>NW_023270426.1:26280539-26322610 GCF_011800145.1 Mirounga leonina | reverse complement strand
AAAGAAAGAAAGAAAGAAAGAAAGAAAGAAAGAAAGAAAGAAAGAAAAAAAGAAAGAAATATAGCCATACCCATTCATTTACACATTGTCTATGGCTGCTTTTGAGCTACAACAGCAAAGTTGAGTAGCTGCAATAGTGACCATAATGCTCCTAAAGCCTAAAATAATTACTACCTGGCCTATTAACAGAGTAAGTTTCCTGACTCTGTTCTTGATAATATAATGTAAGCCTGGAACAGTCTGAAAGCCTATCATCACTATCTGGAAAGAACCTACTAGAAATGACACCAACACAAAAGAAACCAACTCCAATATTATAGAAGTTTCTGGATTCAGATGGGCCAGAACTATTATACCCTAACTTTTCTTTTTAAGTTCCATAAGCCAATAAATTCAGCTTTTTCTCAGGCCAGGCCAAGTATAAATGAGGCTTCCTTCATTTGAATTCAAATTCGCAACATAGATAAAAACTATAATGCTCATTTCAGAACCACAACTCTAATTTCTTCCTCCATCATATATCCATGAACACCATAAAGATATTCAAAATTTCTTTTCAACTAGAAAGTCACTGAGCACTAAAAACTGTAATTTATATAACAATTAGCTAAAACAGTGTAAAATTAACTAATCAACTCCAAAATCAAACAGGCCTCATTTAGACTGTTTTTCCAACCAACCATCCTAAAGTGTTATTAAACGATAAAAGAACAAAAAGGATGCAAACCAGTTACCCGCCTCCAAAAAAAAAAAAAAGATGCAACACCGAATAATCATTCACAGAATAATTGAGCTCTAAGTACAAAAACAAAAGTTAGGTGCTGCCATTATAATCTCCCTGATACAAGGCTAATACTCCAAGACCAGTTAGGGAAACAGGTTTCTGCTTCCCTTACCAAAGTGAAAACTTCTAAGGGGATAGATTTAACTAATTAGGGAGAGTGTGATTAAAACTGGAGCTGCTAATTGTCTACTGGGTATATATTTCCAAGAATGTTCCCTAGAGGCTCTAAGCAATGGGAGACAAAATTAAACCTAATATTCCTGCCATTTGTGCAGTTATCAACTGTCTGTTTCTCTCTCTTCAGGAAACTTAAAAGTACACAGAGATGTGGTTCTCAATGCAAGTTATATGTTCCTGTGAGGAAATAATTTTATATTATGTTTAGAAACAGAATTACTTTGTGTTTAAACTTGTTTTAATGTGTACATTCTGGAGCAAGGAGATGTTTCTTTCAACAGCATGCTTTCCATCTGAAGAAGCCAGATGTTAATCTGCAGGAAAACTCAAGTGGTTAGTAAGACCAATTACATACAGACAGAGAACAAATATCAAATGGTAGGGAGAGGGAGGAAGGGGAGGTTTAAAATGGAGTTGGTGAAGCAGTTGTAGAACTGCAGCTTACGGGGGGTGGGGAGACCCCAAAACAGTGGGGTTTTTATCCATTCCAAGAATAGTATGCCCTGACAAGATTTTTTCTTCCTGAGTACTTCCTCCCCTAGAATTGAAGAATCCTTCAAGAAACTCAGATAAAGTATTATAAAAAGGAAATGAGTGAGAATTCCTGAAGGCAATTTCACATTTCATCTCTATCAATGATAAAAACCAAACATGTCTAGGGCTTCACATGGGTTCAAATTCTACCTCTGCCACTGTGATGGAAACTGTCAACCACCCTACAGTCTTCTTTCTCTTCTTCTTCCTGGAAGTGACAAAATACCCAGTACTGGCTGAGCCCATGGCTGCCTATGTTCGACCTAGACTTCCCATCCTCCTCCATAGACAGATGTGGCCACTGTAAGTATGTTAGGGCCAATGGAAATGATGTGTGCACCCTCTGGGTCCTGGATACTTTCATCTCCATTATCCGGCTGAAAAACAGCAATGACTAGTAGAGCAATCTGGAAAGTCATGGGTTGAGTATGGCAGAATGACCCTGCAAAGCACCGACTGCTCACTTCCAGGCTTGGAGAAATCAACTTCTATGTTATTTAAGCTACTACACTTTGGAGTCTCCTTGTTATGGCAACCTAACCCACACCCTACCACTATAGTCACTTACTGTCTGTGCTACTCAGCCAAGTTATTGAACCTAAGTCTCACTTTCCTCAACTGTAAAATGGTAGTATTTTGTGATGTCTTAAGATTATACTTATTTAATAAGGTAGTAAGAAGAATAAATGGGTTAAGACATGTAATATGCCAAATCTGTGACTTACAAACACAAAAGTGCTCAATTCAGGGTAGGTGATGGTAGCAAAGATAAAGGACAACTTAGGAAGTGGCTTTCAAAGGCTTCTGACAGCAAGCAGCTATTGTGCCCACAAAACTCTAATGGTAGAAATGTCTACCTGCTATATATATAGCAGATAGTGCCTTCTCTTCCAGCCTCTTTGGTCTTGGCTGCAGAAACCAGATGACAAAGGGGACGTCTTCATTTGAAAAGCGCCATGTTAAGATGCACACGTTGTGTCCCCGCTGTGGCTCTAAGGCCTACCACCTTCAGAAGTTGACCTGTGACAAGTGTGGCTATCCTGCCAAGTGGAAGAGAAAGTATAATGGAGTGCCAAGGCTAAAAGATGAAATACCACTGGGACCGGTCAAACAGGCACCTAAAAGTTGTCTACTGCAGATTCAGGCCTGGACTCTGTAAAGAAACACCACCTCAACCCAAGAAGGGAGCTGTGGCAGCATCCAGTTCATCTTAAGGATTTCAACAATTAGTCACACAATAAATGTCCTGGTTAAAAAAAAAAAAAGAATAGAAATGTGTATCTGCTTTGAGAGTGTCTATCAGTAACAATGTACTCGGAGAAAACAAGAGGTATCTTACATGTAGTGCAGAAGAATTAAGACTGAATAATGTTCAATTCGAATTTAGCTGTTCCAAACTCTTTAAGTGGTTCTTTAAATCTTGCTCTATGTTATTAAACGCTATCCAAACACTAGTTATTTGTTTCTGCTCAGTTGAAGGAATGGAGTTTCATGTTTATATACAAAATAGCTAAGTAGAAAGATACATTCATCAATATAGATCACCTAACCTGGGTAGGCTGAGAAAGAAACATACAAATGAACTGGAATCATCTATACTGGATACCCACCTCGATGCAAAGAGTTCTGTACTCAATGAAGGCTATGGCCTGATGGCCTTGCACACATTCTCCCCTCTGGATTGTGCCTTTGCAAGTGATAACTACTGGCCCTCTGACACTGTGGATTCTTTTTATCTTTTGTTTGTGGGACATGGGTAGACTGTACTCCTAGGATTTCTATAACCCTGATATCTGTTGAACACTGCAGTTGAGATCTTTGGCACCAGGGCCCTGATGTGAGTTTTACATGTCACAAGACGCAAAAAAACCATGAGACTACATCAACCAGCAAAGGCCAGCATTTCGAAAATGGGAGCACAGATCACACTACCAAGGCTTAAATCCTTCCATCTACACTGATAATGCCACTGTGTATAATGGGATGTGGGCTACTGTGGCAAGGGGAGGCTGAACCAGAAAGTGATGAAAAAAAAAAACCACAACATAATCTGTATACACTTTTATAATCATTTATCCTACTCAAATAGGTTTGAGATAACGCTTTGCATCCTACTCCATGGACACATCAATATTCAGTAAGCCAGACTCTGCCTCCTCTAAGAGACCTAAGGACACTACAGTTGCCTTGGCCAAGGGGAGTATCACATAGCCTGAAAGGCCTGAAGGACTGAGAGGCCAAAGTTCAGGGACTGCAGCCACACAGAAGCAATATCACTATTGAAGAAAGTTAGTTCAAGAGTAAAAGATGCCCTCTGATACATTGGTCTTGAGAAACCAAGGCTTTAGATCAAGAGAAAAAATCACTGCACTTGGGAAGCAACAAACAACTCACAGTCTATATTTCTGTTCTACTTCCCTGAATTGTTACTTACAGGCTCCCGGCCATCCATGGCTTCCATCCAGAGCCTCCGGTCCTCTTCCGACAACGCCTGCATGGTGATAACCCCTGGCCTGTGGAGAAAGGAGGACACAGACATGAACCCAGTGCCACAGGTAGAGAGATTTTGACGAAGGTGAAACTTCAAGAAACACCCATACAACAGAGTGAGGGGTTGCTGGGATTCACAACACGAAGTCAGGCACACACACACAGCTTTTCAGAGCTGCCTTCAAGTCTCAGAAAGCGAAGTCATCTCCTAAATGCCCCTCAGTAAACCCATCTCCCTCAGGGAGCTAGGAAAAAACACAGCAGACGTGAACAGGGTACGGCCAGGCCCACATGTGTTTCATTACCATACTGTTAAGGGACACAAATGATTAAAGTGATTCCTTTAGATCCTGTTTGTTTCTTGAGGCCTTATTCACTCCTATTCTCCAAAATGCCTAACAGAGAATTTTACTCACAGTAGGATTGCAATTCATACATATTGAAGTGAACAGAATTACTGGACTCAAGATTAAAAAGAGGTGAAACAACCAAGCTGGTGTGACCCTGGTCTCCTAACCTCTAAGCTAAGGCTTCTAAACTCCTTCTGACATGGAGATATTTTATGAAGGTAACTGGCTTTGTAATTATATTAAATGTATGTCATTTTTTAAGTGAATACTTGTCATGTCAGGTAATAAGTTCTTTACATGCATTACCTCTTTTCACCCTCTCATTGAAATCTGCTTGCTCTTTCTAACTGAACACAAACCCTCCAGAAAGCTTGCACACAATACCAAATGGTATTTGTTGAGTTCCCCTTACAGATGGCATTCTACAAATAGAGACCTGAGCCATGAAAATGTCCTTGGGAGATGGGGCTAAAAGCCCTCTGTGCTCACTAAAGCAGGAGTTCTTAGGGTTCACAGATGGGTCCAAGAGAGTCTATAAACCACACTTCCATCTCCAAATGTATATATATTTTTCTGTATTGACAGTTCAACCTCACTCATTATCAAAAAAGACTGCAACCCTCAAAAAGTTAAGAACTACTGATTTAAATCCTCATCTTTAAAGTTTGAGAAAGCCTAAAAGGAATTAAGAGGTCCATCGAGCAAGAATGAAGTCCTATTGCCATCTGAGTCTGTGGTACCATTAATGATCCCAGAACAGTATGGTAATGAAACACATATGGGCCTGGCCATACCCTGTTCATCAAGAGTCTATTCATTCTGACCCATATATAATCACTGGTCCTGACTTATTTCCACAGTTCCATTGAATATGCTAGATCTATTCATGTTGAACGTATTTTAAGTATTACATCTGCTTCTTTTCATTGATTATCCCTCAATATCCTTTAAGGAAAAACATTTCCAAAGATGTAAGCATGTAAGTACAAGGGGTTTGGGGACTCGAGGGGCACTGGGGTGTGGTGTAAGTGTGTATGCACGTGTTGTGTGTATGTACGGGTGGAGGCGGACAATAGTGGTGGTAGCTGGGTATGCAGGTGGATGAGTGAAGGTGTTGAGTCTGAGGACATTAATTCCCCAGAGGTAGTCCTTCCTGTGAAGGCCATCCTGAGCAGTGGCACCCTAACACAGAGAGGACTCAGAAAATACGGTAAGCCTTTTCTCCACAGCCCCTGCCAGGGCCCTCCCTCCTCTTCTCAGAAATTCTCATTCTCAGATCCAAATGCCCATTTCCCACCATGAGCCCATTCAGTGCACCAGACCCACTGTCTGCAGACTACTGGCAGTCATGGCTCTACAGAGCTGATCCTTGGCTTGCAGGCATGGCAGACTGATTCTACTCTTCAACCTCAAGCGCAATGATTTAATGGCTTAGAGAAAAAAGTCTATGAACCTGCAGTCCCACTGCACAACTCTCAAGTCCCTGGACCTGAATCTTTGAGTGTTGCTCAAAGTGTTATGCCTGGACCACCAGCTTCAGAATCAGGCATTCCCTTAAAATGGAGATTCTCAACCTGAAACCACCTTTCTGGGCTGGGCCTGGGAACTTGGATTTTAACCAACTCCCCAGGTGATCCTGATGCACAGTTAGGTCTGAGACCCACTGCCCTGGGATGCCCACAGGCCCCCACCCTTTCCTTCCTGTCCCCCCACACTAAAGAGCAAAGACACTCTCCGGTATACACTAGGGTCAAGCAGCCAACAAGTCTCCAGTTCATTTCCTGCTAGGTGCTCACCAGCAAACAGTGAGACCAAAATAGTTGCCTAGCATACCAAGATTTTAGGGACCCTGCAGATGTCACATCAACTTCATGGCACACAGTGTGAGATTTCCACCCAGAGCCACAAAGAGGAAGTTCAGACAAACTCAGAGGCCACTTGGCCTTAGTAACCAGGAAAGTCAACAGGATTTGTTTTCATTTCAAGAAGAAATATCAAAATGTAAGTTCTTTTCCACATGTGGTTTTGTTCCCCTTTTTTGTAGGAGGGGGTAGTACAGAACTGAATAAAGTGGATTTAATATGCTTAGTTCTAATCCTGCCACCCCTCCCCACCAAGTTCAGGTAATTTTCTCTCAGTCTCATGTACGTATATCTGGATCACAGTACTATCCTTTCTAGGCATCTAGAAAACACTCCTCCGGCTCCAAGTTTCTGTTCCTTCATTACAATTTAAACCGTAATTACATAAATCTCTTATGTGTGAATTTCCAAGAACCAAGGTGAAAGAGTCAACTTTATTTTGGAATCAAGCAGTAAGTTTCTTTCCATATTCCCCCTCCCTATGTCCCTACTAGCCACCATTCCTCAAAACAAAATAAAGCAAGCAAAACTCCCTATGACCCTGTACTTTCCATGTCAGTCCCTATAAGACAGCATACTTTTCTAGCTGCATCAGCTTAGTTCATGTTTTAAATGCATCTAGCTTTTCATAACAAAAATGGAGAGGAGGAAAGAGAAACAGAACTCTCCAGAGGGGGGTGTACAATGAAAAAGGGAAAATATAAAACAATGAAAGAGAACTGGAGTAAATGAGCTCTCTCCAGCTCTACAAAGAATCATGATACTATCAAACATCATAATGGAATAAAAACTATAATAATAATAACCTAGGAGGGTATGTCAGATACTGTGCTAAGCACTATATATAAATTAATTCATTTAATCCTGACAACTACATCATGAGGTAGGTATACTCTCATTATCCCATTGGGCAGATAAAAAAAAAAACAAGGCTCAACTAGGTTAAGTACCTTGTCCACAGTCACAGAGCCAGGATCTCAACCCAGCAGTCTATTGCTTCATCCTTGCAAACAAGACCACAGCAAATGTGAAGGTGCCCTAGTCCACAGAGAGCAGATATTGAACACCCAAGTTCTCTGCCATCAAAAAGGACCAGGCCCTCCTCTAAGTACCACAGAGAGTTCATGCATGGTATCAAATAAGATCAAACAATAAAGGGCTCTGTAAAGCCTAAAGTGTTTCATAAATATGATCACAACCAGAACACCTTCAAACAGCCAATCCAAAAAAGAATATGATGATGTCCAGTGTGACTATGGCTCACTTTCTACAGCAGTGGTTCTCCACATTTTTTCTGCCTCAAAATACTCAAGACATGGAAAGGTGATGAGTTTTTTAAAAAAACACAAAAAACACTAATCATGGTGGCGCCTGAGTGGCTCAGTCTGTTAAGCATCTGCCTTCAGCTCAGGGTCCTGAGATCAGGCTCCCTGCTCAGTGGAGAGTCTGCTTCCCCCTCTCCCACTGCCCCTCCCCCCACCCATGCTCTCTCTCAGACAAATAAGTAAAATCTTTAAAAAAATAAAATTTGAAAGAAAGCAGTAATCATAAAGAAAAAATATGAGGAAATTAGGCTTCACCAAAATGAGTAATTTTCATTCATAAAAAGGTACCATTAAAAGAGTGAAAGGCAAACTACAGAGAAAGAGAAGATGTTGTAGTTTATATCTCCAGTGAGACTCTTAACCAGAATATGTAAAGAATGCCAACAAATAAGAAAAAAATGAACCTAATTAATAAAATGGATAAAAGACATGAATAGGTGCTTCGAAGGACACACAAATGGCCAACAAACATAAGAAACAGGGCCCAACATGATGTCTCTTCAAGGAAATGCAAATGAAACCACAATGAAATAGAACAAACACCCATTAAATGGACAGCATTCCGAAGACCACTAATACCAAGTACTGGCAAGAATGCGGAGCTAGTGGAACTCTCATACACTGCTAGAAACAGAACTGATAACACCATTTTGACGTTATCTACTAAAACTAAACATATACCTCACCTGCTGCATGACCTAGCAATTCTACCTCTATGCATACATCCAAGAGAAATGAGTGCAGATGTCCATCAAAAGACACATTCAAGAATGCTGTTTTATTCTTAACGGCCAAGCTTTACAACAAAAAACTCAAATGTCCATCTACGAGAATAAATTATTTATATTTGAAATAATGAAAGAAAGAATCCAGACACAAACTACTAACAGTATGAGTCCACTGATACCATGTTCAAACACTAGTCCAAGTCATCTATGGTGACAGAATTCAGAACAGTGATTTCATCTTGGGGAACAGGTATGATGATGACTGGAAGGAAACCTCCTCAGGTAATAGCAATGTTCTATAACCTGATCTGGGTGATTATAGGTACAGGGGTTGGGGGGTAGTCATAAAGATACAGACTTAAGATTTGTGCATCTTACTGTGATTACACCTCAATTAAAAAAAAAAAAAAAAAGCCTTTTAAATACCGAAGAGATAGGCCTTGTCATCAGTAACTTAGGCTCACTAGTTATCCTGACGCTGGTGCTTCGTAGCCATGTAAGGGCCTAGTGGACAAGTAACTGAACTACTCTATACTCTTCTTTACGATGCAGATTTAAACAGTACCTACTTCAAGGAGTCACTGTGAAGGTTAAATGAGATATTTATAAAGTGTTTCAAAGTGTCAGACACACTGTAAATGCTCCAAAAATTAGTTGTTATCACTGGGGCAAATGGAGGGGGTTGGTGGAGGGAAAAAGATGGCAAGTGTGCAGGAGGATCAAAATTATGGAGGAAGAAGGGCAGGTGTATATAGTTTACAAAGGAAAAGAAACCAGCCACAGGTTCTTCTGGTACACATGACCCCACCCCCGACACACTCACACACAGCACTGAAAATCACACCTCTACCACAGAGGGAGCCAGGCCAGGGGCTGCACTGACACACAGGCGCTGACATCATGGCCATTTCCCTTTTCCTCCTGAGTAAAGCATCAAAGTGGCCTACTTCCCCCTTTTGGAATTAATGTCGGATAACTGATGACAAACAAGGGGTCTTTAGCAAATTCCAGATGATTTGCCAAGGAGCCCACTAGTTGGGAGAAGTAACAAAGGACGTGCAATCCTTTCTAGAGCTCAATCCTAAGATACAACGTAAGATACGGCACCTCATTTTGACTCTGAATAAATCCTTGGTTAGTGCTGTTATCTTTATCAGCTTTAGAACCGTGAACAAGTATCTGCAATTTTCTCTAAGCTGACACTCCACCTCTCACACGATAGGGGAGGAGATGCAGTAAATTACTCATCTGTCACAGGGTAAACCGCACCCCAGTACCATATCCCCTTCAACTCTGGCCTCCAGAAAGAGCCCATGGAAAACAGTGCACCCTTTATGCCACATCCAGGAGTGGGGACCACCGATGTCAGCTCACAGCCTCCTCAGCAGCAGAGAAGAAGCAGAATCACAACTAGCCCTGACTCCAGGGCCACTCCACAGCCTTCCTGCTCTAATCTTATTCCTGAATCTGAGTCAACAATAGTGATCTCAGTGGCTTGGCAACTCTACCACTTCCCACTGCACAAGGAAATGCTGTTGCTGACTCCACCCCACTGAAACAAACACTCACAATCTAACAGTACCATTCTTTCTAAATCAACCCCAAAGATCCAAAGATCTAGGGGTTACTCATTCATAAGACTCTAAGTCTTCTGTTGGCAAGAGTTCATCGTCCAGCTTCCAACCGCACGACAGCATATGTAAGAGTCAAGTTATGCTTATATAGGAAGACGGGATGGTGCAGGCTTGGAGAACAGGCTGCCATCCACAGCGGAAAAGAGCTGCACAAGTGCGGGGGACAGGAACTGGTCCTTTGCTTCTAAAATGCTACTGGGAAAACAGGTTCCCAACCATTACTAGGGTTCAAGGTTCAGGACATCTTCATTTACACAAAGATATGGCCAAACTCATGCCAAATAATCTTAGAAAATGACATTGCTTTTTTGTCTATGAGATTACAGACTCAAACGTCTAAAGAGAACAGCAAGTAAGCAAAATGAGTGAAACTGAATAAAAAGATTATTTATTGCCCCAAGGAAAATAGGTGCAGTGTCATTTTCCTTATAACATGCAGCCCTTTATTTTTTCTTTTGCACATTTACTTTTTGAAAGTCATAGGAACAAAAGAGGACTTCCCCTCTATGGGAAAAATAACGGTGCAAGGGCAAGGCAAAGCGGTGGCGGTCACCTGTCATCAAAGTGAAACAACAAGGCATGGTGGGGACTGCAGCAAAGTGGAGAGTATATGGCCCACCTAAAGGAGGCACCCACTCCTCAGCTCTGTAAACAGCTGGCACAGGGGGAGGGGAGATTTACAGATTTTTCCAACTTCAGCATGTTGGTTCAAACACTACTCCAGCCAAACCAAACATGTCTGTGGACTGCCAGTTTGCAACTTCTAGTGTCTGTGTCTGTCTCTGCCTGAGCTCCACCCCAAGTTATGGTGGCATATTAGAAAGTCATCTGATGCATTAGAACCAATAGCGATGCATATTTGTATTCTTGATTCACCTCACAGCCAAATTCAGCAGAGCATCTCCAGCTCTTCCAAAAAGGAGGAACATGGGCTACTTCCCCTTTTTTCCCAATACTCAGGACCCAGTGTCATCACTGGAGGGCAACATCAATCTACACAGAGATAAAAAGTTATGAGTATGCACAACTCTACAGCACCGAGACAATGATCCACTGAAGGTCCTTGTGCATTACACATCCTTCCGCATGAAAAGGATGTGAGTAGGCTATAGGTAAGAGACAGAGAAGCTGAGAGAGAAACCAGAAGTTGCAAACTAGTGGCCCATTAACTGTGACTAATATTTATTGAGTATTTACAATGTGCCAAGCACTGTGCTAAGGACTTTACTTGCCTTATCGTTTAATTCTTCAAAATAACCTTATAAAGTAGGTATTATCATTATACCTCTTTAAAAAACTTGCAAAATATCATATCACTAGTAAGTAGCAAAGTGTCAACTTGAACCCAGTCTGCTGACTCTGAAGCAAAGCCCATATATAAGCACAATACTGTACTGCCCCCATGTGCATGCAGTGTATGGGCCCTGGGATCCATGGTGACCAGCTCCTTAAGCCTTAAGGGGAGGGAAGGAGAAAGAGGAAGCATAGCTTGTGCGCACTCACTCTCTCTCTCTCTCTCACACACACACACACACACCTTAACAAGTTTTCAGAAGCAGGGT
Source organism: Mirounga leonina (assembly GCF_011800145.1). Classification (NCBI taxonomy): domain Eukaryota; kingdom Metazoa; phylum Chordata; class Mammalia; order Carnivora; family Phocidae; genus Mirounga; species Mirounga leonina. The sequence goes on along the minus strand of NW_023270426.1, from coordinate 26,311,164 downwards.
TCTCATCAATTTAGAAAGGATCTGATCCTAATAATGAATAAATTATAACATATTACAGCCTACAGCATTAACCTCTTGAGAGGAAAGGTCCTAAAATAATGAGCACCATAGCAGTAATGATACTCTCAAGAGTAAATATTGCCAATCATATCAAATAATTTCCCACATTTTTATTTTAAAGGAAAGTGCTGTCGTAAAACACCAGGAAGCCCAAATAAAGAAATCTTTGGCACATGAAGCTGCATTATCCTTAAAGAAACATATACTGAGTGCCTACTATGGGCCAGCCATGACGCTAAGTACCGGGAACACAGGAGTGAGCAAATTTTAACACAGCAGCAGCCAGAGACAGCATTATTAATTGCCAAAATGAGCAAAACTCAGGGAGAACAAAAATACTTGTTACTACCATTGATAACAAACTGGAAAAATTGTCTAATTCAAGAAATGTATTAGTTCATGTTTCAATTTTTTATTTTTACTAGTCTAGCTCATAGTGAATAGAAATGTAAGTGGAGTTTACTGATGGATTCGTTTCCTCTCTTAAGATTTTATTTAACAGCAACACTTTGGTTTAGATTTTTTAAAAAGCTCATTTAATACTTAGAAGTTGGCTACTAAACTGGCATTCGCCATTAGCAAAACAAATTTCAGTATGCAGACCAAGGAGTACAAATAAGGTCGCCCCAGTCTCCCTCCGTAAAATCCATGAGCCACCACGTACCATTCTTACTTAAACCAGAGTCAAAGAGTAAAGACTCTCTCAGTTAATTTACAAAAAAGAAGAGGAAGAAGACCACTCGATGACAAGTTCAAACTGCATGAATATTTAAGATTCCAAGAACTTTTCAACTGGCTTATTTTACAGAGAGCCAAGAAGCAACCCAGGAAGCACAATACTTCCCCCTCCCCCCAGTTTACCCCTACCCAAGTATGGAAGTTAGAGCAGAACACCCTCTGAGGAAGGAAAAGCCATTTCCTGTCTGAAATGTCAGTGATACTGAGACCAGCACTGTAATCCAACCACCAGGAAGGCAAAATCAAATATTATTTCAAACCAGGGGTGAGAAGGGGAGGGGCAGAGAGGGGAAGTCTGAAACCAGGAAAAAGAGATTCATCTGTTGCAAAAGATAAAGGCACCCTACCCCAAGAGGGAAAGGCTGGTCTGCCTGGTGCTCAGCACACATCAGACAGCCAAAATCACACATCTGTTTTCTTCACCATCTGAAATAAGCCGTCCCTGAAGCAAAGAGCCTGACACTTTTCATTTAGAAAGCAAGGTAAAATGTAATGTTTAAACAGAGGCTTGATTAACTGAGCATGCTTGCTTTTACAGGGAAGCGGGTATGAAATGATCCATCACAAAAGGGTGAGAGGAAGGAATTTCTAGACAAAGAATTAATCATTTAGAATACCTTTTCTTTAAAGAGTAATTCACCATCATTTCTTGTCTAGCGCACAAACACAACCCCCCACACACACACTGACTCCTAATTGTTGACGTATAAAGGACAGCTGATTTTCAACTAGACCTTCTTAATAGTTACTAATAAATATACAAAACTGCCATCTAGAGGTTGAGCACTGCAGCAAGTCTGTTATATAATGTGATCCTTTTTGGAAAACACATACCATCCTACACTCACACAACCTCACCAACACATACAAACAAGTGCATACACACATGACACATACCAAATCAGAAGCAACAGTATTATTTTAACTTGGTACAGTTCCCTTTTGAGACGATAAATCATAAAGAAAGGCATAAAACTTTTTATCTTATATAGGAAATACATACAAATAGTGTGTTACCACATACATAATTTGAAAACGGAACCTCCCCCTAGCAGCCCTTTTGCACATATACATTTAATGCACCTGTATTCACTCTTAGTTTACAGAGGACTTGAAAAATCATTACACTATAGGAAAAGGAACAACATCAAAAAGGAAAAAAACAGGTTCAAAGAAACATCCACCAAAGCAAAGGTTCAACATAAGAACAATGAATTCCCAGGTACTGGGGTAGAGACAAAAAATTCAAAAGCACAACTTTCTCCAACACAGGACTGCATCAGGAAGGAGTATTATCATATTCCATCTTCAAAACAATCCTGCAAGGGAGGTATGATTAGCCCTTGCCCAGAGTCGCACAGACTCTCAGATCTTCCGTAAATCTTCCAAGCCTCCACTATTCTTACTTTAACCAACCCTTCATTTTCGTGGAATTTTTTTCACTCTACCTATACTGGAATGCAGATTACCTGAGTATTTGCTCAAGTTTTAATTTAGATAACATCCAACATGTTAAGCTCCTGTAGTATCTTACAAAATAGTTCACCAAAGTCCCAAAGAACAAATAGTCTAACTCAAAAATTACATGTCCATAAGAAACAAAATAAACAACCACATGCTCAAGGTACTGTATTATAAACTGTAGAAAATGATGTTATCATGCTTCTGGAAGCAAATGACCAGACACACAAATTTAGAGTTGAACAGAGGTATACAGAACATACCTAATTCAACAACCAGCCAACCACTACCACGAAAAGCTCATACACTGTGCAATGCACAGGACACACAGTGGGACGACAGAAGAGTTGATGGTGGGTGTGGCACATCAGGTTGGTGTTGGTCAGAGGAAAAGCCGTCTTTCTTTACCTATTCATGGGAAGTTTGCACTAGGAGGACTTCAGGTTTAGTTTGAAAGCAAAGTGAGGTGACAGCTTTTAAGAAGGAAAGCCCAGTAGATTCATAGTGTTTCATTAAACTTTCAGTCTCCACTGTTGGTAAAATCTGTGGCATGCAGTTATGCTTCATCAATGAGGGAGGGAGGGAAGGAGAGAAGGAATGGATTCAGAGTATTCCAGTCATGCCATCAATCTCTGTAAGAACAGAAGGATTAAGTCCCTGTGTTTGTTACATTTGTCCTACGGCTTTCTGGTCCTCCAAGTTTGCTGAAACACTCAACATCGCAGTTTATACTTTAGTTGCATGAGTGCGTATGTGTATGCATTTGTGTCTGCTCATTCTAAAATCAAAAGCAAACTCCGTGAAGGTGAAGACTATTGCTTGTCTTGGCCCCCATGCCAATGCCGGGAATGGGGCGTGTAGTACTCCACGTAACGTCTTCAAATGTATGGACTTCTGTTGGAGTCAGCTAGTCCTGGAAAAAATAAAGCATTCTAATTGTTTCCTTTCCCCAAGTATAAACACCACCCCTCAAGAGACTACATTGATTCAGTGCATCAAAACGAAGCCTTTTATTTCTATTATTTTCCATATGGTTTAGTGGCTCCTCCTGGAAAACATATGGAAGAAAATATCCATGTGTCACATCTGTGAGAAATTTCTTTAAACAAATCCAGAGATGCTGGGAGAAGACTGCCACCATGATCCTTTAGCTTGAACAAATATTTTCTCTATTTCTGCAAATTAATTTCCATAGGATGCTGCATGGTGGAGTTAATTATTCAGAGTGACTGAAGAGAGGCACCGATTGGCAAGTATCAGTAACTCACATACCACTACCACTAATAGCTACTTTTAGATGGAATCCCATTTCTACCCACAAATTTTACATTGAACTCCCTCAAAAAAGGGTGACATACTTTAAGGAAAAAAATGATAAATGTAGTGTTTATTCAATTAACCGATATAAAATATAAACCTTCAAGTGCTCGGTACTATGGCAAGGTAATACAAAAACACCAAAGAATGCTTCTGTATTAAGACATAAGAAAGAATGATTTTTTTTTTAAGCTAAAGAAAGCTTAGGCTACCATCAAGAGTATCCAGAGTAAGGAAGATAGTTTATGTCAACACAAACTATCAGCACAACAGCACAAACATATGCTGTTTGTGAAGTGAGGCTTCTTGCCAATGGGATTTTTCAACAAATGTGTGCTGGCCCATCCATCTAAACGGCTCTCGGGGGTACAGCTGCTGCTATTACTGGTTTAACCAAGTACCACAAACTGATTGACAGCAACAACAGAAATTTAGCATCTCATAGGTCTAGAAGCTGTGAAGTTCAAGAGCAAGCAGTTAGCAGGGTGGGTTCCCTTTGAGTATGTGAAGGAGAATCCTTTCCATGCCTCTGCCCTAGCTTCTGGGGGTTTACTGGCCGTCTTTGGTATTCTTTGGCTTGAAGACACATCACCACTATCTCTGCCTTCATGTTCACATGATGCTCTCCCTGGGTACATATCTACTTGGTATCCAAATTACCCCTTTTTATAAGGACATCAGTCATAGTGGATTAGGGCCTACCCTCATGACCTAATTTTAACTGGATGACCTCTGTAAAGACCCTGTTTCCAAATAATATTGATTTTTAGATACTGGGGATTAGAGCTTCAAGATATGAATTGAGGGATACACAATTCAACTCTTAAACATCTTCTAAGAAAGTAAAAAAATATTCCTCTTTGTACCATATTGTGGCAACATCCTACAACTACTCCAAGTTGTACACACTCATTTAAAGCCCTATAATAGTCTTAATGCTAGAGTCCTGAAAGTGAATTTAAAAACAAAAACAGAAGGTAAATTCAAAGCAGTATCACATTGATTTAATGGACATGATATCTTGACCTAAACAACTTTTCACTTTGGAATTGAAGAAAGAAACCAGAGTTTCTACTAATGTTAACTTTTCAATGTTGGTAACAATAAAACCCTTTTGAAGGACATGAAAACATCAGCCTGTGACATATTTACTCAGAATAGTCCAGTGGTCTTCAACAAATCCTCGGGTCTGAACCTCCCCCCAAAACTAGTTCTGAGAAAAGGAATCAAAGAAAGGCACTAGAGAATAAGGGACAGATAAGATGATTATGTGGAATTAGGTAATTATGTAGTTACTATAGAAGGGTGTAAGATACTGAGAAGAGACTATAGGCCTAGTAGAGATATCAAAAGAAAAGCAATTAGATACAAGAATTAAAAGTAGATTTCTGAAATGTATTCAGTTTACAGAGAACCTTGGACACAAAATTCAAGAACTATGGATCTAAATCCCATACCTCTGAATTAACAGTTAATTTGATTTCCAGCTTGTTCATGGGTCAAAGAGTCACAGCACTTCTTCCTTTAGAATGTAAATGTCAGAGATTAACCCCTTTTCATCAGGATTTCAGGAGGAACAAATAAACAGCAATGCATTGGGATACAATGAAATCAACTGATAAATGACACTGTTGCTTTCTGACTCATGCTAGTCTACCTAGAGAAACAGAAATGAGTGTCACCTTAAAAATAAAAGGGAGAAGAGGTGTACCCGCCAAAAATAGCATTCATGGGACACCTGTATGCGACATGCCTGGCGTCTGTGCTCTATCTGCACTGCCTCTTTAAACTGTTAGCCACGTGAGGATTTTCTGGAAGTCACAAGGCAGTAAATATAAGAACAGAAGCTAGTTTGCAGCGTTAGTTCATCCATTTGTTTATGATGCCACATGCAAATGATTACAGTGAGAAAGCACTTCTCAGATTTCACATCAGCAAGCTGAACACTCAATGGTATCTCTGAAACCCAAGTACCCACAGTGCTGGGCTTAACGCTGGAAACGTTTCTAACATATCCTCAGTTTTGAGGCAGCAAGGTGCCCTGTGGTGAGCGCCCATGCACCTCAGTTCAAATCCCTCCTGAGCCCGGGGGAAGACTCACACCTCTGAACTACAGATTCCTCACCAGTAACGTGGATTAATTGGAGCAGAATCCTCCTTGGACTGTAGTGAGGATAACATGAGAATGTATGAACAGCTTTCAGCTTCTAGAAAGTGTTCTCTTACTGCTGCTTCCCTCACCCCCCCTCCACCTTTAACTTAAGTGAGTTTTATGATGGTTTCTGCTGTTGCTTTTTTCCTGGTCATCTGTTATCAGAGGCTGGAAATCACCTTTTCTACTAGCTATATTCTTCTCCATGTGGGTTAAGAACTAAGCTCCTTCCTAAAGAAGCCTCATTTTTTTGAGTTTGTTTTACTGTTGTTCCTTGTTACAATGTTTTTAATAAGGAAACATTTTTATACTCTGAAAAATCTGTATTGTGATAGGCATGGTGTTTAATGCACCAATTATTAGTGAGAATAAAAGACAAATGAAGAGCCTGTTCCAAAAGTGAACTTCAGAGTCTCCCTCCAGGAAAGTCAGACGGACTGTGTAGGTCTGGGGCAGAGCCAAGAAGTTGTAGTTCTAACAAGCACCCCTGTGGATGCTGAGTACAGGTGGTTCTCACCACACAGTAAGACATGCTGATGTAATCAACTCAAAAATACTGACCTGCTGGAATATCACTTCCTAAAGGCTATAGCCTCTGTTAAAAAATAACATAAAATATCAGCACTAAATCTAAAAGATGTAAGTATTCAGAATAACCCTAAAAACCCACCATGTCATATATTCTAAGTCAAAAAATACTACTTTAGCATGTATGTATACCTTAACAGAGTAAAACATTAATAGCCACTACATAAACATTTATAAATATAACCATTTCCTCTTTTATTTCCACATTTCCTAGGTGCTACACTTGCATTTTGTCCCTCTACCTCTCTAGCCATTCAGGTACAGCTGAGAAATCTGAGTAAGGCACAGGTTGGAAAGGCCACAGGAATCAATTCCTTGCTAAAGCACACTGGAGAAAAATCAAGGTGTAGGAATCTTCCAGAGGAGAGGACTCTGGGCAGAGTTCCCCGGGAATGTTGCCAATGAACCCATGGAAATGCTTTTCCTTCTCTCCTTAGTACCTTCCTGGATGGTAAGAAAAATGCAGAAAGACACTAAGTCAAAACAGGAGACAGATAAGGAAAAATGCTTCCCAACTGTAACCTAGTCTTTGAGATCAAAGATAATGACCTATATAAAAAACAAAGAAGTGTTTCGTACATGTTCTGTGTTATTTTAGGTGACAGACAGGAGACACAGAAGACGCTCAAGCTCAGAAAACAAAGTTTCTTAAACTCCCAGGTCCTAGAAACAGGATGCACACATGGCATACCTAACAGGGCCATGTGGGAAAGAGCCAGCACCCATAGGGCTACTTGTTAGAGTAGCAGAAGTGATGCGAGAGCCTAGGTGGTGGCTCTTATTGGAGTTTCCAAGGGAAAGGCAAAGCAGGGCAGGGTCAACAGTTTATTGGCTAGTTTGAATAATTTCAGGGGGTTCTAAGCTTAGAAGTGGCCCTCCTCGCCTGGTGCCTGGACCTCAGATGATTAAAGCAGAGGAATATTGCCTCCTGGGGATTAAGGGCCTGGTGGAGGAGGTCTGGTTCTGGGTTGGTTAATTTGCATGTCAATGGCACCCTCCAGGCTGTGCCCTTTGATCTCTAAGAATTAGTAGCTCTGGAAGGGACAGTCTCTCCCCAGATAGAAAGGTTTTTAAGGTGTCCCAACACCACAATATACAGAAAATTTAAAATACAAGCAATACAACAGAACTGGCTACTCACTTCCTGCTTACCAAGAGGAAATTTAGCAGCCTCTTTCTGAACCCCTACTGAAACCCCTCCGTGTCATCCCCAGGGAACCAGAGAGAGCAACTTAGGAGAAATCCACTTCCCAAACCCACTCAGTATGTTCCATGTGACACCTTCTATAAGCTCTCAGCTTATAATTGGGACTTGCAAAGCTTTCAAGGGCATAATCAAGGGGAAAAATGGAAGTATTTGCAAGGTGGAAATGAGACGGAGGCACCACGTTGAGTTTTAATTGCCTAAAAAGCAACTCTCTAAAACTTCTGGGAAAACTTCTGAGGAAGAAAACAGGAAACGATTCAGCTTCAGAAATCATCTCTGAACTGGTTTTCAAATAAGGGACAGCTGCAATGTGAGGCACACCTTCTTCCAAATAACCATACAAAGAGACAATAGTCTCTAGAAACAGATGACAAGCATCAAACAACTAACTCTGCTTTTAAACATACCCGTCTTCTCCACCTCTTTAATGGATGCCAACAATATGAATTCCCTTAGATTCCATACTGAGAACAGAGACGCATACAGGTATTTAAAGCATCCTGAGTTAGGATTTGTTTAAAACCAAGAATAACAAATTTTGGTGTGAGGCAGACATTTTGCAATTCCCCTATGCTACCTTAGTTCAACCTATGTCCTCATGCACCCCTTCCCTATTACCCTCCCACATCCCCACACATGGTGAAGAACTGGGGTATTCTCTTTTCTTTACAAATTATGCTTACTTCTCATCATTTAGAGTCTAACCTTACAAAATAATCAAGTCTGGTGAACGTGCAGGACAAGCTAATTAACAAGTAACAGCTAACACTTGCTAAGCATTTATTATTTGCCATCCTGCCAAGCGTTTTACGTGCATTATCTCCTTGAATCCTTAGAATTCTAGGAACTAGGTACTATTACTATCTCCATTTTCCAGATAAGGAAATCGAGGCCCTGAGAGATTAAGTAGTTATAGCTGAAAGTCACATGGCTACGAAGCAGCAAAGTCCAAATTTAGACCCTGGCTGCCTAACTTGAGAGTCCAAGGTATAATGACTAAGTGCTGAAGAGATGAGGTAGTTTCCATGAATTCCTGATTAAAGCGGGGCATGCTCCCCCTACGGGAGCTCAAGCAGCCTCCAGTAGTCACAGTGCAGGGAAACATCAGGGCACAAGAAGGCATTCCAAACCTGCCAACACCCCAGAAGGCACTCACAGTCTCTCCATCTTCTAGAATCAGGAAAAAGTAGCCCTAAGTCAATGTCCCAGAAAGGCAGAAGTATTGACTTCACAAAGCGGTGTGTGTGTGTGCGCGTGTGTGTGTGTGTGTGTGTTGGAATAAAGGGAGAAATGGCATTATAGGAGAATCATCCTGAGATTTAAGGATCTTTAATGCTGGCACTGCTGATCTTGAACAGACAGCACAGATACACTTAACATGTGGCTTTCACTCAAGGAATTAACCTGTTGCCAAGTACAGTGTTTCAAAGAATTGGAATGTTGTCAAACTAGCTTAACACCATGAAATGGTACAACTTAATGAGACTCCATAAATATTGAGGACTACAACACGCAGCTCCCTCTGCAAAAAGTGATTTTACAAGTGGTTTGCTGTCTTTCCTGGTGCATTACACACAGTGGTAGGGGAAATGCTACAACTAAAAGCTATCTTTTTTTAAATGAGTACAACTTGTTCCATCCTTCACTTTACCCCATTCCTTTTGGACCACTTTTTAAATTTAAAAAATTAAATACTTTTAAAGTAAAAAATCTCAAATAGTTCATATAATCATGCTAAGCAGTTTTCTTTAAACATCTACTCAACCTCCTAAGATAACACACATTACTTCTCAGAAAGCCCTAACGTTAAAGCAAACCAAACCAGAGGCTCATCACTGAACCTACAAGAGGGGAGAAGCTATGCTGATCCTTGCAGACCAGCAACTGGCCTGAGGTCTATTCCAAACTGAGTATCTGGAAAAGGAGGGGTAGGGTGAGATCAAGGACAGAAAAGCCCCGACTAAATGGAAAAGGTAAAAAATCCAAATTTAGTAATATCTGTTCTTGAGCAAAGTGTGACAGCTACTCACCTGTCTACTGCTTCTACGTCAAAGCAAAACCTCTTCTCGATAGAGTCTGTTTTCCGCCGGGTGCAGGATTTCAGGGTGACGGATTCATCTTCTCCCTGTTGGGAGCATACATACTATCAAGATGAGGCCTGAACATGGGCTATGCTATGTGCCTCTCCAGCAAACCACAAACGTGCCACATCAACAGGAGTGATTATTCCATCTTCTCAAGCCTGAGTGTTCATGACCCACAGGAAGGTGGAATGTTGATCAAAAACCTTCCCTCAGCCACAAGCCTCACGAAGCTAAAACCTATAAACCAAGTTATACTTCAAGCCAAACATCTCTAGTTTTAATTTAGTTCTAGCACATCATGATGGTACAGCATCAACCCATGCTACATAAACTCTTGTTGATAATGTTTGAAACAGGTTTAATTTGCTGGGTTTGTTTTTAATTAATTTATTTGAGAGAGAGCATGCACACGAAAGCAGACTGGCAGAGGGGGAGCCAGAGGGGGAGGGAGAGGGACAAGCAGACTCCTCACTGAGCACAGTGCCCAGTGGGGGGCTCGATCTCATGACCCTGAGATCATGACCTGAGCCCAAACCAAGAGTTGGACACAACTGACTGAGCCACCCAGGTGCCCCTAATTTGCAGGGTTGATAAGGGTTAAACCAGATGACCTGCAGTCTCCTCCCAACTCTGAGTTTCTACGTTTCACTGCCTTCACTTTTTCAGGAAGGCCTTCCTGGACCAGGTCAAATATCCCCAAGACATGTTCACATAGCACCATCGTAGCTGGAATTGTCCCTTGATGAGGGTGATGATTTCAATCATGTCTCCCTCCTCATTATACTCCAAGCTCCCGAGGGCAGGGACTGTGTCTTTTCTTGCTGATTCCTGTGTTCCCAGAGCCCAAATAGGCCCCAGAACAGAGGATATGCTCAATAAATAGGTTTTTAACAGCTTTATGACAGTGTAGCTAATGTATATAAACTGTACACGTCAATTTATGAGTTTTAACTTCTGTATCTCTCCATAAAATCAACACCACAATCAAGCTAATGAACATTTCCATCACCCTCAGAAGTTTCCTTGTCCTTTGAATTCCATCCCTTCACCCAGTTCAGCCTCAGGCAAATACTGAATCTGCTTTCTTATCATACAGATTAATTTGCATATTCTATAATTTCATATAAATGGAATCACACAGTATGTGCCCTTTTATTTCTGACTTCTTTGACTTGGCACAATTCTTTTGCAATTCACCTATGTTGTGCAAATCAAGAGTTTGTTTCTTTTTACTGCTGAGTAGTATCCCATTGTACAAAGGTAATCCAACAGTCTCATCACATAGTGCTCTTTTATTGCCTAAAAACATAGGGGTTTCTCTTCCTGATTTCTTCTCTTTTTCCCATGAAGGAATTTAGGGTTCATGTTTCTCCTGCCTTTGCCAATTTTTTTCTCTAAATAAGGGGGAAAACTAGCAAACATGCCTAATTTGTTGAAATAGGAAATGTGACTGCTTATGGTAAAACTTAACCACCCCCTAGTATCACAATACCACACAAAATACAGAAGACCTAGCAAGAGATGGTTTATATTCACAAGCCTTACATCTACTGTGTTTTTTAGGGGGTAGAGAATAACAGGTGGAAAGGTCCTGTGGTCAGGGTCCACGGAGCCTGGGAGGAATTGAAAGCCAGCCAATATGGCTCAATCCCAAAGCAAAAGGCAGACTGGCATGGAAGAGTCTGAGGGAATCAAGAGCCAGATCATGCACATTGTGGTCCATAACCTGAGAGCACAGGAAACATAATGAAGGGTTTCAAGCAAGGGAAGGGACAAGGTCACCTTTGGACTGCTCCAGACCTCACACAGAGAGAGCTGCCTCAACTCAGAGGTTAGGATATAGGGGAATTCTCTTTCACCACACACAGGGTCTAGTCTCCAAGATGATGGAACAAATCTGCTCACATATCCTTGCCGGAAGCTAAGAGAAAAGCAGGTAGTTTTACAGGAAAATAATCAAATGAAATGGACAGCAAAGTGAAGGAAGGAAAGGGAAGTGAAAAAGCATGTTAGAGAGAAAAAAAACCCACCCTATTACCTGTGTTAAGTCTACCTCCACCTCCTAGGAGAGCTCTCTACAAACACATATATCATATAGAAAGATGTCACATGATTCTCCTGTACAAACTGAGATGACATCACCTCCAGAAAGCTGAGCAAATAGTGATGTCAGGGAGAGCCACTATTTTATATATTTTTCTATTCTTGTTACTATTACTAGCAGCAGCAACCTTCGATTCAGGAGATGCAGACTCCAGAATCAGGCTGTGAGTACTGGCTCTGTAACTCATCAGTTTTATGGGCTTTATAAATCATTTGCTCTCTCTAGACCTCGACTTCCTCCTTTATGAAGGAGAAAATTGGATCAAACAGGATAATGTAGACAATACATGGACTTAGAAAAATATAAAATAAATTTAAGGAATTATTAGGAAAATTAATTATTGTACTATCAAGCTCCTAATGCAGAACTCATTGTGTGTGAAGCTCTCTTCTAAGAGTATATATACTAATTCATATAAACTTCTTAACAACGCAGTGATGTGTTTACTATTAACTCACTGAAGACGTGGGAGTCCCAAACATCCACCATAATTGGTCTCTGTCATTCACTTTCCAGTGGGATAAGACCAAACACAAAAGTTCTTCTTTTAAGGCTTAGGAAAGCACAAGGTCAAAAGCTCCAAAATAAAGACTGTGTGAGAGAATAATTTAGTGATGCTCATTTCTAGAAAGACAGGATTGGAAAAGGACTATGGCTCAACCCAAGGGAGCAAGTCTAACTATTGCCTTTGTATAAAAACTAGGGAACACCTAGTGATTAATGTTTAATATCTCTTCCGACTCCATAAATTTCTTTATGTTTCTATATTTAAACAATGTTGTTTTCCTGGCATTACTCCACTCCTGAAACATTAAAAGAGCTTTGGTGTATTCTTTTGTAATACATGGAAGGAAAAGAGATACTGATAAATTCCTGTATTGTGGACTAAGTAAAAGAAAGCCAGGAAGAAAAACTGGAAGTGGTACAGAGCAAAGGGGCAGCCTGATAGAGTAGCCAACAGTAATGACAGATGCATCTAACATTACTGAGCCGGGCAGTCTAATTTCAAAGCTGATGCTCTTAGCCTCTGTAATGCCCCCCTACACACACACACACACACACACACACACTGCACCACAGTGCACCACAGAGAGTACCAGAGATGGAATGCTTACTGGGGACTAATTTATCAACATATTAGATACAGCTTAAAAATTATTTAAACATAGAATCAAAGAAATTATGCAGAATGGAATCCAGAGATACAAACAGATGAAAAATATAAATGCTTCTGTTAAAAATATTTAGCTATCTTCCAAAGGAATTATGTCCAGAAGGCGATAATGGGGATGAGGCAAAATTCAAAGTGATAAATGGTAAGAATTTCCCAAAGTTACTAAAAGACACCCATCCCCAAATACAGAAAGGCCCCAAATTCCCAAGCACAACAGAATGAAAAAAAAAATCATACATATGACCATCATAATGAAATGCAGAATACCAAAAGGAAAAAAAGATATTAAGAACAGCCAGAGAGAAAAGACCCATCACCAGGAGAGGAAATGCGCTCAGGCTGCAGCTAGCAAGCCCAGAGGAAAGGAGAAAGGCTGGAGCACAGTGGGGAGCTCTACAGCAGTGACCTGCAGGGCCTATGATCGGAGCCGGCTGCAAGAGTATTTCCTTTTTTTTCCTTTTTTTTTTTTTTTACTTTTATTATTTTTTTATTGTTATGTTAATCCCCATACATTACATCATTAGTTTTAGATGTAGTGTTTCATGATTCATTGTTTGTGCATAACACCCAGTGCTCCATGCAGAACGTGCCCTCCTCAATACCCATCACCAGGCTAACCCATCCTCCCACCCCCCTCCCCTCTAGAACCCTCAGTTTGTTTTTCAGAGTCCATCGTCTCTCATGGTTCGTCTACCCCTCCGATTTCCCCCGCTTCATTCTTCCCCTCCCGCTACCTTCTTCTTCTTCTTTTTTTTTGTTTCTTAACATATATTGCATTATTTGTTTCAGAGGTACAGATCTGAGATTCAACAGTCTTGCACAATTCACAGCGCTTACCAGAGCACATACCCTCCCCAGTGTCTATCACTCAGTCACCCCATCCTTCCCACCCCACTCCCCACTCTAGCAACCCTCAGTTTGTTTCCTGAGATTAAGAATTCCTCATATCAGTGAGGTCATATAATACATGTCTTTCTCTGTTTGACTTATTTCGCTCAACATAATACCCTCCAGTTCCATCCATGTCGTTGCAAATGGCAAGATCTCACTCCTTTTGATGGCTGCATAATATTCCGTTGTATATATATACCACATCTTCTTTATCCATTCATCTGTCGATGGACATCTTGGCTCTTTCCACAGTTTGGCTATTGTGGACATTGCTGCTATAAACATCGGGGTGCACGTACCCTTTCGGATCCCTACTTTTGTATCTTTGGGGTAAATACCCAGTAGTGCAATTGCTGGATCATAAGGTAGCTCTATTTTCAACTTTTTGAGGAACCTCCATACTGTTTTCCAGAGTGGCTGCACCAGCTTGCATTCCCACCAACAGTGTAGGAGGGTTCCCCTTTCTCCGCATCCCTGCCAACATCTGTCATTTCCTGACTTGTTAATTTTAGCCATTCTGACTAGTGTGAGGTGGTATCTCATTGAGGTTTTGATTTGGATTTCCCTGATGCCGAGCGATATTGAGCTCTTTTTAATGTGTCTGTTGGCCATTTGGATGTCTTCTTTGGAAAAATGTCTGCTCATGTCTTCCGCCCATTTCTTGACTGGATTCTTTGTTCTTTGGGTGTTGAGTTTGATAAGTTCTTTATAGATTTTGAATACTAGCCCTTTATCTGATATGTCATTTGCAAATATCTTTGCCTATTCTGTCGGTTGTCTTTTGGTTTTGTTGACTGTTTCTTTTGCTGTGCAAAAGCCTTTTATCTTGATGAAGTCCCAATAGTTCATTTTTGCCCTTGCTTCCCTTGCCTTTGGCGATGTTTCTAGGAAGAAGTTGCTTCGGCTGAGGTCGAAGAGGTTGCTGCCTGTGTTCTCCTTTAGGATTTTAATGGACTCCTGTCTCACATTGAGGTTTTTCAACCATTTGGAGTCTATTTTTGTGTGTGGTGTAAGGACATGGTCCAGTTTCATTCTTCTGCATGTCGCTATCCAATTTTCCCAACACCATTTGTTGAAGAGACTGTCTTTTTTCCACTGGACATTCTTTCCTGCTTTGTCAAAGATGAGTTGACCATAGAGTTGAGGGTCCATTTCTGGGCTCTCTGTTCTCTTCCATTGATCTATGTGTCTGTTTTTGTGCCAGTACCATACTGTCTTGATGAGGACAGCTTTGTAATAGAGCTGGAAGTCCGGAATTGTGATGCCGCCGGCTTTGCTTTTCTTTTTCAACATTCCTCTGGCTATGCGGGGTCTTTTCCGGTTCCATACAAATTTTAGGATTATTTGTTCCATTTCTTTGAAAAAATGTGGATGGTATTTTGATGGGGATTGCATTGAATGTGTAGATTGCTCTAGGTAGCATTGACATCTTCACAATATTTGTTCTTCCAATCCATGAGCATGGAACATTTTTCCATTTTTTTATGTCTTCCTCAATTTCTTTCATGAGTATTTTATAGTTTTCTGAGTACAGATCCTTTGCCTCTTTGGTTAGATTTATGCCTAGGTATCTTATGGTTTGGGGTGCAATTGTAAATGGCATCAACTCCTTAATTTCTCTTTCTTCTGTCTTGTTGTTGGTGTATAGGAATGCCACTGACTTCTGTGCATTGATTTTATATCCTGCCACTTTACTGAATTCCTGTATGAGTTCTAGCAGTTTTGGAGTGGAGTCTTTGGGGTTTTCCACATAAAGTATCATATCATCTGCAAAGAGTGAGAGTTTGACTTCTTCTTTGCCAATTTGGATGCCTTTGATTTCTTTTTGTTGTCTGATTGCTGTGGCTAGGACTTCCAATACTATGTTGAATAGCAGTGGTGATAGTGGGCATCCCTGCCGCGTTCCTGACCTTAGGGGGAAAGCTCTCAGTTTTTCCCCATTGAGAATGATATTCGCTGTAGGTTTTTCATAGATGGTTTTTATGATATTGAGGTATGTACCCTCTATGCCTATACTCTGAAGAGTTTTGATCAAGAAAGGATGCTGTACTTTGTCAAATGCTTTTTCTGCATCTATTGAGAGGATCATATGATCCTTGTTCTTTCTTTTGTTAATGTATTGTATCACGTTGATTGATTTGCAGATGTTGAACCAACCTTGCAGCCCAGGGATAAATCCCACTTGGTCGTGGTGAATAATCCTTTTAATGTACTGTTGGATCCTATTCGCTAGTATTTTGGTGAGAATTTTTGCATCCGTGTTCATCAGGGATATTGGTCTGTAGTTCTCCTTTTTGATGGGGTCTTTGTCTGGTTTTGGGATCAAGGTAATGGTGGCCTCATAAAATGAGTTTGGAAGTTTTCCTTCCATTTCTATTTTTTGGAACAGTTTCAGAAGAATAGGTATTAATTCTTCTTTAAATGTTTGGTAGAATTCCCCTGGGAAGCCATCTGGCCCTGGGCTTTTGTTTTTTGGGAGATTTTTAATGACTGCTTCAATTTCCTTAGTGGTTATAGGTCTGTTCAGGTTTTCTATTTCTTCCTGGTTCAGTTTTGGTAGTTGATACATCTCTAAGAATGCCTCCATTTCTTCCAGGTTATCTAATTTGGTGGCATAGAGTTGCTCATAATATGTTCTTATAATTGTTTGTATTTCTTTGGTGTTGGTTGTGATCTCTCCTCTTTCATTCATGATTTTGTTGATTTGGGTCATTTCTCTTCTCTTTTTGGTAAGTCTGGCCAGGGGTTTATCAATCTTGTTAATTCTTTCAAAGAACCAGCTCCTAGTTTCGTTGATCTGTTCTACTGTTGTTTTAGTTTCTATTTCATTGATTTCTGCTCTGATCTTTATTATTTCTCTTCTCCTGCTGGGTTTAGGCTTTATTTGCTGTTCTTTCTCCAGCTCCTTTAGGTGGAGGGTTAGGTTGTGTACTTGAGACCTTTCTTGTTTCTTGAGAAAGGCTTGTATTGCTATATACTTTCCTCTTAGGACTGCCTTTGCTGCATCCCAAAGATTTTGAATAGTTGTGTTTTCATTTTCCTTGGTTTCCACGAATTTTTTTAATTCTTCTTTAATTTCCTGGTTGACCCATTTATTCTTTAGTAGGATGCTCTTTAGTCTCCATGTATTTGAGCTCTTTCTGACTTTCCTCTTGTGATTGAGTTCTAGTTTCAAAGCATTGTGGTCTGAAAACAGGCAGGGAATGATCCCAATCTTTTGGTACCAGTTAAGACCTGATTTCTGACCTAGGATGTGATCGATTCTGGAGAATGTTCCATGGGCACTAGAGAAGAATGTGTATTCTGTTGCTTTGGGATGGAATGTTCTGAATATGTCTGTGAAGTCCATTTGGTCCAGTGTGTCATTTAAAGTCTTTATTTCCTTGTTGATCTTTTGCTTAGACGATCTGTCCATTTCAGTGAGGGGGGTGTTAAAGTCCCCCGCTATTACTGTATTGTTGTCGATGTGTTTCTTTGCTTTTGTCATTAATTGCCTTATATAATTGGCTGGTCCCATGTTAGGGGCATAGATATTTACAGTTGTTAGATCTTCTTGTTGGATAGACCCTTTAAGTAGGATATAGTGTCCTTCCTCATCTCTTATTACAGTCTTTGGTTTAAAATCTAATTTGTCTGATATAAGGATTGCCACCCCAGCTTTCTTTTGGTGTCCATTAGCATGGTAAATGGTTTTCCACCCCCTCACTTTAAATCTGGGGGTGTCTTTGGGTCTAAAATGAGTCTGCAAGAGTATTTCTATCCTACACATTCTTCATGTGACTGTAATATTCCTCCCATCAAGAGGCTGGTCTACATCCTCTCCCCATGAAACTGGGTGGGCTTGGGGGGCTTTTAGGACTGCTTCAACCAACAGAGCTCTATGACTTCTAAGGCTACATGCAGTCTCTGCTTTCACTGCTGGAATATTCACTCTTGACATCTTTAGCTGCCCTGAGGCCACCATGCTGTGAGGAAATCCAAACTATCTCCCATTGAGAAACCAGATGGACAGGCCCTGATACTATACAGAGCAGGTGGGAAAGAGGGAAGGGGAGGAAGGAGATCAGGAGAAAGAAAGAGAGTCATGGCTGACCAGCCTTCAGCTGCTTTAAACCCTCACTGTTCCAGCTCCTGCTACCATCTGATTGGAACCCCCTGAGAAACCCTGAGCCCAAAGCACCCATCCCAACGCTCACCCAATTCCTGACCCATTCAGAAACTGTGAGAAATACTAAAATGACTGGTGTTGTTTTAAAAGTTGGCAAGTTTGGGCACCTGGGTGGCTCAATCGGTTAAACATCTGACGTTAGCTCAGGTCATGATCTCGGGGTCCTGGGATCGAGCCCTGTGTCAGGCTCCCCACTCAGTGGGAAGTCTGCTTGTCCCTCTCCCTCTGCCTCTCCATCTGCCTCTCTCCCTCTCCCCCTGCTCATGCTCTCTCTCTCTCACACATAAATAAATAAATAAAATCTTTAGAAAAAAAAAAGTTGCGAAGTTTTTCAGTGATCTGTTACACAGCAACAGATAATCAGGACACCTAAACCATTAGCTTGCAGCCCTCTTTGTATCAAGTAAGAGTGATATCCATCAGTTTCACAGGACAAGGCCATCCAGGAATTTCTAGCATCTAAACACATTTGACATACTTAACATTGTATATATGTGAAATACAAGAATCTTTCTTAGTTGCAGCTCCTAATAGAACTTAAAGCTAAGAATACTCGCCTTGCTATAGTTACTGTCTAGGGTACTATTCCTCCTAGAACTATTGTGTAAAAGTAAGGAAAACTACAGCAAAGCAATCTTGCGAAAGAAGAACAAAGTTGGAGATATCACAATCCCAGATTTCCAGATACACTACAAAGCTGTAGTGATCAAAACAGTATGGTTCTGGCACAAAACCAGACATATAGCTCCATGGAACAGGATAGAGAATCCACGGATAAACCCACACCTATATGATCTATTAATCTACAACAAAGGAGGCAAGAATATACAATGAGGAAAACACAGTCTTCTTCAACAAATGGTGCTGGGAAAACTGGTCAGCCAAATGCAAAAGAATGAAACTGGGATATATATATAAAGGAGTATTACTCAACCATGAAAAAAAAACGAGGTATTCCCACTTGCAACAACATGGATGGACCTAGAGGGTATAAATGCTAAGTAAAATAGGTCAGACAGAGTAAGACAAAAACCATATGATTTCATTTAAATGTGCAATATAAGAAACAAATGAACCAACAAAGAAAAAGCAAATGTCCAGATGGACAAAAAAACAGACTCAAACATAGAGAACAAACTGATGGTTGCCAGAGGGAAGGTGAGTGGGGGGCGGTGAATGGAATAGATAAGGAGTTTAAAAGTCTACGTACTGTGACGAGCACTGAGTAATGTATACAATTGTTGAGTCATTATACTGTATACCTGAAGGGAAATTTAATACTGTATGCTAATTATACTTCAGTAGAAAAAAAAAAACTTAAAAAACAAAAAAAGAAAATGACAGTGACACACTGAAGGTGTTGCTATACATATGCATTATAACCATCCTATGTTAGCCAAGCAAATCAAGCATGAAATTTAAAAAACGAACTCACCCCCTTTCCTCCTGACTTTTGGTCAAATGGTACCATGGTGATTTGTTTGGAATCCCGTTGATATGTACAGTAGTGCTTCACCCAAGAAGTTCCAAAGTGACCTGCAAGGTAGTATTTCCCATGAAACATCTCTATGTGTCGAACGCATGCTGGAAATACACACAGCCCACAACCCACAGTGCTCACCTACCCTTAAACTGTTTCTAAGGGCAATGTAATCTCCACCAGCTAGACTGGAACAGGCAGAAATCTGATCCCACGGGCTGGAAATGGAATTGACCCAGGGCTTTCCCCAGGGACCAAGGAAGACTGTTTCCCACTAAATGCTGTATCCAGTGGGTCTTAAAATATAAGGGAAGTAGAGGTTCCCTGGGGAAATTAATTCTCTTTCCCATCATCAATCTCCACTTGAAGTTTCCTTCTCCCCTGACAGAAGTAAGATGATTGAGGAAAGAACAGAGAAAAGCTCCTCAAAGTGCCTGTCACTGTTCCCATCTGGTGTGATGACTTCATGCTTCCCACACAGCTGCTCTGCAACTCTCTGCAAAGACATACAGAGGTTCTGACCTACTGCCAAACCCCTAATCTGTACTTTACCAGACTCAAGATGATCTGAAAAGCAGACAGGCAAACTCTGACACAAAGATGTAAATGGAAGTAACTATAAATACCCAAATGTAATCTAAGGAGTCTGTCCCTCAATATTATCCCTCAGGAAAGAGGGAGATGCCCTTCAGTCAAATCCTGATTCTACCTGGTGGTTGGCTAACTACTTTATCTTGAATAACAAAATATTATTAGAGGAAGAAGGCATAATCAGCATTATTAGCCTCCAAGGTCCTCAATCAACACTAGCCTTAGATGCTCAAAGAGATCACAGAGCAGAAATGGTTTTGTTGTTGTTGTTGCTGCTGTTGTTTTTAAGTAGTAACATGAGATTTAACAAAGATTTAGTAGTTATTTTTCAGGGTATCAGTGCCCATAGCAAATGTGGAATATTACGGGGCGCCTGGGTGGCTCAGTTGGTTAAGTGACTGCCTTCGGCTCAGGTCATGATCCTGGAGTCCCAGGATCGAGTCCCGCATCGGGCTCCCTGCTCAGCAGGGAGTCTGCTTCTCCCTCTGACCCTCCCCCCTCTCATGCTCTCTCTCTCATTCTCTCTCTCAAATAAATAAATAAAATCTTTAAAAAAAAAAAAAGTGGAATATTACGTAGGAAATGAAAAAAGTAAAAAGCAACACAGTAAGTGTCTACATTGAAGCATCAAAGACAAAAATACCAACCATTCTAATTTATTTTTGTGGCTCAGAGAAAAAATTCCAAGGATAGCACAACACAGAGATTCCTAAAGTTCTGTATCTTAAATCATCTGAGCATCCAAACAAATAAGAACAGTACTGGACTTGGATTTAGCCTACTGAATAGAACAGAAATCCTTAAGTCCATCCTGACAATAAGATGGATGGATGGATGGATGGATGGATGGATGGATGGATGGATGGATGGATGGCTAAGAAAGGAGAGAAGAAGAGAATGAGGAGGGGAGGGCGGTTGCTTCCTTGCAGTACACTAACTAATAAATGTGGGAGAGTGACAGAGCTGAGAAATCACCATTTTGCAACCATCACAGTAACCATCTGTTTAGGCAAGAACTGCCAGTGGATGCTAACTCTAGCAAAGCTTGATGAGAAAGATATGGTCTTAAGGGGTCTCCCCATACACTGCTAATGAGCTACAAGGGAAGACTAGTGACTGTACAGTGGATAAACTAAATGATACTTTGAGTGAGTGACCAAAATTAACATCACCACTGAGGGGCAGATGGCCATCCTGTGCCGCTAGACGTGGTACCCAGATAAGAACACAAATGTTACTACTTATATAGGATTTGACAAGGGATGCCTAACCTGAATCTAATCACCGGGAAACATTAGACAAACCCACAGTGAAGAAAATTCTAGAAAAGAACTGGCTTACACTCTTCAAAAATGTGTCATGAAGGACAAAGAAAAGCTGAGGAATTATTACAGAGTAAGTCATGACAAACGCAGTATGAAGTCCTATCTAGACAGAAGGAAAAGAAAATGCTTTATAAGGGCATTACTGGGACAACTGACAAAATTGGAATAGGACCTGTCATTTACATTAAATATCTTATCAATGTTACATTTGCTGGATATGGAAACTATACTGTGGTTACATAAAAAGAATAGGAAATACACACTAAAGTAAAGAAGCATGGGGTATGGAATTAGTTCCAAAACGAGTCAGAAAAAACGGCAATGTGTGTGTGTCTCTGTGACTGTGATATGTGTACACACACACCCAGAAAGAGAAAGAACTCTGTAAATTGTGGAACAATGGTAAAAATTCATGCATCTAGATAAAGGGCATATAGTTGTTCATTATACTCTTCTTGCAATTTTTCTTCACATTTCAAATTATTTCTAAGTAGTAAGTCACCAAAACTTTCAAATGACAAAAGCTGTATCCCATTGATATGCTCTAGACTCATGTGTTTGAGAGTTAAAATCTGGTTCTAATGATTATCAAGACATTCATGTTTTAAAAAGCATGTGAAGTGTTTGAATAAAATTGGTTTATTAATGTGAATGCAGATTACATATATGTAAGTGAATAATATTAATAAATTAAGTATTGTAAGTGGACACTGAACTATATTCAAGTTGACCTTAAACTTTTTTGGGGTGGCTCTTCTCATTGGGTAAAAAAGGTAACACCTTATATTGAGGTCTACACAAAACACAGTACTAAAGTACCTTCCACTTCTTATAAACCTCAACAAACTCATCCCTGTCAGAATAAAGGGCATAAAAACCCTCAAGATAACCAATGCCTCCAAACTCAAACCCCACTACTGCCCCCATTGTCACCAGGCAACAATTTTAGGGCCAAGCAAACTTTTGAGCAATCACTAACTAGAATAATCACTGAAATCAAGTGTTCTGTTCCATTAGTAAGCTTCTAGGAGTGAAGACATTTGCCTCACCCTGAATCAACAGAAGGACAGTAAAGAGCACAAAACCAGCAAAAATCTGGGAGGATTAATATGTCCAACCGAAAAAGGAGGGATGGAAGACTAAGAGAACTATCCATTAAAGAAAAAAAAAAATTGACCTTCTTCTATCCCTAGCACTCCATGAGCTAAGTCTGGAAGTGCTACCCTCAAAGCACGGCCCCATCAAAAAGCCTTTCCCCAGACCTATCGCAGTAGCCTATGAGTCATCACAAAGAAGTCTGGATTAGCAGCACCTGGTGTTTCTTTCCTTGACATCACATTGGCAGGACAATGGATTTCTCTTCCTACCTCTCGGAGTGAGTTTGTGTTTCTACTCACAAAATGTAAGGGTTGAAATGACAGCAATTGAAGAAAGGAGGTGAAAAGGCCTAAGTCATGACTATTTGGTCCTTGCCGAACCAAGTCTTGAATGGAACAAAATCATTCCATATTAAGTCCACACAAGGATATGACTACTGATAGACAGTAAGGTCTAGCATGCAAGGCCCTTTCAGAGCCTCTATGCCAAGCGTGCGACAGCTAAAGCCATGCTAAGCGTTCAGGCACGTCAAGTGATATTAAGGAGAAAAAAATCACCACAGAGCCTCAATGAATTCCAGGTTCCTAAGGGAATTTCCAGTTACAAAGAAAACAGAACACATCACGGGGAGGTAGACAAGACCTTTTGGGTATCTTTCCCTTAAAAAACTCAACTATCAGCTACTCTCATCACCCGAATCTATATTTACAGAAGCTGTGCTCTAGGCGAGGCACTACTAGACACACCCTCTACCTCCCGGGCAAAAGGCCTAAGTGTACCCCAAGCCATCGTTCACCACCAGCACTTACGTTTCTCCTGAACATACAGGTACCCTTCCATGGTGTAGGGACTGATGGTCTTGTGCTCAAGGGGATTCTCCTTCATCTTTTTCATCAGCGATTCCACTTCTGACCTGGTGCCTTCAAAGCGATTTCTTGTCTAGGATGAAAGGCATTTAAATCAAAGAAATGAAACCTTGTTCTCATCTCTAACAATTCACAACATCAACCTATGGAATCCTTAGATCTAAAACC
Organism: Mirounga leonina; assembly: GCF_011800145.1. Lineage (NCBI taxonomy): Eukaryota > Metazoa > Chordata > Mammalia > Carnivora > Phocidae > Mirounga > Mirounga leonina. The sequence continues at coordinate 26,287,692 of NW_023270426.1, read as the reverse complement.
AGGTAAGGAACATTGAGCCACCTAGGAATTAGGCAAATACTTTCAAGAAGTACCTTTTGACCATAAAATCCTATACCAGAATGACTCTCAAAACTCTCAAGACCATCAAAATCACCTGGACAATGTGGAGAAAATACAAATGTCCAGGCATCACCCCTAAAGATTAATTTAGTACCCCTGGACCCAGAAATGTGCATTTTAAACAAGCATCCCAAGGGACCCTGATTCAGATAGTTCACAGAACAGTCCCCCAAGCTCCCTTCAAGACAGAGGGACTTAGGGGCGCCTGGGTGGCTCAGTTGGTTAAGCGACTGCCTTTGGCTCAGGTCATGATCCTGGAGTCCCGGGATCGAGTCCCACATCAGGCTCCCTGCTCAGCAGGGAGTCTGCTTCTCCCTCTGACCCTCCTCCCTCTCATGCTCTCTGTCTCTCATTCTCTCTCTCACAAATAAATAAAATCTTAAAAAAAAAAAAAGACAGAGGGACTTATTTCTCCAACTGCAGGAATACCACTTGCTGATGGTTCATAGATGGTTCCTTCCTCAAAAGGGAGCTGGTTCACTCAAGGTAACTCTTTCCCCAGCGCAACCTGCACCCCATGACTAGTCAAGGCTAGGGGCAAAAGGGGAAGGGGTCCAAAGCCTGGCACCCTTGCTTCTATTGAAGTCACTGTGAAGGTCGATATCAGCTCCAGGACACCCCAGGGCATTGACTGAGGCTTCACAGCTCAACTTCTTTGGCAGGGGTCTGCTGCCCTCTCTCTCACGGGTGATTTTTCTGACCCTACTCCCCTGTAAACCTGCTACACGTAAACCTCCACTTCCGAGTCTACCTTCTGAGGAAGCTGGCCTAAGGGGAAGCCATGCTTTGGGAAACCTTGTCTGTTTTCCAAAACAACACAGAGAACTGTGGCAGGGCAAGCTCCAGGCTTCTAAACCCATGCAATAAAACTCACAAGGACACACTTGGGTTTCTTTTCTACACAGCATCATCTAGAGACAAAGACAACACGCAGACTAATATAGCCAGCCACATAGTGACACAGGGGTTTGAGACCAGTAACTGCTAACCAAACGGCCCTTAGCACAATTCTGAGCACCAAAAGGTCCTGCTGGTTAAAATGTGGGGAAGGAGACTGGGAGTAAATGGCTCTGACTTGGATTTCCTGTGAGCCTTACTAAAAGTTAAACAAGATCATATCCTTTGAGCTGGAGGCCAGCATGTATGCCCCACCCCCAACTCCTGAACACCCTGCAAGGTCTCTTGTGGCCAGGCAGCTAGATGCACAGAGGGAGGCTAGGCCTTCCACTGCCAAAGGAAATCCTGACTCTGGTGCTACAGATTTAAAACAAAAATATCAGCAGGACTTCCGAAAACATAAATAGTGCTTAGAAATAATGGAAAAGAGGTTGATGCTCTAACCTGGGGCCACCAAGCACCCTACAAATGTCTGCCCCAGCTGCCCTTTGAACCCAAGCAAGACCCATCTTCCTCATCTGCATTCCAATCCAAATAAGTGATCTCTATGCAATCAGACCCATACTTTGTGTTCTTTCCTTTTCTCAACCAGGAAAAGGAAGCCTATCTCTTTGCCCACTCACATTCTGTATGCTAATGGTCAACTCAGTCTTGAAGTCGCTGAAATCCTTGGCCAGTTCATAACCATGGTGATAGAAAGTGAAGAGTCCTTGCAAGAATGCCAGTAGCTGTAAGGAAAGAAGAAGGGCAGAGTTCACATAAGCATGTTAAATAGGTATTATGCAGCTTTACCTGAGTTCCCAACCTTGATTTGAAAGGCTAGAACACAGTAATAAAAATGCCTATCATCTACTGAGCTTACTCGTATGCCAGGCACTGTAACATCGTATGTCTGCTCTCACTAAATGCTCTTAACAGCCTAGCAGGTAAGTACTACGGTTGTCTCCATTTCAATATTGAGAAAGCAAGTTCAGAAAGGTTAAGTAACTTGCTCCAAAAGACAAAGTAAGCAGCAACCAGGATTTGAAACCAAGTCTCTTCAGCATCAACATCCAAGCTCTTACTCTGAGCCTCAGTACCTTCAAAGAAAATCATTTCTTCAGAAATTGAAGACCAGTCTCCTTCAAGACCAACTCAGTCGCCATCAAATACATCTGTAGTATCAGGTTACCATGCGGAAAAGTATAGTTATATTGACGGCCAACAGAGAGGGGAGAAGAGGAAGATGGTATGTCCTGAGTCCGCAGTGTCACAGGCAAAGTCAAATCAAAGAAAATCACCCAGATCAGACTTCAGCTCAAATGTGCTTCTGTGCTCTCCCTAAACTACCCACAGGTAAACACCAGGGATGCCATTATTAAAATATTCCCATGTTCCCACATCTTCAGTTATGATGGTTCCCTAAATTCTCATTTAAATCCCCTCGAGCTAAAAGGTATTAAGTCCATTCACTTTGTAGTCTTGTATTTAGTGAAGAGTGAAAACATCTGTTCAGCCTGATTCTCACAACACACCTTCATACAGTGAAAACTATTAATGTTCCCACCCTGAGTCCTGCCAATCTTCACTTCTCCAGGCTAACCAATGTTCCTACCTTACTTCCTCCCAGAACCTACACACAAAGCTACTGTTGTTAGGTTTCCCTGGCCCCTTCCCAAGTTCTATGCATCTTGCCTCAGTTCCAAATCTCAACCTGGAGAAAGGATTGCAATACAAGCCTTAACAAGGCTTTAGAAGAACCAGAACTTTACCTTGTCACAATCTCTGTCATACTGCATTTGGGGACTCCATCCCTGTTCTAACTCAAACTTTTCAATGCCAACTCACATTTTCTGAGTGGTCCACTCTGACCTCCCTGACCTGCTCTAACACATGTTACATCAAGATACAGTTGCTTTGTTTTATATTGTTATTTAATTTTCCAGTCCCTCAAACGAACATACCTCTAGTAATTAAACATATTCTCACTTTGTTTTTTCACCTAACTCTCCTCTTCTGAGAGAACCCTCTTCTGAGAGGCAGCCCTAACAATGATGGCAAAGGAAACAGCCCACCCCCGTTCATCTCCCACCTGGCTTGTGGCAGGAATGGTAAGCATTGTATGGTATGTGCTACATGGTAAGGTATGTGCTACGTGGTAAGGTATGTGCTACTCTACCTGAGCTCAGAGCAAAGAATGGTCTTTGGACTGAGCCACTGCCCAGCCCAGTTGATCAAAGAGCTCTGTATTGTGAAGTCAGGCAAAACCCAGCTTTTAATAATATGATATCCCAACTTCCCACTGCTATTGTCCCCAGAGCAACTATTCCCTTAGATTCTCATGCGAGGTCAGAAAGCAGGCCTGCTGGGTCCTCTGGCTCAAAAAATATCTTGTGACGCCATATACAGATCACTAATATAAATCAATGAAGGAGTGGTAAACCACATAGAGTCACCAAAGACTAATAATGAATTATTTTCTTGAAAGATGATGGAAGCTTTTGAACTTCCACCATATAAAATACTTTTTTGAAAGGAACACTCAGGGTTTTCCAGCTAGATGGATCCAGGAATAGAGAAGAAGAGGCCCTTATGCCAAACCTAGTGTCAGTGTTCACAATGAAAACTGTTGTTTCTTATCTTTTCCTTCCCCCCATTCTTGAATGCTGTGCCCATCACTTTTCGAAGGCACTGAATCATCCTCTCCTGGAGAATAATGCAGAAGATAAGCAGCTAATTCCAAAGCCATTTCTCCTGTTAACTCTGATTTATTTTCCACTTAAAGTCAACAGGGCCTCTCTTGTCCAAGGTAATTAAATATATCCTCCAACAGCTCACTAAGACACCACCTGGGCATGCACACAAGTGTTCAAGGCAGAGAGTGACTAGTATTTATTTTGGTTTTCACTTCCTTTGATATCATGCTTGATTGTCCACTTCCCTATGGGAAATGATTCCATAGATATTGTTATCCTTGGCCCCCTTCCCTTCTCCCCTGCCCGCATCTCTCTTCCCCTGGCACACCTCCTGACATCCCCTTCCCACACACTGCATGAACCTTTGAATCCATTACCCAGTGGGAAATGAAAGTTCACTCCCCAGAGGGCTGGGCGAGGTCCTCAAAAGACTCCAGAGATGGATCATCTGTCTGCCTCAAAGAAATGCTTGTACTCAAACACAAAGAGGAAAAGCTTATTGTAGCCTCACCTTGGTTGGCAGATAAGTCAGCACATCCATAGAGGCTCCTCCCTGAACAGCCAGGGACACACAATCATAGCGCAACAAAGGCAATACCAAAGAAAGACCTTCCCCACCTCCTTTTGCCTTCAAGGACCCCCATCCTTATTTTCTTCAGAAAATAACTTTAAAAAAAAATCTATTCCTATTTCCTACGAGACAATATAGCATATATATTTTTTAAGTAAGCAAAAATGTAAGTGCTTCATTCAGTGACAATTGTACCATTCTGGACTATCTGATAAATTTAGGTTGCTTCCATTCATAGAACAAAGGTACTGTTACAGGCTGAATAGTGTTCCCCCAACCCTGACAAAAAAATTTTGTTGAAGTCCTAATCCCAGTAACTCAGAATGTGACTTTATTTGGAAATAGAGTCTTTACGGAGGTACTCAAGTTAAAATCAGGCCAGCAGGTCCTGATCTAAAATGACCAGTGTCCCCATAAAAAGGGGCTATTTGGACAGAGAAGCAGAGGCATGATAACCACATGAGGACAAGGGATAGCAGTGATGCACCTATAAAGCAAGGAATGCCAAATACTGCCAACCAGCCACCAGAAGCTACAAGGAAGAAAGGACATCTTCCCTACAGGTTTTAGAGGGAGCATGGCCCTGCTGACACCTTGCTCTTGGACTTCTAGCCTCTAGAACTATGAGAGGCAGGAAGTTTTTATTCTGAGAACCCAGTTGGTGGTACTTGGTTATGGCAGCCTTCACAAACAAATATAACCACCAAGAATCACTCATTCGCATGACAAAGAGAAGGGCAGACAGTAGAGTGATGATAAGCTGTGCTGGGCAAGCCATGTAATCCCCTGTAACTCTTCTTTTCCAGGAGGACACTAATGCTACATACTACTGCACTGGGTGGTGGTGAAGACAGAGATCACCTACATAACAGCCTTAGCACAGGAGTGCCAACAGGAGCTGTTCAGCAAGACGGATATACTTAGACGGATGTGTTAGAAGATGCACTGTGGTGGCGGTGTCCAGCCCAGCCTGAGGAAGGGGGGAGCCCAAGATAGGATGCAACAAATCAAAGGAGAAAATGAAGACCTACAGTGGGGCAGAAGTAGTGAGAAAGGACAGGAAGGCACAGCACCAAAAAATATTCTCCAGGTACAACTCAGAGAATGCAGTGTCTGATGAATGTGGGGAATGAGTTCTCCGTAGCACTCCGTAACCTCCAATTATGAAAACTCAGGGAACAGACGGAACGTGGCTTCACCTTCAAGAAATCAGGATGTCATTATCTGCAATCCAAAATCTCCAGAACATTTAGTACCTCAACAAGAAAATAAAGGCCAGAAGTCTGAATTTTCTTGCTTGGAACACTAAAATTTTGTTTCTTTTTTCTGAAGGTCAGTAACATCCTGGTACTTGAAGTTACTTTCTAGGAAACAAATGAACACAGTCAACCTCCATGGAGGTTCCTTGAATGGCTGGAAGATTCTCTTGACTGCAACCACCTCAAAATATGAATACCCACACCAGGTGCCCCAGCAACTTAGTTCAATAAATTTCTTCTGGTTTCCTTTCCACCTGTAAGCAATCAAATACTGTTTCAGAGAAACTAAGAGCCATTCCACTTCTGCTAGATACCAGATGTCACCTTAGAGAATAAATGTGCTTTCATTTCCTCATCTGAAAACAGACATAAAACAGCAATTACCTACCCTCAGAGACAGTGTAAGGATTGGATGACATTATGGAGGTGAAGGGACCATTAGCATATGACACATTTACTCCTAATCAACTGTTATTTCAGGGTCTTCTGCACAATCTCAGCCAGGGGCTCAAACTTAAAAGTGCCACAGAATCACCTTAGAGGGCTTACTAAAAGATTGATGACTGGGCCCCAACCCACAATTTTTCTAGGGTAGAGCCAAGAGTCTGCATTTCTCGACTTTGACAACCATGGGTCTGATCAGCAGTGTTCTGGATCAATCCCTCCTGCTAGTCACAGCTCCCGAAGCCCTGACCCGCCCATGAGGTGGTGGGTTGAGCAACATTAACTTCTATAAAAAAGTGAAGGTTGCACATGTGAATTCTACATGCAGCCTCTCAACCAACTCATTTAATTTAACTGTGGGCAAGATCCTATCACTTTCTTTTCATTCTAACAGGGGACCAGAAATTTTTATCATTAGCTTTCCAGGTGCCTCACTGCATGGCCTGGGACACATCCACAAATCACAACAGTTTTCCACTCTTGATACCCCTCTGGCACTTCCCCACATGATCCCTCCTGACTCAAATGGCACTGAGCTGCTTGCTCCCTTGGATACCTCTCTACTATATACATCATGCTTCCCTAATGAGGCTTTGAACTCCTCAGAAACAGCAGCGGTATCTTCAGCAATTTTTCTGGTAGTAAGTAAATGCTTTCAGATTTACCAAGACTTTTTATATTAAAACAGGCAGACTCTGTTAATATTGCCACTTGACTCATTTGCTCATGTAAGTAGACCCTGGCTGACTGAAGCTTACATATTCCTCTATCTTCTAATAAAAAGTAATCATTGCCTGGGTGCTAATTAGCAATTACATACTAACTGGGTGTTAATTAGGTTCACTCTATTCTAAGCATCATACATGGATAAACTAAATTATTCCTCCTAACATCTTTATATGGTAGGTGGTATTATTATACTCATGTTGTAGATAAGGAAACTAAGGCTCAGAGAAATAGGTAACTTCCCCAAGAACACACAGCTAGGAAATGGCTGAGCTGAGATTTAAATCTAGGCCGTCTGGCTCTGGAGCCCTTACCAATGATTATACTGCCTCTCAAAAACTCAAGACACTGATATACTAAAAGTGAGTGCCAGGAAATAGAAGGATTATTCTTTGCAGGTTTCTTAAAAAGGAAGAAGAAGAACGAAGAAGAACGAAGAAGAAGAAGAAGAACGAAGAAGAAGAAGAAGAAGAAGAAGAAGAAGAAGAAGAAGAAGAAGA
>NW_023270426.1:26211922-26280529 GCF_011800145.1 Mirounga leonina | reverse complement strand
GAAGAAGAAGAAGAAGAAGAAGAAGAAGAAGAAGAAGAAGAAGAAGAAGAAGAAGGAAAAAGAAGAGGAGGAGAAGGGGGAGGAGGGGGAGGAGGAGGGGGAGGAGGAGGGGGAGGAGGAGGGGGAGGAGGAGGAGGGGAGGGGGAGGAGGAGAAGAAGGAGAAGAAGAGGAAGAGGAAGAGGAAGAAGAAGAAGAAAGAGAAAGAGAAAGAAAAAGAAGGAGAAGAAACCCCCAGATTTAGGAGAAATAAATGTCTACTGCTGTATGAGTTTTGTGGTTGTTACCCAGCAAAAGCACACAGATACAGTACCTGACTCACTAGGAACACCTACTGGGAGGTCAAAGTAGACAGCAACAAAAAAATCACTTCAAAGAATTAAGATGGGCCAATTAAAATCCAAGTCCTGAAAAGCAGGCAATTGTAGAATAATATCAATTTGCACATAAAGATTATTACAATCACACTGATGTTTTCCTCTACAAATTCTGGTAAAATCAATGAAACATGCCCAAGGCTCAATCTGTGACAGCTTTTGAATGCCTGCCCACACCAGAGGAAACAGTCTTCAATACACCGTTCATTGTATGGCTGGCTTTACCAACTCTGTGCCCTAAGCAGGGAAATCAATAAGCTCACTTTCTCTGACAGATGGCTTCTTCCACCACACAGACTCCGTAAAAACATGGGGATTTTGACCTGAGACTGTGACAGAGACCACTGCTAGACAGGAAGTTGGCTCTAAAGCTCCCAATTTTCAGATAAGAAGAATGAGGTAATTAAAGACCTTAAGGAATTTGCCAGATGGGGTGGCACAGAGTGGAATCCCAAGATCACAGTTACGGTATAGTAAAAAATCTAAGCATCAGATTCCAAAGCCCAGTGGATTCTGTTAAAACTATTAGCAAGTCTACATGCCTAAAAAGCACCCCAGAAGTTCATAAATTAGAAATGGAGCACAGAACACTCTTTACTGAAAAGAGTGGTTATTTTCTTTCAGTTTCATACAGTTTTATTCTCGTTTGCTTAAAAAAATCACTTGCTTAAATCTAGGTAGGTAAGAATCTTGTTTCTATAGAGACCCCAGGCGGGGGTCACAATCACAGCCAGCATTTCTAACAAAGAATCCAAGGTCTGCAAGAGCTTTAAATCGAGGCCCACATGCTCCTTTGGGGTTTCCTGGACATCCTGGTCATGTGCATTCAGAGTGCCACAGCCGGGTAGGGAAGCACCACCACTGCACGGAGCCACCAACAGGCTAAGGTGCCCTCAACTAAAGCCAGATTTGTTTCTGCACAACAACCTTTTGTACCCACTGGGACACAGTGACCAAGTCCAAATCCCATTATGGTTCACTAAGCACAATCTCCTGGCTGCCCAGTTACAACAAACTACAGTGAGAAATCGCTTTATATAGCACCTTTTAAGGCATGGAAGGAGTGCAGAGGGGTTTTGAATTGAGCAGACAAAAAGACAAAGGTAGTATGTACATTCCCCTTGGGCAACTACTACATTTGGATTATTTGAGGGAGAAAGGAAGGGGGTGGGAGGGTGAAAAGTTAAGGTGTAATCACTACTACTGGGCAAGATGAAACTCCTGCCCCGGCAGAACAGAGGGGGGCCTGAGGAAGCAACTCCCCCTGAATGCGCCACCACTACTGCTCAGGTTGCACAGGAATGGCCACTGGGGACAATCCAGGGTCAGCCAGACTGACAGAGCACCGCACCAGGGCCGGTCAACCTCTTCATCAGCGACCTAGAGCATTTTGTAATCTAGGCAGTGCAATGAGAGCTGGGGATCCAAGTGTGGGTACAGGGGGGAACCCTGAGCATCTACTTACAGGCTCCACGAACTCAAACATCTTTCTCTCTTGGACTTCCTGCACCTTGAAGACATACTCCAGCGATACTTCATAGAAATGCTGCCGGACCAAGTCTACTTGGATGTCTGCCTACAAACAAGACAGAATTTAAGAGAAAAATCAGTCACTAACCAAGGAGAGCATTCAGCAAGCAGGCCAGGAAAATCTCCAGAGATGGTTTTTAAAAACAATGCAAACTACATGAAATAGACATAAGAATAATGACAGTGGTCAGCCGGGCACTTAACTTTGTGTCAGGCACCATCCCCTCAGGTATACATACATTACGTTACTCGCTCCTCATTAACTATAGTTCTTTAATCCTCATTCCATTCCTAAAAAGAAGATATTCTTATTATCTCTAATTTACAGGAGGAAAATGAAACCCGCTAATGTTAGGGAACCGGAAGCAGCTGGTACACGGCAGAGTTAGGATTTCTGTACTGTGGATCTGCCTCAAGACATTTGATCGCCTTTTTTTTAAAAGAAGTACTTATGTATTTTAGAAAGAGAAAGAGAGGGAGCACGTGGTGGGGGGAGAGTGAGAGAGAAACTGTAAGCAGACTCCATGCAGCACCTGACTGGGGACTCATTCGCACAACCCTGAGATAGGGGCATGGGCAAAAACCAAGAGTAGGATTCTTAACTGCCACCCAGATGCCCTGAACCTCAATCATCTTTAAACTAGTAGTCTGTACTGCCTTCCCACCCCCTGGGGCAGACTTGGGTTCCATGGAAGACAAATCTTGAAGGAGAAAAAAAAAAAAAACACCTGCAAGGCTATCATCAGGAATGAACCAAACAAGCTGTTAGAAGGCAGGGAACCTCAGAAAAGGCCATTTCCACATGAGTTTCCCATACCTTCTTTGTTGTCAAAGAACAAACTGTCAGTTTACCCCAGCAGAGTAATTACATTATTCCATCCTAGCCTCAGTCCTCCCTCTTTGCAGATGTGGGGGAGGGGATGCCTGAAAAGGCCCGTACGTGAGTACAATTAAACCAGTGATGTAGGACGTAGCTGTCAGAGGAGAAAATGAGTGTGTGTGAGAGAGAGTGTCTGTGTGTAATAGCAAGATGCTATGCTGTGGAGTACCTCAACTATCACGATAAAGCTCGTAGCCTTTCTACAGTGTCACTGTGTCACCTCAATCTTTCAAAACAGATAATTACACTGAATGCACATTTCAATGACAAAAAATATTAGTATTTTTTTTAACAATTTTATTTATTTGATAGAGAGAGAGCACAAGAGGGGGTGGGGGAGGTGAAAGGGAGAAGCAGGTTCCCTGCTCAGCAGGGCTCCAACGAGGGGCGCTCCATCCCAGGACCCCAGGATCATGACCTGTGTCAAAGGCAACTGAGCCACCCTAGTATTTCTTAACAGAAATGAATATCCTCCTAGTAGGAAACACAACTCTGCTTTCTTTGGAAATGAAAGGATCAGAAACCATTCTACAACATACTTCACAAAGACAAACAAAGCCCCCAAAGAAACATGTCTTCCGGTATTCCCTTGTCAAGACCCCTGCAGAAGAAACTCGGGACAGACCTTACCGGCCATTACACCAAATATGGCACTACTGTCTTTCTTTTTTTTTTTTTTTTAAGATTTTATTTATTTATTTGAGAGAGAGAGAATGAGAGAGACAGAGAACACATGAGAGGGGGGAGGGTCAGAGGGAGAAGCAGACTCCCCGCTGAGCAGGGAGCCCGACGCGGGACTCGATCCCGGGACTCCAGGATCATGACCTGAGCCGAAGGCAGTCGCCCAACCAACTGAGCCACCCAGGCGCCCCGGCACTACTGTCTTTCTATCTAAAGGACTTGGCAAATCATTCATTTATTCAACCATCATGAACAAAAAGAAACTTCCTTCATGGAGCTCACAGCAGAGTGAAGAAAAGAGATACTAAATAATCATGTAAATAAACAGAAAATTGCAAACTCTGGGAGAGCACAAATAGCCCATTCAACTCTCCTGTGAGCAACTTCCTCCCAGGTCAACATACTAATACACAGAAGTTAGTGTGCTGAGTAAGTGCTGAACAAAAGCAAAACGAAGGGCCTGAGGACATTTTCTAAGCCTCCAAGCAGAACAAGTTGGCATCTGAGGACTGAGAGATCTTTATCTGAAGACACAGTTTCGGAAAGTGCTGCACCCCCTCCCCAGGTGTGGCTATTCAGACCACTGGGCTGATATCCCTTCCACCTGGGCTCCTGCCAGCTAAGCCCCATATGTTCCTGCAGCCTTTAATTTCCTCGTAGTGCAAATCCAACACACTTACGCCAGGAATGCATCTACTTCCCCTGACCACCCACACACCTCAAACATCCTCCCTGCTCGGGCTTGCCAACTGACACTGCAACTGAAGAAAGGGTCATTCTGAAAATTTGCGAAGTGGCTCCTGCAGTTAGGCAGCAATGGAGGAAACTCCTCTGAGACAAAGAGCAGAGCCCAGCATCAGTCAGAGAGCTAAGAGCAAACACCAGGCGTGGACTTGCAGTTCTAGCATTCTCTAGCTGGAGAGACCTGCTCAAGTCACTTATCATCTCTGGGTCTCTTTCCCACACCTGGAGGTTGGAGATGGTATCGGCCCTTGCTCGGCCTCGAGCTATTTTCAAGAGAAAATGAGCTAAAGGATATGAGCAATTTGAATACCAAAAAGTGCTGTGTGCCCATTTGTTGTCACCATCACCAGGCACTTCAGAGCAGATGGGCTTCAATCCCAGCTCCTCCCCTAAGTCAGCCATGCGTCTCTGGGTGATTACACTCCTCTCCTAACTGGTCTCCCTGCTTGCTTTCTCTCCCCCGCCCCAATCCAGTCTGCACCCAGCAACCAGAAGAGCTTTCTTAAAATTTGAACCAGAGCTTCTCACAACCCCCTCAACACCTTTCTCTGGCTTCCACCATGGTCTACAAGACCCCGTGTGACCTGCCCACCTGTCCCTCCTCCCAACCTCCCCGCAAAGAATTCTCACAGTGCTCCAGCCTCCCAGATGGACTCCCTGTCCTGTAACACTCCAAATGCTTTCCTGCCAAGCAATCTTTGCACTTGGATGTTCCTTCTGCTGATAAAGTTTAAAAAAAATATCAAGGAGAAGAGGTTTAAGACACAGTAAGAAATGTCTTTTACATTATGACCCCCCAAAAAAACATGCCTTTATAGGATTCTTCTGTTCTAGCCTCCTCTACTATATTTCATGACCCAGTAATTCAGATTTTTATGACACACTCACAATTTTTAAAAACACTTCAAGTAATCTCTATACCCAGTGTGGGCCTCGAACTCACAACCTTGAGATCAAGAGTCACGCGCTCTACCAACTGAGCTAGCCAGGCAACCCAACATACCCACAATTTCAAGAACACTGTCCTAGCTTTTCTCTTGGTGGTCCTTCTCATCCTTCCGATGTCCATTCAAATGTTAGCCTCTTTAGAGAAGACTTCAGTGACCATGTTATGGGTACATAAGATAAAGACTCCCCAGAGTAACCTACCTTCCAATTTATTTCCTTAGCACTATGTAAAATTCTTTTCTACACTTTTCTCTTCTTGTGTTTTGCCTATGGCAACATAATGTCAATGAGAGCAAAGACTTTGTCTCCTTTTTCCACTTTACTATCTCAGCTTCCAGAACAGTGCCTGGCCCATAGTAAGTATTCAAGAGAAGCTTAAGGAATGAAATGAATTGATCTCTATGTGGCCGATAGTGATCCAGTTCTCAGAAGAAATGCCTAATTCAATGCATTTCCAAAGGAAAGGGAAGAAGAAATCCAAGTGGAATAGTATGTTTCTCCTGCTAATGCCCCTGCTCATCAGGGCCACAGAATTCATCACATCCTTAGACCCCCATCCTGCAATGGACTCATAGGCCAAGAGTCCAGCCCACCTGGCAGGCCACTCAAAATCGTTTCTCTGCTTGTTACCGGAAAAGCAGTGAACCTACCAGCTTGTCTGAGACGGATCAACCATTCTATGCTTCTTGGAAAAGAGACATTGTTCCTAGACTGTAAGTTCCAGGAAAGCCAATCATTCATTTTGCTCTCCACAATTCACTCAACACCTGAATAGACTCAGGGAAGCATGCAGTGAATATTTGTTAAGTGAATATTGTCCTTGAAGCTTCTTAGCCCTTGAAAAATAGTGATTTAAAAAAGAATCATCCACTAGATGGCAGTGTCATTCCACAGGACTGCACTATGATTTTACCCACTAGGATGTGGGGATGGGCTAGATGTCAAAAGTATTCAGTTTCAAGCCCTGCAATCAGGGAAGAATTCTGGATGATCAAAGAAGACAGATTTCATTAAAAGTGCACTAGGTGTTTAGTCATGTTCCTAAGTTGACTTTTTAATAAATGTGAAGAAAATCATCACTAAATAGCTAGAAGACGTTGAACAAATCGACCTCTGCAAGGAACCCAGTTCCTTCTAATATATTTCCAGTAGGTTCAATCAGAAGATTATCAAGGTCCCTCCTTCCAGCCAATTCTATTTTCATGATACGTGCATTGAATAACAACGACTTACAGGCAGCCCAGCAACATCCTACCCTCCCGAGAGAGAGACAAGAAGAGCACAGTGAGGTAAGAGAAAAGAGCTCCAGAGTCCAGAGCCAACGTGCAACCCTCACTGACGAGCTATGGGTAGGCTACTTAACATCTTCGAGCCTTAGTCTCCTCATATGTAAAACAGAGGGAATACATCCATACCTCACAAGGAGGTGGTAAGGATTTGAGAAGATTCCAAGTAAAGTGCCTAACAGAGTACCCAGTACAAAAATAAGCATTCCGTAAATATTTGCTGCTATTATTGTTTTGTTAGTAAAAGTATTATATCATTTTCGTTGTTATAGATTTTTATCGATTTAATTCAGCTCAGATACAATTAAAAAGTAATGCTTGAGAACAGACCCAGACCTTTCTGAAAGACCTGCAGCCCGCTCCTTGCCCTACAAAGTACTTAGAAAGTATGACTGGGTCAAAGACAAGCACACAACGAACTATAACAAAAGAACGTAATGAAGAAATGTCCACTAATACATATAACTGGCCAAGTCAGTGCTGTGGACTGAATATTTGTGTCCCTGACAACATTCATAAGCTGAAACCTAACCCCCAGTGTGACAGCACTTGGAGGTGGGGCCTTCGGGAGGTGATCAAGTCATGAGGGTGGAGTCCTCATGAATGGGATGAGTGGCCTTATAGAAGAGACCCCGGAGAGCTCCCTTAGCCCTTCCACCACGTGAGGCCACAGCAAGAAAACAGCCATCTATGAACCAGGAGGCAAGCTCTCACCAGACACTAAATCTGCCAGAGCCTTAATATTGGCCTTCCTAACCTCCAGAACTGTGAGAGTTAAATTTCTGTCTCTATAAGCTACCTAGTCTATGGTACTCTATTGTAGTAACCTGAACATACTAAATCAATGAGGAAGAGAGTACCATCCACTTTGGGAACAGGGAATGGGGAAAAACAAGCCAGTCTTGGGGTTAATACTTTTTATTTGTTTAGCAGCTATAATTTGCCTTCTCATACATGAAGTAGACAGAATAGGTACTTTGTATTTTACAAAAAATGGGACTAAAAGCTCGGAGAGATGAGTACTTGCCCCAGGTCACACAGTGAAAATATGGCACAGCAGGCCCTGACGTTAAGATATCTCTTTGCCACCCAGTGCTCTGCTCCTGACACTGGGCTATCTCAGGAGGAGAGGATATTGGCGTGGCCTTAAAAGAGTATGTTAGACTCATCCCAGACCATGTCAGCAGTATCCAGGAATAGAGAGAACAGATCGGAGAAGCATCCTCACTCTGGGGAACATGCCTACAGACTAACTGTACTATGGGCCTCTCAACACCAGTAGATGCTAAAACAATCACACAGTCGCTCAACTCTTAAAGACCCTGACTCCTGTTAACTGCTTAGAAACTAGAGAGCTGGCCAGCTCTGGTCATTTTGAGTTGCAGTCAAAAAGACTTTCCTTAAATGTAGTTTCCAAACCCTAAATGCCAAATGACCTTCAAAGAAGGGTAACTAAAAAGTGAGGGCATCAGCACAGATCCTGAATGAATTTATGCACTTTGCATGGATGATCACATATTCTTGGGCAATCTTGCACTGCTCATACCCCATGCACAGCTGGGATACCATTCAGTGAATTTATTACTTTGTATACAATCCACTGAAATAGGTTTTCTTTAGCCTTCTCAAGCGTATTTGACAAGATTTACCTGAGTAGCTATGCTATCTTCAAGAGTCACCTTGACATGTGTTTGCTGCTTTTTCCCCAGTCAGGCACAAGATCTTCAGAGATAGGTTAGTGTTTTCTACCGTCCACAGTTCACACCAAGTGCTCATTTGCTGTTGGTTGGCCAAGAACTGGCCTGCAAAGCCCAACACAAACACCTGTTGCTGGAGTTGATATTGGGTCCTCTTCATCACTTACACAACTGCTTTAAATGCCCATATCAAAGCAGAGGGTTCCTAAGTGAGGATGGGTAACAAATCCTGGTTGTTAAGGGACTCAACTCCACCATCTCCTAAGGTATCTTCATTGTTAACCTTCAACCATAGGATCTTCAGAGTAACTTTCACCTGATATAAGTACTAAATGGTATTTTCTCAAAAACAAAGTAAATTCAAGAATGAGGGCTACCTTGACGACTGTCCATTGACTAATGAAGGGATAAAGAAGATGCAGTATATAAGACAATGGAGTATTACTCAGACAGTAAAAAAAAAAAATCTTGCCATTTGCTGCAACATAGATGGAGGTAGAGAATATAATGCTAAGTGAAATAAGTTAGCCGGAAAAAAACAAATATATGATTCCATTCATGTGGTACTTAAGAAACAGAACAAGGAGAAAAGAGAGAGAGAGAGAGAGAGAAACCAAGAAACAGACTCTTTATTAAAGAGAACACACTGTTACCAGAGGGGATGTGGGGGGAGGGGATGGGTGAAACAGGTGATGGGGATTAAGGAGTGAAACTTGTCCTGATGAGCACCGGGTGATGTATGGAACTGCTGAATCACTAGATTGTATACCTGAAACCAATATTACACTGTATATTAACTATACTGGAATTAAAATAAAAACTTAAAAAAAAAAAAAGAATGCGGGCTAGCTTGGAAATCACAGCCTCTCTTTAGCACATACCTGAGAAAGGTCAAGCAAACTGTTAAGAGTAAAATAACATTCATGTAGTCAACTTTGGCGTTCCACTAGGAAACAGCTCTGTCTCCCAGAAACAAGACCCTCACCATGCAAATCTCCATGAACTAAATGAAAATGATCAGAGATCCATGGCTGCAAAGCTATATTTTTCCAAGTGAACTACTCTTCATGTCAATCCAGAAAGAATCAGAGTAGGTCAGATAATTTACGTTTTTTGAAACAAGGTTACCAAAGCATAAAACATATGAATGACAAATCCTCCTTAAAAAAGAAAAGAAAGCAAGACAGACAGACTAACATCGAGTACTGGTTGAAATAATTTGGGGGGGGATGAAATAATTTTTTAAAAAATAACAGCAGGGGCGCCTGGATGGCTCAGTCAGTTAATTGTCTGCCTTAGGCTCAGGTCATGATCCCAGAGTCCTGGGATCTAGTCCCAGGTCAGGATCCTGCTGGCGGTAGGGGAGGGAGAGGAGCCTCCTTCTCCCTCTCCCTCGGCCCCTTCCCCCCACTCCTGCTCGCTCTTTCTCTCTCTCTCAAATAAATAAATAAAATCTTTAAATAATAATAACAACAACAACAATAAAGAAGGATGATCAAAGTGTTTCAGATGCTAACGTTTCAAATCACAGATATAAGGCAGGAAGTTAAGAAGTAAGGCAATAAGTGCAGAATCAAAGTAAAGGGTTACAGAAACAGGAAACCAGACTTCAGTTTGAAAGGAAGAAGCACATTTTAGTAACTAGGGCTGCCCAGCAACGAGGAGCATGGTCTTGATCAGCACCCACCTATTGGTAGGTTGGACAGCCAGAAAACGGGTACTGTGAGCAGGAAGATACAAAGGGCAATACAGGCATCAGGCATCTGATGAGGGATCAGGGGCAAGCTCCTGGTTTGTGAGGTCTCTTCAAACCCTAGAATTTTCTAGCAAAGAGGAACAAGCACGCATCCCCAGCACCACATAGAACTTAAACACCTTATTTGGGATACTAGTGAAATAATCTTACCTCCTGAAGCTGAGATTCTTTCTTCTTGGAAGACAAATTTAGGTGTTTTTCTAAGATGCCACAATACTTTTCTGTCTCCTTGTCATACTTCTTCTTGGCTTCCTGGCAAAAAGAGGAGAGGAGAAAAAGAGTAAAATGTTACAGGAATAAAAGCAATCTTGTCAAGACCTCTGCCTGCTCAATTTCATAGCTTCACCATTCCCTCAGACCCAGAACAGCGGCAACCCAGCTCTTCCTACTCTTCAAATAATGTGCGTTAAATCAAGCCACCCCTTCGACGAACCATGAGAGACGATGGACTCTGAAAAACAAACTGAGGGTTCTAGAGGGGAGGGGGGTGGGAGGATGGGTTAGCCTGGTGGTGGGTATTGAGGAGGGCACATTCTGCATGGAACACTGGGTGTTATGCACAAACAATGAATCATGGAACACTACATCTAAAACTAATGATGTAATGTATGGGGATTAACATAAGAATAAAAAAAAAAAAAATCAAGCCACCCCTGTCCCCAACAACAGGCCATTGGTTTTGAGTGTCTGTCGTAAAGGAACCAGTACAATGAGAGAAACAAGGTAAATACCAGTATTTACTAGTGGCAAAGCCTGGACTCCACGTGCTGAGAACCTCAGTTGTGAAACAGAAATTTCTAGTTTCTAACTCCAAGGATGTTCAAGGGCAAAGAATGGAGCGAAGTTACCTATGAAGCTAATCCCAAAGCACTAAGATCTACTTAAAGCTTAAGTGGGACAAGTCTAGAATAAGGGCAGATCCAACTTAAACAGTGGTCAAAAAGTACTTAATATACAGACCTAATATTCCTAGGCACAACAGTAATACATGTGGGTCTTTAAAATGAATAAAGAGTCAGGCGCATGGGTGGCTCAGTCGTTAAGCGTCTGCCTTCGGCTCAGGTCATGATCCCAGGGTCATGGGATCGAGCCCTGCATTGGGCTCCCTGCTCAGCGGGAAGCCTGCTTCTCCCTCTCCCACCCCCCGGCTTGTGTTCCCTCTCTCGCTGTGTCTCTGTCAAATAAATAAATAAAATCTTTAAAAATAATAACAAAAATAAAAAAATTTTTAAAATGAATAAAGATTCAAAAGAAAACAAAGAAGACAAATGTATTCACAGAAGCATCATTTTTACTAACAAACAAAAAAGCCAAAGCAACATCAGTGCCAAAGATAGGGTTTGAGGTAATTAAAGGGTGGGACATCTAATTTAACTAGGAAGGCTAGGTAGTCATATGGCAAGTTGCTCATAATGTAATGTGAAGTTTTAATATGATACAAACTTGGTGCATCCTACATAGAGTGTAGCTACCTATAGACAAAGATTAAATGGAAAAATAAATGAGAATAATCGAGTTAAGGAAATGGGATAAGGGGTGATTTTCTTCCCATGTTTGGGAAATTTTTATTATCCCACATTAACAGCTTTTTTCAAAATGAAAAATAACATAAATATTATAATACACTTAATAATCCCTGCTTTCCCACCAAGTCACTGAGTCATTGAGATTCTACTTTTATCTCCCATTTTACAGATAAGAAAACTTGGACCTAGGGAGGTTAACTTGTAAAAAGTCACAGAGAGTGACAGAGCTGGAATTTGAGGCTAGGGAGGCTGCCTCCAAAGCCCAACTCTCAATCGCACCTGAGACATATGTTCACAGGAGGTCTCTCTTTTCCATCCACTTTCTAGTGGGGATGGCAAGCAAGGGGGCTGGAAGACAGTGGACAGGGGCCTAATGAACACGATCAATTTCACTAAGTGAGCCCATCAGTCTTACTCCTGACTCAGGTGGAACCCACAGGAACTATTTTTCTGCACTTCCAAGGCCTCCAAGAGGAGAAAAAATTTTTGCAGCCAGATAAGGAAGCTCAGAGACATCTCCATTCGTTTCACACAGATGTAACAAGTAACCACTCTGTATCAGGCTCCTTTGGCCACTGGACAAGGCAGAAGTGGTGCCGAGCCTCATGGTGGTGATGTTCTAGTAGGACAAACACAAGTAACCAGGAAACAAATAATTATAGACAGCCACAAGTGCTATGAAGGAAATAAGGTGCAGTCAGAGATTCCACAGAGAGGGTACTCAAGAGAGGCCTCACTGGGGAGGGAGTATGAGCTAAGTAAGACCTGCTAATCATGTGAGGGATAGGGTGGACCCTTCTAGAGCACAAGAGCAGTAAGTACAAATGCTCTGGGCTTAACACTGGGAAGCCTAAGTGGCGCAGGGGACAGGAATCACCAAGCAGCTCTCACCTGAAGCTCTGACAATCTCCAGCCACGTCAGAACTCCATTTATCTGGTCAACAGCAAAATTCTAAGCCTCTCAAAGTGGACGGAATCATTACATACCCTTTTTAGCTGACACGTATCCATTTCTACGAACCTGAATTTTGCTTGAAAGACTACTTATATACAAGGACAGCTCAACATGCAGAAGCAAGTGAGGAAAAAGCCTGAGGAGACATTACTCCTTCAAATTTGAGGAAGGGTACAGGCTAGACACTTGACTCAAGCAACTCTTTCCTTTATAAAAACAGCAACTTTGAGCTAGGGCCCCAACTCCACTTGATGCTCACAGATCCACTCCAGCAGCCTGTCAGCAAGCCCCAAGGAGAACCCTGTGCTGGAATAGCCCAGCTGGCCAGAGGTGAGAAAAGGCCTGCAAACATGAGTCAAAGGCATTCTGTGACTTTCTGGCAACTCGAGCTGCCACATTCCATGTTCAAGAGGATAGCCAGAGCTAAAGAGAAAGGGAAGCAGTTTCTGTCCTGAGAAACAAGACCTCAGGGGATAACTCTACTAAGATTTAGATAATGTTCTTAAGTCGGGAGGGTGGTGTTAATGGTTTAAATTCTCTACTCAGGTACGACATGGTGCTCGCCTTCCAGGGAATCCACTGTGGGCGCCTAAACGGACAAAGGACAGAATTAGGATTCTGGAAATGATTCCCAATTCTCCATGGACTGATTCTAAACAAATCACTGCCCCACTCCAGAACTGGGTTCCCTCATCTATTAAACTGAGGAGGACTCCATGAGGTGACTGCTTAGGTTCCTTCCTCTTTCAGCTCAGAGAGTATCTAACAAAGAATAAAAACAACCACCTCCTCATAGGCCTATTAGGATAAAATGAGCTAAACCATAGACCGTGCTTAGCAGAGGGCCCAGCACACAGAAAATGCACAATAAAATTCAGTAATGATGGTGAGATGGCAGTCGTGATGACGGCAGCCATTGCAGTGATAGTGGTCAAGAGGCCCATCATCTGAACACACCTCCTCCTGACTGAGAACACCACTTCCTTCCCATGCCCAGTGTCCCATGAAGGGAAGCCTTCAGAGCACTCACCACAATTTGAAATGATGTTTATTTACATCTTTTTGTTTCACGTCGTTCTCCCGAGCCACACCACGAGCACAGTACATCTTCACTTGCTCGCCACCATAAACCAGTGTGTAGCATGGTGCCAGACGCAGAGCAGGCACTCACAGATTTTTTTAAAATGAATGAACTGGGGCGCCTGGGTGGCTCAGTCGTTAAGCATCTGCCTTCGGCTCGGGTCATGATCCCAGGGTCCTGGGATCGAGTCCCACATCGGGCTCCCTGCTCTGCGGGAAGCCTGCTTCTCCCGCTCCCGCTCCCCCGGCTTGTGTTCCTGCTCTCGCTATGTCTCTCTCTGTCAAATAAATAAATAAAATCTTTAAAAAAAAAAAAACATTAAAAAAAATAATAATAAATAAAATGAATGAACTGTATGTATGGAGTCTAACAGCTAACATAAAAAGACTATATGACAAATACTGTTCTAAGCACTTTATATGCATTTACTCATGTCTTTCTCATAAGAACTCTACGAGATCAATATTATCGCTGGCCCCAGCCTACAGATCGGGAAACAGGTACGGAGAGGTTTGGCTACTCCCCAACTTGGCATGCCAGTGGCACAAGTGAGGTTGGGGCCCCGTCTTGACCACTAACTGCTCCTTTACTTTCACTGTAGAGCCTGGCTCTCCAAATGCACCTCGGCTGGAGGAAAAACGAGTTCCCCTAAACTCAGAATTCTGAACCTAGGGCCACAGTTACGCCAAGCTCCAGGGTCGCGCCCTACCACAGGGCAGGTACACTAGCATCAGAATGCCCAGGAGTCCTCCTCCCTGGCAGCCTCCACCCCCAACACTAACTTCTGCTTCTTGCAAGTAGCAACAGGTTGTTAGAGCAACCAAAGCCACACCACAGTGGGAGGAAGGGTAATTTTAGCACCACACAGGCCGAGTTCAGAAACTTCCACTTGGCTGCTCAAGAGCCCTGGCTCGCTCTTAGGTATTCTTTAGTCTGCTGCCTAGACTGCCTGGTGAAGAGTTTGTTTCTTTGCTTTCTCTTAAATGTAGACAATACTAGGATATAAATGTGTGTGTGTAGGGGGAAGGGGGGGAACAAGTACAGTGAAAAAAGGAAATGACACAGGAAGAACGAGGAAAAATCATCCCGAACATCATCACACTGTTCAAGAGGAATGAGAGATCAGAGTATGTACGAGAGGCAACATGTTTTGATGAGTGATGATTTTAATCAAATTCTTTCATACTCCTACTTCTCGCCTTCTATAGCCCCACCCCACCCCACCCCTAGAAGAGTACCTGCTCCTGTCATTACGATCACTGGTATTACCCCAAACGAGCCCACTCAGACTTCTGTTCTTCCCCCGTGGCAACTCTGAGAATGCCCGAAACCAGGGCTGAGGGAAGAGGCCAGAGTGTGAAGCAGCTGAGGCCAGAAGCAGAAAAGACTCTCAGAAAGGGGACTCGCTCGATAAGGAGGTCTGTCTGCTCTGCTGCTGCCTCCAAGCTCCTCAGAATGTCCAGAGCCACTGCCGTATGTTACCACGAGGAGGAAGCACAGGTCCCGAGGCCACTAAAGTGAAGGTCTGCTCCCTGGGCCTACAAATAGGAGAACTTGAGGAGGGACACTCATGGCAAATTCGAAGTGTTGGACAAACTCTTAGTGGAACAAGACTCCCTTTTAATTTTACATTCCTTAATCTCTGATACAAAACCCATGGGGTCGGGGCGCCTGGGTGGCTCAGTTGGTTAAGCGACTGCCTTCGGCTCAGGTCATGATCCTGGAGTCCTGGGATCGAGTCCCGCATCGGGCTCCCTGCTCGGCGGGGAGTCTGCTTCTCCCTCTGACCCTCTCCCCTCTCATGTGCTCTCTCTCATTCTCTCTCTCTCAAATAAATAAATAAAATCTTTAAAAAAAAAACAAAAACCCATGGGGTCTAATTTCTTCATAAATATAAAGTGTAAAATTGGCAGAAAGTGCTTTAGAACTGGAAAAAAAATCTTTGCTATGGTCCGTCCTTCAAACTACAGTCAACCATCCCTCTGAAGAACCCTCACTGAACAGCACATCATCTTTTTCAGACCCTAACCATATTCATTTTCAGAAGCCCATGTGCTTAGGTGGGGACATGGGGTTGGGAGACAGATCCCACTGCATTACATTGCAGTTACCTTTTTCCCACCTACAGGTACCTACCTCTCAAGACCATTTGAAAGCTAAGTAAAATCTAAACATGTCAGAGCGATGCTGCCCAAAGCTCCCTGCAGGTGGCACAAAGGACTGCAGCTGAAGGACTCACAGTTCCAGGAAAATAGGAAGAAAAATCTCAAAAATCCCTCTGCTTTCACTGATCCCAGTGCAAACACCTTCTCTGCAGGTGGCCTCTAACAGCCTACTAACAGCCAACCAGGGAGGGTTTCCTAGTGACTTCTCACAAGGCAGGGGAACCCTGGAGAGTCAGTCTTTCAAAAATGAATAAGATCCCCTTTGCACCCTTTTCAGGGAAATTTCACCAGTGAGTCAGCCACATTTCAGCTGCAGTCCCTCCCGGTCAGTGGTAACAAACCGGGACCTAGAAGTTGAAGCAGTCCTGCTTTTTGACCTGCACCATGTAGAATGTGTATTTTTAAATTATTTGCTAACATCTTTTTAAACCAGGAAATTTCAAAGAAAACTCTGACTTCTCAGTTCCTCTTGAAAAATTTCAAAATCTGGCAACAAAGGGTGCATTTTCACTCAGCAAAAATGAGCTCAGAACAGGGTTGCTAGGCCCTCAGGGCCCAGTTTGCAACCTCCTGGTCTATGCTCTGAGCCCTGGACCTCTGCAGTAAGTACAATTCTACCTTGTCCAAGCACAGATGTATCTATTAACACAAGGAGGCATGGTTTCTACCTTTGCATGATTTATGAACTAGCACAAAACGATTAGGTAACAAAATACTAGAATGACTGCTCTGAGGTTGACCACTCAATCTTACTTCAGACACCTGTGAGTAACAGATGAGCCACTACATGAAATCCAAACACAAGGATGCCCTAGAATCCAAGAACAAGGTTTGAGTAATTCTCACCTTGGCAGCCCCAATCTGCTCCTTTCGAAACTTCTCCAAGGGAGTGATGAGCACCTCGCTGGCATTCTCAATCTGGTGAGGAAAACCAAGGCAGGGGAGTGGGCTAGACTCATACAAATAAAAGCAAGTATCAGTTAAGAATTCTAGCAGTTCTGGCACAAAATGCCTCCCTGTGTCTCACTTTAAAATTTGAGTAAGCAGGGCCCTGGTGGCTCGGTCAGTTAAGCGTCTGACTCTTGATTTAAGCTCAGGGTGTGATCCCCAGGACCTGGGATAGAGCCCTGCACCGGGCTCCCTGCTCAGCAGGAAATTTGCTTCTCCCTCTCCCTCTGACCCTCCCCCCTGCTTTGCTCTTGATAGCTTGCTCTAATGAATAAAATCTTAAAAATAATAAAAATAATAAAAACAAGTACTTCTAAAAACGTAAGCGACCATGTAAAGGCAGAGGGGAACTGGTGACAGGATAGGATCTAAATTTCAGCTTCAGGTACATCTTGTGAATGCCCACTCACCCAAACTATATTTAAGTAGAAATATTTTAGGTAGATCAACACTGAGTCTAGGTTAAGAACAAGAAACACCTTTGGACATGAGGTGGCATGAAAACCTGCCAAGCCTGACTTCATGTATTCCTACCAGAACTGGACTAGAATCAGGACATCTGTGCCTCCAGACCACTGGCTGACTCTCAACTTCATCCCCACCACTCACTCCATCAGGTCCTATATGCCAACCATATCATCACCCCCATGCACCTCAAATGCACAAAACTTGTCCCATTACCAGGCTTTTGCATCTGGACATTCCCTCCCCAAATGTTCTCATGGATGACTCATTTCTTATTCTAATTGAGGTCTTGGCTTAAAGGTCACCTCTTTAAGAAAGCCTTCCATGATGACCAGCATACTCCAAAGAAACTTCTCGCAACCCCATCAAAGTGTTTTCTTCAGAAGATGTAAGCCAGCTAAAGTTTTCTAATTCACCACTATAAACACACACACACATAGCACTATCTTATAAATGTTCACTTGCCTACCATTTTCCCCCAAACACAGAGGAGTGCTGAAACAAAGAAGCACTCAAATATTTTTCAATGACTAAATGAATTAATGAATGATTTCTTGACTAGCTGCCAACTGTGTGACCATAGGCAAAGTATTTAACCTCTCTGGGCTCTAATTTCCTCATCTGCCAAATGAGTAGGCTGGATTGTTCCAGCTCTAAGATTCTATGGTCTATTCTAAGGGAGTAAAATATTTTACAATCTTTCCTTTTAAGTCATTCACACTGCTCACTTGTCGCTCAACTAATTATTTCAGGAATCTTGATACAACAAAGCATTATTTTTCTAAATCACATGCATATACATCACAATGAAACCAACAGAGTAAATGCCAGAAGCCAAAGATGGACACAGCCAAGAACTAACTGAGCAATGGAAGGAATAAAAGGTGGCACGTCTCCAAATTCATTGCCATTTGCTTTTTTCTTAATTTTGAGAGCACTTATCTAGGAAGAGAGCATTTTAACATGAGGGTTGCAATGTTTAACTTGTTTGATTTTTATTATTATTTGATGTTGCTTAATGGGCTCACTTGTTTAAGTCTTCCACAAATCAAGGATAAGTCTCCGAAGCTCACAGTGGTGTGCTGAGCCCCTAAGCCACTGATTCTCAGCCTAAGCTGCATGTCAAGCTCACCTGGGAAGCTTCTCAAAATTCTAATGTCCAGGCTACACTTCAAACCAATAAAATCAGAATCTCTGTACTTCATCCCAGGCATCAGTATATTTTAAACTTCCCAAGTTGTTCCAATGGGCATCCATGATTGAGAATCTAGCCTTAAGGAGATGCTAAATACACAAAAGCAGTAACTACTCACCTGGGAACGAGGATGCCCAAGACCCTGTCCCAGTCCTTCTACTGCTTGCTATTTGCCTTCACAAGACCTCAGTTTTCCCATGTGGCCAATGAAAGACTACGGTGAGAAATAAGGTTGTTCTGGGTCTAAGATTCTAGGACTGTGTAATTTCCACTCAATTCCAAGCACTATACTGATGGGTCAGACACATGAAATGATTATCAGACACAATGCGGTAAATGGAGAATCAGAGACATGAACGGGATACTAAGAAATACAAAGCTTGGCCAAATATCCCAGGGAGTCAGAGAAGGCCTCCCAAAAAGGTGTGGTTTTGCAAAGCTGAGCTGAATTGATGAGGATGAGGAGGCAGGGAAGAGGCCTGCAATGGCTAGATACTTAGACGCACACAGCAGAAACTCAGTTCACTGACATTAATAATAAAATTGCAGAGGCAAGCTGAAGAGTATAATCCAGTCATTGTTCTCTTACCACGGGCCATAGCAATCTGTAGGGTATTCAGCATGATTTGCTTACCACACCCCCCACCCACAAATACTGACTCGGCCAAGAATCAGACTCAAAAAAATCACTTCCCTTTCTTGGGTAGTAGCACGTGCACAAACACACAAGCTTCCCCCTGCTTCCACCCACCACCAACCCTGCTGCAGCCACCAGCCTCCTGATTCTGCTTCAAGCACCCAAAAATGAGCAATCAAGGAAAATAGACACTATTTCTGTCTCTCTGTGCAGGGCAGGTGAGAGCTTCTGCTCTGTTGAGAATTTCAAAGAAATTCCCCCATTCTTTGGTTTAATACAAATTTGGGTTTGAATCCAGACTGTGATACTTTTTAACTATGTGATCTTGGGCATGTTAATTAACCATTCTAAACCTCAATATCTTTATCTAGACACTGGGATGATATAGGTACCACCTCGCTGAGTCACCATATGGGTTAAAATTTAAAATGTGTGCATACGTAATATCTTGGTCGAGGCTATGGACTAAGCAGCATCTCCTCAAAATTTATATGGGGAAGCCCTAACCTCTATTAATTAAACAAAGAGGCCATTAGACGTAGGTGGCTCTAATGCTCTAGCAGCCTACATAAGCCGACCAAAACCCAAGGCTGTAAATCCCTCAAGGTTAAGAAATGGAAACAACTAGGCTTTCCCAAATAAGGCAACAGCCTGAGATACAGCCAATCAAGTAATTTCCTTGCTACTTCCAAATGTTCTCTGTAAAAGTCTTTGCCCTATAGTTCTGTTAGTAGAGCTTTCCTAAAGATTTCCAGTTTGGTACTATCCAATCTGAACCAATTTTTGTTCAAATAAAGTTTTAAAGATATGTCTCATTTTATCATTTAATACCCCCAGCATGACACTATCTGGAGATGAAGCCTTGGGAAGATAATTAGGTCATCAGGGTAGAATCCTCACAATGGGATTAATGCCCTTCTAAGCCAAGACTGAAGAGCCATTCTGCCCCCTTTCTCTCCCATTTAAGGACACAGCAAGAAGGTGGCCATGTGCAAGCCAGGAAAAGGGTCCTCACCAGGAACCAAATCAGTTGGTTCCTTGATCTTGGACTACCCAGTCTCCACAACTGTAAGAAATCAATATTTGTTGTGTAAGCCATCCAGCCCACGGTATTTTGGTATGGCAGTCTAAGCAGATTAAGACAGTAGACTTAGTCTCAAATGATCAGTTTTAGCATGGGAAGAGAGGAAAAATCATTGATAGACTCTTCCTAGGCCCCTGTAGCACCATTAGCTTAGGGACAAGCCTTCCTGGGGACAAATCAGCATGCAGCCAGCAGGGGGATTTCAAATCAGGCTTCATTCTTGGTATCTCAGGGATAAGAAGAGGATGCAAAAGAACTTGTGAATGCGGAATCCCTCATCTGTTGATGCTCCGCCACGTCAGCATTAGAATACAGAAGGTATTTTTTAAGAACCTGAGGATCAGCATTTGATTCTTGATTTTGCACAGTGCCTCCCTTTGAAGAACCTCTTATAATTATCATCATTTACTACATGCCCACTTACTGGGTGCATACTAGAGGGCAGGCACTGGGTTAGGCGTTTCCGAATAAAGAGTGAAGGAGTGCCCTTCAAAAGCTCTTGGGTAAGTTTACTAAAATGAGGAAAGCAGGGAGCAGAGTATGACACCTTCATTCCCACTCTGCCTGTAGGGAATCGGAGGCCCCCAAAGTTAAGTAATTCAAAAGATCCACCCATAAGTCATACCTTACGGGTGCACCTTACAGTGAATCTTTGGGAGGCAAACAACGTGGCTCTAACGTTATCGACAGTAATCCCTTAACATTTGCGAAATGTTTCCAACCCTTGCAAAGATGAGAAGATGAGGCTTGCTCAAGAGTTCAAAACACTCGGGCGCCTGGGTGGCTCAGTTGGTTAAGCGACTGCTTTCGGCTCAGGTCATGATCCTGGAGTCCCTGGATCGAGTCCTGCGTCGGGCTCCCTGCTCGGCAGGGAGTCTGCTTTGTCCTCTCACCCTATCCCCTCTTATGTGTTCTCTCTCTCTCATTCTCTCTCTCTCAAATAAATAAATAAAATCTTTAAAAAAAAAAAAAAAAAAGAGTTCAAAACACTCAAGTGGTAGAGGCTGGACTCGAACCCAGTTCTTCTGACAACAAATCTCTTGACATGACCACACTGTATGGGAGCAAGAGCAGCCCAGCCGTACTCACCATCCGTATCCGCTCATCTTCAAGATTCCTGAGGACAGTGGCAAACTCCTGCAAAGACCTTGCTGGAAAAGAGAAAGTACCATGAAAGGGACAGAGAAATGGGCCTTTGGGAGCCTTTCCAGGTACAGCTATTATGTTATGGACTGAAATCCCTTGACACATGCAGAATCCTAAAGTCAATTGCTTCCCAAGACTCCCCTTATCTTTTAATCATTAACCATCCAGGATGACCCCCGAATGCAGGTTAATTTCACCTGGCACTCTAGCTGGGAAAGGATTTCCTTCAATGACTTGCCTGTTCCTGAGACTACCCAGGACTGATGAGGTGCTGGCCAGCTTCCAGACCATAGGCTGAAAAGGGCAGAGTTCTGCTTGGGAGTTGAAGGATTTCCTGCCCAGGATTTGACCTCCTCAACCGTGGCTGTGGGACTGCGTCAGAAATCAACCTTTCCTCTGGTATCACAACTACACCAATATAGCTCGCAACAGAAGCCACATCAAGCCACTTATTAATATAATGCAGCCTGCAGCATGGTGGTCAGACACGGAGAGTCCCCACTAGAATTATTCCCAAAGGCAAAAGGCAGTAAGTCCAGTAGCCCTGAGGATATTCAGGACATACATGTAATGTTGGGGAGCTCCAGGAGTTAACTACAGTGATGCATTTTCATTGCTCTCAGCTATCTCCCAGCTGCCTTCCCTCACCCCCAGATCCTGGCACTCTGTGTAACAACAGGGATTCAATAAGCATTTGACAACTTTTTCAATCCTTGCTCACCCCTGGAGCTAACCAAGATGCCCAATGTATGAAGAGTCAAGGGCAATGACTAGACCCTGCCAGACACAGGTGTCTTGACACTGCAAATCCTCTGTGCTCAGCATTGCCTACAAGAGACAGAAGGTAATAGTGAAAAGAAAAGCAGCACAGCAATCAACAGTAACCCCACCCTCAGCCTCTGGTTAAGGAAAGGCAGAGGGGAGCTGGACACCAAGCTCTTCTGTCCATCTGAAGGCAGCCGCAGCAACGTAGCTCCAGCTGACAACTGCCAGGCCTGAATGTGGGGCCAGCTGATCAGATCCTCTGATTTTCAAAGAGATGGAAAACCAGAACTTTACACAAATTCAATTTATATGTTAACTCAATTTTAAAAAATGAGTGCCAAAGAAAACATGGTGGTTGTATTCTGATTTCAGCCCACAAACTATCATTTGCAACCTGTAATTCTTCCCTCATCTACCTGTCTTCTGTTCTTGCTCTCAGTTCTGTAGTACCTGGGCAAAGAAAAGTCACAAAAACAGCCAGAAGCAAAACCTTACAGGAGGCTGGAGAGAAGAACTCCACTGCAAACCTTCAAGCTGCCTCCTACAGGCCCAAGGGTGACAGAGGCAGTCTCAGAACTCTGAGGAAAAGCCCAGAATAGCCCCTCACTTCACTCTGCCCCATCCACTGTTGGTGTGGACTTAATTTATGACACTTAGATACTTCCTATCACAGGAAAAAGGCTCAGCAAGGACACTGACAGTTATGATAAACAGTGACTCATCAGACACACGGTTAAGACTTACCTATACACATTTCATCATCTGTTTCTGCATCTCCTATGCACTGAAATTTAAATTCATTTAAGGAATCGGCAAATTTCCTCTTCGCCAAAGACAAATCTAGCAAGAAAAAGAGTAAAAAATATGAATTACTGACGTAAATTGATTTTCATATTTGCTGAACGTTTTAGTCCTACTAATGTAGAAGCTAGATTTGTTCCTGAGGCTATTTCAAACACAACATAAATTCAAAATACTGAACAGCTGTTTCTAACCTGAAATTCTGACTCACTTGAAAAATTACTATTTCTGTTTCTTTGCTTTAACCATTTCGGTCCCAGTTCTAATTCCTTAAGCCACACAGTGAGTCCTGTCATGTACGTTTGTCACAGGTGGGAATCCAGGAGAAAGCGTGGGTCAGAGCAGATCTCAGTATCCATAACCCTGTGGGTCAGCCCTGCCACGGACCGCCCACGTAATCAGCCCTGCCCGGTACCTCCCATGTGGTCCGGCATTAGGTAGGGAGCGGGAAGAAAAGGTATGGAAGTGCCCCATTCCCACGACACAGGAGCTCCCGGATTCTTTATTCTAACTCAAGCACACGTGAGGCCGAGTTCTCACAACCCTCTCAGTTTCCCTCATGAGGAGAGTGACCAGCCAGCTTGACAAATTTCTGTCTGAACCATTTCCCTGGGTCATCGCGTTCCCGCTGCCACAAGAACAAAGCCCTGGCAATGTTCTGAGTTGGGGTAAAAACACACCCCACGTATGTTATCTATAAAGAAAGCTTTTGGAAACCCTTGTCAAATTTAAAAAATAAGCTTTCATCTAAGGCAGTATTAAAAGCGAATGATCCCTCCTGAACCCTCAGCTTCTGTTAAGGGTATAAAACTACCCAGGTACCTTTAAGTGGCCTGACAGACACAGCTGCTCAGTACAAATGTGCTTAACTTAATTCCATGTGCAGCCTTCCTGCAGATTAGGCTAATCATTCAAATTACCCTCATAGATGTTTCCCTTATTGAAGGGGAAATGGTATTATGTCCAAATTCCCAGAGGAGGGAAATAGGAGGCATAACTGGCAACCTGCACTGGCTTTAATGAGATAGGGGGAGGAGGTTGGGAGGATTCTGGCTTCACAGATCAACATAATCTAATGGAACAAAAGCATCCATGGTCTTCTGCTCTTCTCTTTTTTAGTTCCCAGATCTGTTCCTTAAAGTGAGGGGTCATGTTTTTTTTTCCACCTTTTGGTTTTATTTGTTTCCTCTCTGTGTACCTGGCAGTACATCCTGCTCAGTGCATGCTGAATAATGTATGTGTGGAGGGGTGTGTACAAGTTCAACCACTGGCGTGCAGTTCGCCGATCCCAGAGCTTATTCCAAGCAGCAGCTGCCGTGGAAGAGCCCAGCTAAGCAGTCCTTCTGCTCTCAGGTCTGGGGCTCAGGGTTACCACACAGACAGCAGGGGCTCCTGCTCAGAGACCACCCTCCTACAGGCTCAGATGACATGAATCCCAAGATAGCATGGCTTATGCAAGGCCCTCTGCTCTACACCAAAAGAGGAAGACACTTGAAGTGGAGAAGAAGAACCCAGGAGCCACCAGCCAATAGTCTCTGGTCTCTCCCTGGTTCAGTCACTTTAATGCAATGGTCCTTGGCAAAAAGTCCAAAGATGCTGGCAAAGGAATCAGCCGTCTCCTAAAACTGGCCGACCCACGCTGAGGATCTCCCTAAGAATACAAATCACTCCCTGGCAAGTCAATAAAGAAACTGATTCATCTCAAGGTCAGAACACTGTGGGGAGGAAAGACAGCAGGCCACAGGCAGGATAAGATAAAGGAAGAATCACCTTTCAGAGTGGAAGACAAAGTTCCCAAGAAGGCCAAAGAGTATCAGGTATAGAATGAGGGCACGGCTGTGCTCAGTCTCATTGTAGTCAGAATGTCTTCTGATCAGAACTCACAAAGAAAGGCTTGAGCCAAGAGTAAGACTAGAGTTGCTTCTCTATCCACCTAACAATCCTCTATGCCTCCCCCCTTGGCAAGAAAGACTCGAGCTGGACAAGCATCTCCACACAGTGGAAGAAAGGTGAAACATAAGGCAGGCTTGGGAAACCTCCCAACACGCACCCGAGAAGCTGTGCTGCCAGGAGCAGCTCTCAGTGAGGATCCAGGAGTGGCTAATAATGCACAACGGGGCCTTTGTGGGGCCTTTTCATAGGAGGACCCATTTAACCTGGAGCAGGGCCTATTAGCTTATGACCAGAAAGTAACCTTATTTCGTTGTCGAAAGGGACACCCCACCACAACACAAACCTGAGAAGCCATGTGGGCCCCACAAAGCTGATAAGGAAGCCTCTCCCCTTGACAAAAGAATTAGGTAGTGAGTACTGGAGTCTATGCTGGGTTGTAGGCCAGTGAGCATAGCTAGACAGACTAAAAATCCCAATTATTGGAATCTGAAAAGAAATTCACCATGGGCTTGAATGGCTCATGCCTGAGAGAGAAATATTGGTAAAGGTGTAGGGGGACACTGGGTATTTTGCTTGTTCAGCATCCACTCCCCAGTCTTTGGATCAGCAGCTCAAGCTTGCTTTGTTTTATTTTTTTTTTTTTAAGATTTTATTTATTTATTTATCAGAGAGACAGCACAAGCAGGGGGAGAGGCAGGGAGAGGGAGAAGCAGGCTCCCCGCTGAGCAAGGAGCCCAATGTGGGACTCAATCCCAGGACCCCGGGATCACGACCTAAGCCAAAGGCAGACACTTAACTGACTGAGCCACCCAGGTATCCCTCAAGCTTGCTTTGAAGAACCTCCCCCTTTATACCTGCCTTGCATGGGGTCCTGGTTGTAGGCTGATCAGCCCCTTCCCAGCCCCTTGCCCTCACCCCAACCTCACCTGGCTCCTGTGTTCAAATTTCAGCTCCACCATTTCCTAGAAGTGTAAGTAACCTAGGTTAGGCCTAACTTCTTGGTCACCTCGCCTGACATAAGTTGTCAGCCCCACCTAACCCATTAGATTGTCAGGAGACCCAGGGAGATACACTACACAAGCACTCCGTACACTGTAAGCTTCAGTTCTAGGCAAGGCTGGGCTATTCTTCCCTAACGTGTGAATCCTGCAATGATGGTAAGCAGGACTACCTGTGTTGAGAACTCAGCTGAGTTAGAGGAGTGACATAAGAGCACACAGCTCAAACGTGGGGATCTAGGACGCTATCAGCTCTTGGGACCCAAGATCCTTGTAGCATGTGGATACACCATGATGCCTCACCCTGTTAAGATAAAACCCTCTCTGTTACTTGGGACAATGGAGAAGACACCCTTTAAAAAGATCACCTAAAACACAGATTCTTGTCTACTTCAACCCAAAACGACTGGTAGAATCTTATGGAGGCGGTCAACTCTGCCATGCAGCTACAGGGGGATCTCTTTCTGGAGCTTTCACTGTGATGCAACAGGAATCTAACATGCACACACCAGTAAGAGGAGTGGAGAAAGCAGAGAGGCTGGTACCAGCACTGAGTGCATGCCAAGCTTCATGACACCCTGCTCATATAACCCCACTGTTTCATGTTCAGTGCAAGATACACCAAGGCGCCAAAGGTCAATGATATTTACTGTGCAGAAACATCTGTTGCTAGAAAGGCAGAATGCCGGCCAGGACAGACAGGAGTCGTAACTGGCAGCTTCTGGGGAGGAAAAGTATTTGCCTTACAGAATTAAGTCTCTTCTGGGTGAGGAGACCAGGCAGCTAAGGGACACAGAAGCAGCTAGAAGTCTGGGTCTTGAGGGACCGCTCTCAAAGGTGTCTGCGACTAGGGGAACAAAGGGAAGTGCCCTTCTCTTCCTGCAGATGCCATGCTCTTGCTTCCCCGGATACTCATCTGCACAGAGTGTTAAGAGAATTTAACCTAAGTACCAATTCTTTTTTCAGTAAAAGAAGGTTGATACTTTTTTTTTTTAAGTTAGGATCTACCTTCAGTTACACAAGCTTTACCTCGGTACCACAAGTCAAACCATTCCCATTTTCTCCTTGGGGAAAATTTAACATCCATGTGCACACACAAACACACCATGATGAAGGACTTGAGGTAACCTTACCATTACATTTATTTCAGTGCATCTATTACCTTTCTTTGACCTCTAAAGTTGCCAGAACTGTATATAACTATCCATAAAATTTTCTACTCCTTGGTCACATCTCCCTGGATTTAGAAACTGATTACAGTTATTGAAGCCCAACTGCTAAGGAAAGTATTTTCGACAAGAATGGCCTGTTGGCCCACAGTGAGGGCTGAGAGGTGGACATGAGTCCCCAAGACTGCAGCTTTGCCACAACTCCCATTCTCAGGTACACTTACCACTCTCTAAACCAAACTCTCTCTCCTCTCCTACCCTCTCAAAAAAGGGCCAACCAAGGACCTCTTCCTGCATCCCCAGTTTGGCAAAGAGCGCCACCATTTGTCTTGCCACATAAGTCAAAGTCACACACCAAAGTTGCCCCTGGTAGCACAGTGTCCTTCCCAAGTGTGTCTGTTTTGCCTCCTAAGTATCTCAGTTCTATTCACTCTTCCCCATCACCATCAGCAACTCCTAATGCTTGGGGACAGGCATTTCCCAATCTGCGTGTGGCATTTTAAACTTAGTGCCACTGCTTAACTGTAAGAAAAGCAAGTGATGTTCCTTTGTTTGTTCTACAGCCTTAAACCCTGCACTTCAGGAGCAGAAAGATACAGTTTCAGATCCTACACAAAATACCCCCATAGCATTCATCTAGTTTCTGCGATGCAGTCTTACCTGTGGCCACTAGGTGGCGATGGACTGTACCAGAGAAAGGGTGCTAATAAACCAAGGAGAAATGACAAAGTCAGCCTCAAATATAGTGCTGGGCACAGATCATGTCCTACTGATGAAGACACCCAGCCGAGAAGGGAAATACCCAGTGGGCACTCAATCAGCAATGCAGGGAGAGTCCCTGGCATCCACGGGGGAAGAAATGCCCTAATACATTCAGAGGACCCTTGTTCATCTTACCGGTTCAAGCCTGAAATGGAGGGGAAGGGCTGGAGGGATGAAGTCACCACCAGCATGTCTCTTACATTCTTTCAAATCTGGCTGGAACAGACTCAGAAAACCGCTCATGTCACCAGAGGATGATATGCCCACCAGTCATATCAACCACCACATCATGTGCATTCTGATTATACATCCGTGTGCTTTTCCAGAGGCCATTTCCCTAAAATTCTATTTCCTAAATGAGGCCACAGTCAACACAGACTCTGGAGAATTTGTTTTTCCAACCAGAGCACTAAGGCTAATGAAATTTTCAGAGTTGATTTTTAAAATGAAATTCAATAGAAGAAAGGGGCTTCACCCTTTTCCAGATAAGGTTTCTAATTTTATCTATACAGAAACATCCTTCAAGAATAATATGGGAGACCCAAACTCGTCTTTGTCTACATCAAAATAAGTGTAAATATATGATGCATTCGTTTATAGGGTACTTACTATGTAATATGTACCTACTAAGTACTTTAACTCATTTTGTACTCACAATCATCCTACGAGTAGGAATTATTATTTCCATTTTGCAGATGGGGAAACAGATTCAGAGATTAAATAACATGCCATGGTCACATAGCTAATGAATGGTAGTATAAGAAACCTGGTCCCTCTGACTCCAAAACTCTCAACTACTACACTCTACGGCCTAACCTTCTCAAATATTTGAGACTCTTCTATCAATGTACTCAAAGAAATAAAAGAATGATACAGATACATTTCATATCCTTTAGGAGAATGTAATTCAGAAGGACCTCATCTGTGTACAGTAAGTCCTCCCTTACCTGTGGTTTCAGTTGCCTGCCATGCCCCTCAGTCTATAAGCAGATGACTCTCCTGACTTAATGTCAGAAGGTCAGTAGTAACCTAATGCTATGTCACAATGCCTACGTCATTCACTTCATGTCACCTCGTCACGTAGGCATTTTATCATCTCACATCATCACAAGAAGGGTGAGTACAATAAGGTATTTTGAGAGACATTCCACATTCATGTAACTTTCATCACAGTCTATTGTTTTAACTGTTCTACTGTATTTGTAATTATTGTTGTTAATATCTCACTGTGCCTAATTTATAAATCAAACTTTATCATTGGTATATATGTGTATATACCTAGTACAGGGCTATAATCTAAGTACAGGGGGAAAAAAACATAGTCTATACAGGTTTCAGTGCTATCTGTGGTTTCAAGGCATCCACTGGGGGACCTTGGAACATATCCCTTGCGGATACGGGGAGGAGAAGGACTACTGTATATGAACTTACAAACTAAGGTAAAACAGGCTAGAGCAATCAAAGTAGGAAAAAAAAATTCAGAAGTGCAAGCAGGGTATTATTCCAGTTAGGGCCAATGGCGGAATCGTCCCAGAAAAAAAAGAATAGGGAGTAGCATTTGAAAAGAGCCTTAAAAGTTCAGTAGTTCAGGGGCGCCTGGGTGGCTCAGTCGTTAAGCGTCTGCCTTCGGCTCAGGTCATGATCCCAGGGTCCTGAGATCGAGCCCCGCATCAGGCTCCCTGCTCCGCGGGAAGCCTGCTTCTCCCTCTCCCACTCCCCCTGCTTGTGTTCCCTCTCTCACTGTGTCTCTCCCTGTCAAGTAAATAAATAAAATCTTTAAAAAAAAAAAAAAAAGTTCAGTAGTTCAGTATAATTTGAATTTGTAGAAATGAGAGGAGGTGCAGGGCAGGGTAAACAGGCATGGGAAGGTATTCTAGAAGTAGCAACAAGAAGCAAAGAGATGCAAAAGCAGAGGACCCAAGGTCAAACAGCAGGCAGTTGCTTGATGGAAAGAAGGTAAGATTAGGAAAAGGGGTTAGAATCATGGGAGGACTGGAATGCCAAGCTAAGGAATTTAGACTTCATCCCTAAAGAAATGGTAACCATATTTTTATAAAGAAGACAGATAAGATCAACTTAAAGATTAATTATGACTTTTACTAAGGAGCTGGCCCAGAACTTCATTTTAGGACTTCTACTCTGACTTCCCATCCTGCTTCACTGCCAAAAACATACAACCACAGTCAAAGGGCTTTCTCCTTGTGGGATGACCAGATGGCAGAGGACACCTCTCAACCTTGACACTGGGTACAAAGACCACAGGTCAGCCAGAGATAATGAGAAAATGAGGGATTCAGAGAACCTCTGCTCCCTACTGAAAACTCCAAGTTCACATCTGGATTATGAGGGCTCAGTAGTACCCCCACTACAGACAGGTAATAATATACAAAGATATATACTAAGACAATTGTATATCCAAAGTGCTACATTAGCTGTTCTTCTTAAGAACACGGGGAGTTTAAGTCCTAGGATGTGATCTTTTATGAAGAAATTCCAGACTAGCTTATTGTCACATAATAGGTACTCAAAAAACATTTGCTCATCAAGGACCAATATGTTAAATGATTAAGTCAGCATCAGACCTATAATGAAAACTCAAGCCCAAAAGAGCCCAGGCCTAAATGTGCATTGCTCAGTCCTGATACAAAGCAGAGAGCAAGGACACAGAGAACTGAGGGACTGGATTCAGAACAATTACATTTGCATAAAGCTCCAAGACCTTCTAAGACAGTGGGTCAGTACAAGAAAAACTCCCTCGAGGGAAACAATGGTGATTTGCTTGGTTAAAACAAAGAACCCCATTTTAAGAGGGACTGATCAAGTGAAAGAGCAAAAAAGAAAGGGTATTTCCATGCAGTTCAAGTGTAAACATCACACACACACACACACACACACATTTAGTCTAGGTCAATTCAGAAGAGTATGAAGTGTGTGGACTCACAAACATGGGTTCAAACCCTGGATCTGCCAATTACCAGCTCTACGACTGGGCAAATGGCTCAACCTTTCCAAGAGTCTCTGTCACGATGAAGGTAACAAGTACCTCACAGGCTTGTTGTAGGAATTAAAAAGGAAGAAAAAACAATGTGAGCAGAACACAGGGTTCCCTAGATGCTGGTTTTCTTTCCTTCCCACAGGCACAGGCTGAACACAGGTTGGAGACAAGAGAATCAACAAAATGAGAATCATAATTAGCTTTAAGAATTAAGGAATTTCTGTCTCATCAATTCACCTAACTTACCAAGTACAGGTATCCCGTTTTTCTGAAGTTCAACCTACACCACTTCACTTTAACAAAGTATGTCCCTTAGTACCTATTTTCACTAACCAAAAGAAATCCAAAAAGGATTTTTCCGTTCACGTGGAAAGGGAAAACAGCGTTCAGTGTTCGTGGTGCAGTGAGCTGTGCGTGGAGCACCTAGAGCGGCCATAGCTTTGAACTGCGTCTGTGAGCATGTGTGTTTTATCTCAATTTATTTTGTGCATCCGTTAACAAGACATGTCCTAAACTACCCGAAAAGCCTGAGAGAAGTTATTTTGGGGCTCCAGGGATGGTTGAAAATTTTTCCACGTAAATTAATAGTAATTGCTTCTTCACTGTATCCCATTCTAGCTTAGGAAAGGTTTCACTGGAACACTCTACTTGTGGATAGTGCGGTAAACCTGTAGCCTCCTTCTAATGAACTAGCTACTGAAAATACATTTGAGTCCTTAAAGGTTTTCCTCAGATGCTTAGAAAACTCTAACATACCTACAGAATTAAAATTTCTTTTTACCCCTTGCAGGTGAAAGGAAAAGCAAAAACCCTGGACAAAATAACAGTATTTTTTATCTGAACAGTAACTCAAAGTAGTGTGCATGTCTTCTGGCAAAGTTTATTGGCCTAAGTATGCCTCTTATATGAACTGAGGCTAAGAATGATATCATGAAATCCTTCTCGTCCACTGAGTGGGGAAGGAGGCCAGCCCCAAGTAAAAAAGAATCAGAATGCTAACAAGACATCCAAGATAAAGGGGCTTGACAGGATGCACAGACCTGAAGTGCCTAACTTCCTGAGAAGGTGGTATATGTGTTTCACTCCTCAAATAGGCACACTTAAGAAAAGGGGGGAAATCGGGGCGCCTGGGTGGCTCAGTTGGTTAAGCGACTGCCTTCGGCTCAGGTCATGATCCTGGAGTCCCGGGATCGAGTCCCGCATCAGGCTCCCTGCTCGGCAGGGAGTCTGCTTCTCGCTCTTACCCTCCCCACTCTCATGCTCTCTCTGTCTCATTCTCTCTCTCAAATAAATAAATAAAATCTTTAAAAAAAAGGGGGGGGGAAGGGTTAAGAAGAGATCACAGGAGTCAGAGCAAAGGGTCTGCAGTAAGATCAAGTCACACTAGAACTTAAAGACCAGAGGGTCTAGATGGGGCAGAGCTAGAACTCAGGCAGAGAATGGTGAGCTTCCTCTAGCTCGACACCACTCCACTACTATTATGCTCAACATAGAAGAGAGGAACAGTATGAGGGAGGGGCAGTTGATCCTGGCTTGGGCCTCAAGACTTAGCTTCTGCTTCTACAATGTCTGACCACCTTAGAGCAGTGCTTCTCAAACTTTAACATGCACCCCAAACCAGGTCACCTTGTTAAAATGCTGATTCCGATTCAGTAGGCCTGGGAGTATGCATTTCGAACAAGTTTCCAGGTGATACCAATGTTGCTAGTCCAGGCATCACACTCTCCAAGTCAAGGTATGGGATTCCCAACAGAGACCCTGAGAGTCAAGATCACAGTGTTTTTCTCCTTGCAAGCCCAGCACCTAGAGCACACAGGACCTCAGTATATATTCGAAGAATGGACTCCTTGAAAGGACTTCAACTGTTGCACAAAAAACAGAATGGAAGCTAGAGTAAGAATCAGAAACAGGCTGCATCCTTGCTCACCCAGGAACAACACCTATTTTCACCTGGGGAAAGTGAACCTGGGGAAAGTAAATTAATACCTTAGACTTAGAGAACTATTTGAAAACCAGAAGGATGGTCAGTGATCTTTAAGGTCCCTTCTGGCTCTAAAATTCCACCCAAAGTATTTTTTCTGTGCATTTTAAAAAATTATATTAATGGTCAGGGTATACACTGGCAATTCCTACAGTGAGGCACACCTCTGTCATTCTCAGATAGCAGTTTCCAAAAATCCAACTGAGAGAACACAGACTCTGTTAGTCTCAGCAAATAACCATGGCAACTAATAGCCCCAAATAAAATGATGTCTTCACAATAATGTGCTGGCTCAATTAGATTAAGAGGGTGACGTGTACCATCTCAAAATTTATGGTTGTAAACTTAGAGCAAAAGCCAGACTTTCTTGGAAGAGATTTTTAAGAAAAAAAAAAGGGGGGGTTATGGGTGCCTTGCCAATAAAATGAAGAAGGGACAGGGAGCCAGAAAAACGGAGATGAGAAACTGGAACAGAACTGCCCTGCCTATCCAGATCCATGCAGACAAGGCCCAGGCACCCACATGGGAATCCCACCACTTCTACCAGGGAGTTATCACACAACTGCATTTTGTCCTCCTTCTGTGCCTTTCTTCATGCACATAATAAAAGGAAAATGAATACTGCTACCTCAGAAAAGACTTGAGGGATTTACCAAAGGGACCATGAAGCTCTTAAGTGAAAAAGGGGATAACTGCAAAGGAGTCTATCCAGGTTGATAATGGATTTCCAAGCCAAATTCTCCACAGGTCATCCAGGATGCAGATGTTCATGGTCCAAGGTCTTGAGATTAAAGCTGGAATTGTGAAGCAAAAACCCAACATCTGTAAGATCTAGAACTCCGGCCTTACCACACCCCCCGGTTTGCCTCTTTCAGCATCTGTGCAATCACAGTCACTCTGAACACATTCAGGCAAGCAAGAATCTCATGTGCAAAGCAGGAAATGGGAAGCCAAGGCCCATCAGCTCCCTATAATCCCTGATCCTTTTCTAACAAAGGACAGGACAGGACAGGAAAGGAAAGGGAAAAAAGCAAACCAAAAACCCAGCCCAAAGAATCCGGGCTTAAATTGCATTCAAATGTAAACAACAATTTCTGTTAACAAGAAAGTCCCAAAGAGCAGAACCTTGAGATAATGCACAAAATCAGATCCACCTCCAGCTGCTCTCCTCAACAGCTAAGATGAATGTGAGCATAGTCAAAGCAAGACAAGGCACTGTGAGTAAAGAGAGGCCTTCCACCAGCCAATCAAGCCTAAAATAATGAGGAAGCACTAGAATAATGAGTAAACTCAAAATCCCCCCTCAGCCATCTATAAGGTCTCTGTACTTATTTCCACCTGTATGAACTCAGGTGGGAGGGGTGGGAGGGGAGGGTGCCTCCAGGGAGTTCTGTGAGTAAAGAGATGATGCTCAGTAGTGCTTAGCACCCGGCCTGCAGCAAGCACTCAAAAAAACAATAGATATTAATAGTATTCAGTATTACCCAAGAACATAATAACTAATATGTCAGGGTGATTTATTACTGTATAAAAATCAGAGGACAGCCACTTGGCCTCCTACCACCCACCTTTACACCCCCCTACCTTGCTGACCTCTGACCATTATTATGATCTAAATAGAATCTATCTAATGCTCAGGCACAGCTCAAACATCCCCACTAATACCACAGGAAGCAGGGCAGCCGCTCCTCAGCATCAGAATAAGTTCCATTTAAAAAGGCAAAACTGCCTGTCTCCCCATGGATTAAATTAACATTTCCTGAAGAAAAAAAAAAAAAGCACATAATGTTTCTGAACAGAGCCACACCTAATAACATCCTCAGAGATTAGTTTCACTTTCTTTTATCCCCTGTTCAATGCGCCACTTCCCCGCTGCACCTAAGGGAGGCTGTACTGCTCCTGGGACCAGGCAGGGGGGTAAAGTGGGCAACACCACCCTCCACACACTTCCCAAGGAAAGCCCTGGTTCCCTGCCATGTTGCTTCCTTAGCAGCTCTGCCCCAGTCAGATAACAAATCGTGCTTCAGCTAGTTCCACACCATCACAGGATTTGACAGGCCAGCTTAATGTTTCTCCAAATACGCTGAACATCAACTGTGAAAGACCTGCCTTGGGAGTATATCCCAGCCACTGCCATTAAAATTCCAGGGCTGGGGCCCAGGAATCTGGGCTCGCAGGTGATTCTTATGCAGGCTGAAGTGAGAGAACCGCCACCATCTAAGCCCTCCGAACATCTAGTACCATGTAACAATAATGGAACTTCTCCTGATTACAAAGGTAGAGCTGCAAGGAACAAGCCAGAACTTCTAGTTCCTGACAACAGGTTTACAAATGTTCCCAAAGCAGGCAATTGATGCTTGTAGAGGAAGAAATCTAAGTGACAGTAGAGGTGGGAGGAGGGAACACTGTAATTCTATTTAAAAGGCACAAATTCTGAATCCTTAGCCTTTTTCCAAAAGTGTTCTTAATCATGTCTCTTATTCCAAAGCCCACACGAGCACCCAGGAAGGAGGCTCTGTTTAGGGCCTGATTTGTACAGACCCTGCTTATGGAACCAGGAGCTGATGAATGGCCCTGGTGCTGCCTGCCTAGAAAGCCATCCGGAAACCATGCTTCCCAAAGAAGTGACAGCCGCCTGCAGCGCCTGAGAAGCCAAGCACTCTTGGACCGCAGGCCTGGGCTAGGGCTGCCAATAAGGATCTGCCCTGTTAATCTCTGGCTGAGCATGCGAAAAGTAAACCTGACACAGACTCAAGTGAATCCAGGATTCAGGCTGCCAGGCAGCTGAGAGAAAGGACTATCACTCTGTGGACATGCAACCCATGCAGTCCCTCTGGAACCCACACTGAGAAGGGCCACTTGGCTTAATGCTATCCTGCCACCATCCTGACATTTAAAATTGTATCTCTAAACTTGTGTTTTGTAAGTGAAGTCTGATGGGATAAGCAGAGCAGAGATCTCCTACATGGGTGACAGGCGTGTCCACCAGGGCCGCCTGTAGCCCCAGGTACATATGGTGTTTGCAATGCCCAATAGCCCAGAACTCTGGTGGACCTACGATGTATGAAAGTTGAGCTAGACCAAAACCAAGTACAAGGTAAGCATGTCACGTCTGTAAGTGAGTGAGCAGGAATGCTGACAGCCCTGAGAGGCCACGTTTTCCTTCCAAATCAAAACTTAGCAAATGCAAAAAGAAGGCATTCTAAGAAACATGAATGACCAAGGGACCGTGCCATAGCC
Source organism: Mirounga leonina (assembly GCF_011800145.1). NCBI lineage: Eukaryota > Metazoa > Chordata > Mammalia > Carnivora > Phocidae > Mirounga > Mirounga leonina. Next base: position 26,244,826 of record NW_023270426.1, on the reverse strand, counting down.
TTTCTTACTCATGTTATTTCCCTGGTTAAGTCAACCACTCAATGCTGAGCATAAAGACACAACATGGGGAAAGATTAAGCAACCCACAGACCCTTGCCCCTTCGGGTCCTTCCTTACTCATCAGTAAGACAAAGGTAAAGAACGTTCGTAAAATGTTTGAATTTGAAGACATGAAACAAAAACAGCTGAACTAGGGTGTCCTAGGGTGTTTTTTCACAGAAATAGAACAAGCTATCTTAAAATCTGTTTGGAACTACAAGACCCCAAACAGCCAAAGTAATCTTGAGAAAGAAAAAAGCTGATGGCATTCTGCTCCAATCGCAAACTACAATACAAAGCTATAGTAATGAAAACAGTATGGTACTGGCATTAAAACAGATGCAGAGATCAATGGAACAGAAGACAGAGCCCAGAAATAGACCCACATATAGATGGTAGATCAATTTATGACAAAGGAACCAAGAATATACAATGGAGAAAAAAAAAACAGTCTATAAAAAATGGTGTTGGGAAGGGGTGCCTGGGTGGCTCAGTCATTAAGCGTCTGTCCTCAGCTCAGGTCATGATCCCGGGGTCCTGGGATCGAGCCCCATGTCGGGCTCCCTGCTCGGCGGGAAGCCTGCTTCTCCCTCTCCCACTCCCCCCTGCTTGTGTTCCCTCTCTCTCTGTCTCTCTCTCTGTCAAATAAATAAATCAAAATCTTTAAAAATAATTTAAAAAAAATGGTGTTGGGAAAACTGAACAGCCACATGAATGAAAGAATGAAACTGGACCAGTATCTCACACTACACACAAAAATCAACTCAAAATGGATTTAAGACTTGAAAAGAAGACCTGAAACCATAAAACTCCTACAAGGGAATCTCCTTGACATCAGTCTTGGTGATGATTTTCTGGATTTGACATGAAAAGCAAAGGCAACAAAAGTAAAAATAAACAAGGGGGACTACATCAAACTAAAAGGTTCCTGTACAGCAAAGGAATCCATTAAAAAAATGAGAAGGCAACCCAATGAATGGAACAAACTATTTGCAAATCCTATATAAGGGGCTAATACCCAAAGACTCATGCAAAAGCAAAAAAAAAAAAAAAAAAAAAAAAAAAAAAAAAAAAAAATAGGCTGAGGGATCTGAATGGACATTTTTCCAATGACCTACAGAAGGCCAGTGGGTACATGCAAAGGTGCTCAACATCACCCATCACCAGGAAATTAAAACAAATGTTGGCAAGGATGTGGAAAAAGAGAGAACCCTGTGCACTGTCAGTGGGAATGTAAACAGATACAACCACTATGGAAAACACTGTAGAAGTGCTTTAAAAAAATAAAAATAGAACTACCCAAGGATCCAGCAAGTCCACTTCAGAGTATCTCTCTGAAGAAGAAGAAGAAGAAAAAAAAAAAAAAAAACCCACTAATTTGAAAAGATACATATATCCCTATGTTCACTACAGCTTTGTTTACAATAGCCAAGACAGGAAAAAAACCTAAGTGTCTATCCATGGATGAATGAATAACGAAAACAGAAAACGTGGTGTGTGTGTGTGTGTGTGTGTGTGTACACATATACACAGCAAATATATCTATATATTTGTATATATCTATATATGGTGGAATATTACTCACCCATAAAAAATAATGAAATCCTGCCATTTGTGACAACATGGATCAACCCTGAGGGCATTATGTTAAGTAAAATAATCAGAGAGAGAAAAACAACGTAAGTCTCACTTATGCATGGAATCTAAAACAAAACAAAACAAAAACAAAAGCAACAACAACACAAGGTCATAGTACAGAAGAGATTGGTGATGGCCAGAGGCAGGGGTAGGAGTGGGCAAAATGGGTGAAGGTGGTCAAAAGGTACAAATTTCACATTATAAAATAAATAACAGGATGTGAAGTACAGCACGGTGACTACATTTATAATAATACTGTACTGCATACTTGAAAGCTGCTAAGAGAATAGATCTTGTAAGTTGTCACCACAAGGAAAAAAATTTAACTGTGTATGGTGACAGATGTTAACTAGACTTACTGTGGTGATCATTTCACAATACAAATATCAAATCATTATGGTATACATCTGAAACTGATGTTATGTCAATTATACCTCAAAAAAAAAAAGATCTACGAACACACACACACACACAGTTGAGTTAGCTTGTGCAGTGCTTCCAATGTTCTAATAAGAACAAAATTAATATGCATCTGAGCTTCAGAATATGAATTATGTAATTTCAGTGATTCCACATGCAAGTCAGCTGATCTTATATTTACATGTAAAATTGGCACTGCACAATAAAGACAAACAGTAAAATGCATACTAATAGTGTAAACTTTTATTTTTAAGTTATTTTTATTTTTATTTTTAAGTAATCTCTATACGCAATACAGGGCTCAAACTCACAAGTCCAAGATCAAGAGTTATATGCTCCACTGACAGAGCCAGTCAGGCACCCCAAATTTTTTTTAATAGCAAATAAAAACACCGTAAGTCAACAGAGATACCATCAAAGAAAGGCTTTATATTGTAATACCTTTAACAGTCCAGGTTTGTGCTCTATGAATAAGGGCCCATAGGTAAGTAGCTAGTCCTGGACACAGAAACACCTGGGATTCCTTTTCCACCTCCATTAACTTTCTCATTTCCTCCAACTGCTACCTTGAGGAAGACCTCCATTCCTGCGGCATAGCCAAACCCAGGCCAGCACCTCTGGTCTGGACTCCTAACTGGCCTTCCCACTTCCTCCTGGACCCCCTCCAGACTGTTTTTCACTCAGCTGACCAGGATGGCCTTTCCAAAAAGCAGATGTGATCTTGTCACTGCCCCTTCCACACCCTCTCCAACTGTAACTCTTCCTTTTCATTTCAAAATCTGCCCAAGGCCTACAAACATGTCTCACCTGTACAGCCTGCTGGCCTTGCCTACCCTCACTACTCCAGCCCCACCAGCACACTCAGATGCTCTAACGAGCAGGAACCATGCTAGCCTCGAAGCCTGGCACAATGTGCTCCCTCTGCCCAGGAAGGAATCCTGTACCCTCGAGCACTCATCAGACTGGAGCGCTCCCCCAAACCTCTCCACCCTTCAGATTCCACTTGAAGGGTCACTTCCTGTGGGAAGTGGCCTTCTCTCATCCTCCACCCACTCCCAATGGTAAACGCCCACCGCTCCCTAGAATTTCCCTTCCCATCCCTTTACACGATAGCTAATTTCCTTTAATTCTGGTAACTGTTTAATGTGTACTACCTGATGAGATTATAAACACAAGGCAAGCAGTACCAACATCTGTTTTGTTCAGAAAAGGACAGTATTCGTAGTTCTAGCATGTAGTATTCCCCAAACCAATAAATGCATACAAACAGGCAGCTGACTCTTCTTCTTAAGAGTTCGGTCAGGAGAATGACAAACCCTGCAATTCCCTTTTTACTCAAAGAGAAAGCTGAAAGCTGGGTCACAGAAATGAAGACCCAACAGCCATCCCATTATTTACGCCATTACAGACACAAAATGAAACAACCGGAACCACATTTCCTAGGCTTAGCCTTGCAAGCCACAAAACACACATTCCCCACCGTCTTCCTCACCCAACAATGTGCCTATGTTCTCAAGGTACTGCTAGTTCTATTTTAAAATCACTTTGCCTATAGGCAAATGATAGGCAAAGAATTTACATTTGTACCTCTAGACAGCCTATCTAGAATCTTAAATAATCTGATGACAAATTGTGCCAATTAGTATCATGTAAATGCAGAAGCCATCCTTTCTAATACATCAGGTATCACTAGAAGGAAAACACACAAACACACACACACACACACACACACACACAACACTATCTTTTGGAGGAAATGTTTCTCAAGTTGGCTTTTGAAGTTCACCTGAATCACATCACTCCAGATTTACTATATCAGAAATTCTGGGAATCAAATGTGGAAATTGATTTGGAAATCAAACCTGGAAATCACAGTAAGTTTAAAAACCACTGTTATAAGAAGACAGTGTTGAGTAATTTGTTTAACTATGAGGGAACTGGAAGAAGTGAATGACACTGAACCTGAGAAAGCAGACAAACAAGAAAGAAAAGGAAAGCGAGGTCCTGTAGACCCGGAAAGTCCCTGGCAACACGCCTGCAAGAAAGCGGCAGGAAACTGTTCCCAGAGGAGAGAAGGACCATGGAAAAACCCTAGACCATTGTTGGCTCAGGTCATTAATTATTCTGGCCATTTTACGCTGGTGGCCACTTCCTCCTCTCTCAAGGTGCCTGAGGGACAGTCAGGAAGAAACCCTGACATCTGCCCCCTAGCTGCAGGAAGGACAGGGTGACGCGACTGAGGACGGCATGAGTAGGGCCACCTCCCACAGTCTCACAGCTCCGTTTAGGCACTGAAAGGATGAATCCTATACCTGCGAGCCCTTGCTAGACACAGGAATTCTGCCACGGCTAGCCAGCCCTCCCCATAACCAAGTCTGTGGCCTGCTGTCAACCCAGAAGCCTCAAGGAATGAGAAGACCCCTAGGAAGCCTCCCAGCACTGTTCTAGCAACTTTAGCATCCCCTCCTGTGATGAGCCAAATAATGTCCCCCAAATTCTTGTCTACCTGGAACCTCAGAATGCGAGCTTATTTGGAAATAGGGTCTTTGCAGATGTAATTACTTAAGATACGGTCATACTGGATTAAAATGGGGCCTAAATCCAATGACTGGTCTCCTTCTAAGAGGAGGAGGAGAGGACAGAGACACACAGGGAAGGAGGAGGCAGACACTGGAGTGATGCAGCTACAAGCCGAGGAACACCAAGGACTGCCAGGAGCCACCAAAGCTAGGAAGAGGCCAAGAAAGCTCCTTCCCTAGCACCCGCAGAGGTGTTGTTTTAAGCCACCGAGTCTGTGGTCATTTGTTAGGTCAGCCACAGGAAGCCCTCTTAGGAAGCCAGAGTCTTTAAAGCCATACTGTTACCAAAATCTAAGGGGTTCTGCAACCACACAAAAAGGAATACTTGCTGTTCAGATACTGGAGATGGCCTGGTCCTAGCCTCTGTGAGAGCTGCTCTCCACATTCAGGCCACCCCAGCTTCTTTCCCAGATCAGCACCCTCAGAGATCTTCTTCCACCCTGCCCGACCCTGCCAGCACCTAGCTCCCTCGAGGGAACCCTTCCCAGTGTGGCTTCCCACACACTGCCCTCCACCCCCCACCCCAGGCTCGCCCCCACCATGGGTGATGCACCTGGATCTCTCCCTCTAAGCACTCTCTACACCTGCTCAGTGTGGGCAGAGACCAGGTCAGTCCTGTACTCCAACACAGCGCAATGACCACCACAGCTCAGTATGAGGAGAGGCTGAAATAATGCCACTGAGCACATGCGTGTAGTTATCAGTATTCACAGACATCCCTCATTCTTCCTTACTTGGACCAGATATCTTCTGTGTGACTTCTCACAGCTGTGACTATACTCATGTTAAAGCATGTCCCACACTATACAGATCACTCATCTATTCTATTATTCGTGAAAAAAAAAAAAACTACCTACGTGCCTGATATACTTGTCACTGGAGAGACAAAGGTAAGCAAAAATCAAAGTCCCTGTCTTCACAGCATTACAAATGATGGTAAGGGGGTATCAGTCATTAATAACCTCACATTAGAGCTGAAAAACAATAGAACAATCTTGTTCCTAAGCCTATGTCCTCTATTAAGTTATTTCCTACTCGGGGTTCCTACAACCTAGAACAGTGGCTGCCACATAACAGGCGATCAGTAATACTGAGTGGCTGGAGAACGAATAGCTTGAAGATGGGTGGGTGGATGGACGGAAGAAGGGAGGGAGGGTGGGTGGCTAGGTGGGCAGGTAGGCAGGCAAGGTGTGTGGTACATAACAATCTGTCAATAATAGGATAGGTGGATACATGGATGGATGAATGGACAGAAATATGTATGGATACAGTGCCTGGTACATAACAGGTAGTCAATAGTGATGGACAGATGGAAGGATGGATGAATATCTAGGGAGCAAAGCACCTGGAATGAGACTTGCACAAAATACAACTTAAAAGTACAAAAGGTGCCACAGCCCTTTGAAGTGGTACCTCTGGAAAAACCGCATTTCATCACAAACCAACCAGCTGCCACCTAGCATCTGAAAGAAACAGTAACTGTGAATGAATCTTGCGTCCACCTCTCCTGTTAACATTTAGAAGAAAATCAGACTACTAACACAAATATGCTATTTCTTGTTTCCCACCTTCCCCTTACTTCCTGTAGTGGGGGTTTTAAAAGCCTATTTTGCTGGTTCTTTTCTACCACGGAGAGTATTTATAGCTCTAAAATGTTGACTCTTGCCAAATGCACACCAAAGACCACTACCTGGTTGTGTCATTTTTAATTATTATTTTTGTGCTGCTTCTTTTAGCAGCGAAGAGAGACTTTTCTCTGAGGTCATCAGAGCTGACTCTGAAAATTCCATTGTCATTTATGAGGCAGGGGGTAGGTAGGGGAGGGAAGAGGCAGGGAGGGTGGGTTATATCACAAGCTGGAGAGAGAAAAAAGATATCTGGGGGTCCTTGTAACAGCATACAGTTAAAGCGCCCTTCTATGGCAACCTGTAACATCGAAACAGTTTACAGTAAAAAGCAAACTAGCAGAGCTCCAACATAAATGTTTAACCTTGCATAGAACAGTTGGGTCTCGGAAGGACAGCAAATGTCCCCATGTACCTCATTTTTGGGTCTGGCTTGTGTCATTGTGGATTCCCTGTACTTCCAGGGTTTCCTTAGAGTCACATCAGTAATGAAGTAATTCAGACCCCAAGAGGCCTTGTCTTCCCTTTGATTTCCTCTGATGAAGGTAAGAACAAGTCTGAGTCTCTGGGAACTCAGTCCTCTGTGTTCCCAATTCAGGCCCAACAGCACCATGTATCTATGCTGGCAATGGGGTGAATGAATAAACCTCTTCACCTCCCCACTGAGGGCCTCCTAGGTGGCAGGGACTATGGGAGGCAATGAGAAAACAACACTGAACTAAACTGACCTAGTTCTTGTTCCCCAACATGCAACCTGCTGCAGACAGACACTCAAAGACACACACACACACACACACACACATATACACACACGCTATAGTCATCTAAAATTCCACGGCAAGAACATAAAAATGCACATGATGGCTAGAAAGGAATGCTGTGACAAGGAGGAAAGCAGAACACCCACCCCACCCCCCAACCCCCGCCACAGTCCTTGTGAAGCAGTAGGCCGGCCACGTGCCAGGCCAGGCCAAAGGGTAAAGTGTCTTATCAGCTATGGAGGAAGAAAACACATAGGCATTAAGAAATCCCCCAATGCTGTGGAGATGGCTTCAGATGTATATACAGATGTCAGAATTTATCAAATTGTACAATTTTACACATGCAGTTTCTGGGTGCTAATTAAGCAGTTAAAGAAAAAAAAAGAAAAAGAAAAAGATTTCCCCCAAAGGTGCTACCTACTCTCATGATATCCAAGATGATGAAGGATCCTATAGCTACAAACTAACAAAAATGACCTAGCTACATCTCAACATGCTGCCCAACCATACTGCTGTGCTTGATCCAATCACAGCTTCACTTATTCATCCCAAAAGATTTATTAAACACATACTATGGGCCAGTTACTATCCACTTGCAATCTCCATTATATTACAAACAAAACATGCATAAGCAAGGTCTCCTGGAACTCATAGCTTCCTACAAATGCACATCCAAGTAGAAAAGATAGGTGCTGTCTACATAGTCAGAATGACTGGTGACAATCCCAAACAGGGAGTGAAGGCTAAGTCTGAAGGATTTTCAACATCGTGATAAACAACAATTTACTGAAAGCTCACTATCTGCCCAGCCCCTAAGTGCTTTAAGATATCATTTCATTCTCCCAAAATCCCTTTGACAAGGTACCATCGTTTAAATCCCTCTTACAAATGCGAGAATTGTCAGTAAGTGACAGAACCAAGCTATAAACCCAGGAACCTGACTCTAGACTCCCACAATTTTAAAATCTAAGCTACACCACCATAAGGATAATTTGCCCATTAATTGCCCCACAAAGCTACTTTAGAGTCAGAATGATTCTTCCAGTCCACCTCTGCGGAGCAGAATCTCTGACCCTCCCCATCAGTACTTCCACCACCTCTGCAACTTGACTCAGGCAAGTTTGAGAAGTGACGGAGGTCAAAGGTTTCAGAGCAGCAGACCTCTGCAAAAGGGCGACTGCCTCTGACATCTCTCTGTGGGAAGCGAAGGGTTCAGTGTCATGAAACTTCAACGGGATAAGGAAAGACAACAGCTTGATTCCATGCCTGCAAGCAGGGCGTACCCAGGGCTTCTGGCTGGTAAAATTTTCTGATCTGTCAGTCTTTTAAGACACAAGTAAGACACACACACTTCCAGGGCAAGATCACTACTGTGATGATAGAGTCCAGGCGAACGCTGAGTCCTCCTCTGAATCAAATGTACCATCCCCCACCCGGGACACTCAACCAGCTCATGTAAAAAATCAATCCAACTGCTGGCAATTGACAGGCAACAAGGAGCCAAAATGCATCACCATTCAAGAATGCATGTGAGAAGTGAGGAAAAAGCCCTGTGGTTCCAAGGCATAGGCATATTTATTAATAGCACAGCCCCCATCATTAGTATCATCTAGGGAAAAATAAAATATATCTGCTCCTAGACAGCCTCCATAAAGAAACCCAACTCTGAATTTCATGAGATACAAGGATGGTTTTAAGAATCTAGATCTTGCCACACTGGCTTTGTTTCCCAAGAAAGTCTTTCACCTTGGCCAGCAGACACATTTGTAAAGGGGAGTCTGACAATGCCTCTGCAGAGGGCTAGTCCCATGTCTCCAGAGGACAATGGGCTCCGCTCGACAACACCCACTAACACCTGTGAACATCCCACAACTCCTCAAAGGAGAAATAATTCCCATTTGAGAAGTGCCTCTTCCAAACTACCTCTGGCTGCTCAGAGCCCCTACCTGGTAAACCATCCCCTAATGCTTTACCCTACTGCTTATCTCCCACATAAGGCCCTTTCCTCATTATCATTTCTCTGCACAGCACTGCCTGCCTCTTCAGAGAAAACAAATAGAATCCTCTGGAGCACTTTTCATTGCTTTATCAAGCTCTGGATAAAGGACAGCCAGCAAATCCAAACTACTGCTAGAATACAGTTAACCTCTATCTTCTTGGCCAAAGTGAACCATCTTTCCAAGGTTGAGGAGGGGGTGTGTGCCTATGTACAACAAACCCTAGAAATATACAGACCCCATGAACAATCTGCCATGACTCGGGCAAATCTTCTCCCCTCTCTGGACCTCAGTCTGATGAAGAACAGGAAAGGGACTGGGGCTGCCACAGGGAAGTCTGGGAATCAGGTACACATGGTGGTGGCAGGGGGCAGGACTGGAGAGATCAGTAACACAGACAAACACATCATTTGGTCCAGAAGGCTAGTGGGGCCAGAAACCTTGGCAAGACCCACAGGACACAGAAGATGAGCTAGGAAGGGATTCTCAGAAGGAGGAAAGGAAGCCTGGAGAACATCCAGTCAATGAAGGCAAAAAAGGAGTCCTAAGAAAGGAGAGGAATGCTAAGAAGAATCTGGTTCAGTCAACTAGATTGTTCCAGGGACTATGAGACAGTAGGTTCAAGAGTAAACTAGGGGCAAGAGCCAGATTTCTGGGTTTTGGGGGGTAAAGCAATAAAGACAGTAAATACAGAATATTCTTTTAAGCAATCTACCTATGAAAAAGGCGGATAGCACAGGATGGCATGTAAATGGGAAAAGTACAAAGGGAAGTTTTGTTGGGATTGCCTCCCCACCCCCACCCCGCCTCCTTGTTTTAAAGATAATAAAGACTTCAGCATGCTTGCAGACAAAGAGGAAAATATCCACTGACAGAGTGGTCTAATGATGCCCTGACCAGGGAATGAGGCTCTGGGGCATTAAATTAGTGGAACAAGCGTTCAGAGGCAGAAGGGCTATAACTAAGAGGACAAGCATTAAGAGGGCCAGTGGGTTAGCCTTGGGGAGGAGGGGAACTGCTCGTTCTACTGAGTAACTGTGTTGGGGACAGTTCCTTTTTCTCTCCACCCATATAGCACAAGATACTCAAAAACCACAGGGTGGGTAATATGTGACCATAGACATACACCTTCCCAACCACCCTTCTTCTCTGTGGAAGACCAGTCAATACACAGGCGAGTGCTTTGGGAGGGGGAACAAAAGGCATGGCTGCTGCTGCCACATCTGTTCTGAAGTCTTTCGGGTTTGGGTTATTGTTTTTGGCTGTTTATGTTGGTTTTTGATATGGGAACCTGTCTCTCCCAAGAGTGAGAAATACTAGAGAGAGGACAAAGTCCAACCCACTTCACCATGAAAACCTACTTTAATTGCCTTAGCTATGGTGAAAAGTATCCTGTCTTCTCAATGGTTTCAATCTATCAAGACCTTTTTTCTGAAAACTGTAGGCTTTCATTCCCATCTCTTTACCCCCTTTTAAGCTGCTATTTGTGGCTCAGAAAAGATGGTAATAAACCCCCTCTCTTTTTTTTAGATCAAGTTGGAGCTTGGGATGGAATTGTCATGGAACTGATAAATAGCACAGCAGAGACAGTCAGTCAAGGATCAACTGAATCACTACCTCCACTTCAAAAAGAATTTGGGGCAAAGATAACTAGTTGCTCCTGGGATCTTTAACACCAACATTCATCCTCTGGCAGCTACTACTGAGTAAAGCCCAGAAACCAAACAGGAGGGAAACAAGCCTCTGAATGCTTGTTCCACTAATTTAATGCATGACCCATGAATCAGAAGCCCACAAGCCATGCCTGGACTACAGTGACAGAGCAGGTTCCTCCTCCCCTGTAGCCTGCTCTAGAAAAACCCAATGCAAGAAAATCAGAAAAAAGGATCTTATGTTAGGGCTCAGATGTTCAAAACTAAAGTAATTCTTTGCCCTAAAGAATCCATTGCAGTCAGGCTTTTTTCATGTGGTGCTCACCTTGGCAGCATCTACACCATCTACACAAGAGAGATTTGCACACAACTTTTCTCTAACAATACATCAAATGAGGAGTATTTGTCCTTTACTGATGAGCCAAGGACTGAGAACCACCTAGAGTGAGTGTGATCACAGACAATATAGAAAAATAGGAAGAGAGTAAAGAGGGGAAACATAACTGGGAAAACCACCAAGCCACACATGATACTTACTTCCAACAAGCTTTTACTTTGTCCAAGGTTCTACGGTCTCAAATGTAAAGAACCCCAAGGAGAGAGATGGCCACCCAGTCCTATATCTCCTATATCTCCTGTTACCAACAGAATGCTGCCCAACAGCTCAGAGAGGAGCTGATTCACAGTTCCAGGGAAAACCAAAACTAGTGTCTAGAGTGACTTACAGTTTAAGTAAGGTGGCTGAGAAGGTCAAGGTTTTACAGCAGAAATAAATAATCCCAGGTCTCACTATTAGCAGAAATCCCTTCTCCAACTGAAGTTCAAAATTCCTTCCTCCCAGATCGCTCCCCGTCATCAGTGAAAGCTTTCCCACCTCCAGACACTGCCATTCAGTTGGAATGAAGCACTTTATATGGAGCCCCTCCCAGGCACAGGCTCTACCATAGGTTAGAACAAACCCAGCCCAGGCCCCACCCTCATGGGGCTTACACAGCCCTGCTTCTTTTGCTGTGGATCAGAGGGTTCCTGAGCTCACACAGCACCGAATTCCCAGCGCCAAGCATTTGCCCTTGCTGTTCCCTCCACTGACGATGTTCAGCTTCCCCATCTCCACTGGTCCAGATGGGCCAAACTTTCAAATGCCATCTCCTCCATGAAGTCCTCCCCTATCTCATGCCAGCCTGCCTGCTGCAGCATCTCCCTCCAACCCCACAAAGCAGGTGCCACTTCCCTCCCCTGGACCTCTTCATGACACTCTATGCCATTTAATATCAGTTAGAATGTTAATGGTCCTTTGCTGGAACCACTGTGACCTGGGTAAGGACAGCCTCTCCAAGGCTGGGTTTCATTACCTTTAAAACAAGGAGAGAAGAATAGCAAATAATAAGAGGAAAAATAGCCACCTTTTACTGAGGTCTTACTATCCACCAGAGGAATGCTTATGAACACTACCTCATTTGCTTCTCAAAATCCTAGGAAGTAAATAGGCACTGTGAACCCCACTTCACGGATGAGAAAAACAAAAGGTCAGAGAGGCTGACTAATTTGCTGCAGGTCCACAGACAGCAAGCCAAAAGGCAGAGATTCTCACTCCAGAAGTCCTACATCTGGGCCCTCTCTCAATCACTATTCCCTACTGCCCCGCTTCCTTCAGCTTCCTATCTACCTCACAGAGTTGTTCTGAGATAACATGAGAAATCCTTAGCACGTTGGCTGGTTCTGGGTCTTTCTGTCCCCATGGTAACATCCGTTAAGGGAGAGCTACTGACATATATCTATGCTTTAATCATACTAATCAACAGATAATGAAGGAAGGAATGAAATGAAAAGAATGAAGGACATCTGCTAAACTACCAAGAGAACAAAGTGTCTTACAAGTGGTTACTTGACATCCTATACACAGGATCTCACAGGACAGCATAAAATGTAGCCTCTTCTCCCTAATGTCTTTCGGACCATGCAGTCTTCACTCAGGGTACAAAGGGAAAGACGGGAAGATGTGGGGAGGTCAGAGTCACAGCCACAAGTGAGCAGGGGAAACACAGCACATCACAAAGCAGCAGGCCCACTAGGACAAAATCCCCCCAGAGGGAAATCCCCATCCAAATCCTCTTTGCCACAGTGAAGGAGGTCAAAGAGACTAATCCTCCAAAGGACCTGAAATTCTGGCTCGCCTGTGCCACACCAAGGACAGCCTCCTGGAAGCAAGAAGACGGGCATGAATGTCACATGCCACACCCTATTCTGTGCTGACTTGTCCTGGCTTCACACATGCACCGCAGCTCCTACCTAAGCACAGACACCACCTCAGTCATGTGACTTTGGGCAGGTCACTGGCCCGTCCAAGCCTCAGCATTCCCATCTGGAAAATCTGTTAATAGCAGAGCCACCTTCACAGTGGTAATGGGAAGAGCAAACAGGTAATCCATGGAGCCAGTGTCTAGCATGTAAGGACCACCTGATTTGTGTCAGCTATTTATAGGGGCCCAGAGGGACCTAAACGGTGCAGTGCATGGTCTTTGCTTTCCACGTGCAGTTGCTTGGCCCTATGAACTCCAAGCAGCCAGGGCACGGTTCTGTACACGGACACCTTACGTGGCCAATTTCACCTGGAACACAAACTACCTCTTTGACAGCAAGAACTCAAAATGCAGTTGGTCTTAGAGGTGAGGAAAAGGCTTTGTGGGTGGGGTAGGGAGACAAAAATGGGGAAAATGCAACCAGGGAAACAGAAGAAAAGGATGTCGCCTAACCAGCTGCCAACAGGCCAAGAGCTGTGTTGGTGGCAAGCCCAGACTGGGGAGTTGGGGCGGGAGAGCAACAGATCTCTATGCAGACTCAGTGCTTAGTCCAACCTATCAAGAAAAGAGAACTGAGGGTCAGTCCTGTCCCTGAAGCCGACATGGCAAATATCGGCCAGCCAGAAGATCGGGCCGCCAGTAAGTGGGACATCCGCCAGGGCTGACACTCAGTTGCCTTGGCTAGTTTTAGTATTCAGAAACTGAAATGTTTCTGGACATAAACAGTACACACAGAAGTCTCTTCCTTTTCTAAAAATACACATCTGCAGTTAGGCATTGAAAAGGCCATCTAGAACACAAAACAAAGCTGGCAGCCGCAGAGGGAGGAAAAGCATTTCCTTGATCAACAGCAAAGGGTGAGAAATGAGCCTTCAGCCCAGAAGCCGACTCCTGTCTCTGAAGCTCTGTGATTGATAGAGACTGGACCTGACTCCCACCTTGTCCGCTTGCTATTCTCACTTAACTTCTCTCAGCCTCCGTTTCCTCATCTGCAAAGTGGGATGGGTAGCAGTATCTACCTGGGTGGTTTCTTTAAGGACTAGAAACAATGACTGCTAGGCACCTAACACGGCTGCTGACACAGAGCAGGCCACGGTACACAGCAGCTCTGTTATTCCTCCCATCCCAGAGTCGGCTGCCCCTCCCCTTTCCTCCCTCTCTCATCTCCGAAATAACCCCGCCAAGGAAGACACAGCCGATTTTCCCTCCAGAGCTGCAGCTCCCAAAGGACACTGCTGGTGCTTGTTCTGGGCAGCAACGCCAGGGCCAAAACATCAGGAGGCTGCTTGTTAGTGAATGGAGCAGAGGAGCAGGAAGCCACGTCCCTGTAGGCCTCACAGAAGGGCTTTTCTACACACCACAGCCTCGGCCAAGGGTCAGCAGGGGTCAGAGGGACAACGTGGAGAGGTCCCTGAGGAAAGGAGGCTACAATCGTCTAAAGGGTCTCCTTCTGGAGTTCACAGACAAGGAGCTTTGCAAGGTCCTGAACCCTGAGAAAGTGAGTGTAATTTGGATAAACATGCATTTTCTTGGGAGAGAGTCCAGAACAACCATCAGAATTCTCAACAAAGTCTGTGACACTCCCCTCAAGGAAAAAAAAAAAAAAAAAGCTTCAACACCACTCACTCATTAAGGGAAAACAAGAATCTCTGAAAATGAATAATATAAGACAATCTCTCCTTTTTAGTTCACATGTACTGATACCAGGTGCTTTCCCATGTGTTAGCTCGCTTGGTCCCTACAACAGTGGAAGGAGACAGCATCCCCAGGTGAGGAAGCAGGCTCAGAGGAGGCTGCCACTTACCAAGGCCCCTTAATCAGCAAATGGCAGAACCAGGACTCAACCCCTAGAATATCTGAAGCCAGAGCTCAGGATCCTAATCACCACATCACCGTCACCTTCTCCAGGCCAAGCTTCAGGTCTTATGAACTAGAAGGAAGGGCAACAGGGAAGTGGAATGGGAGGAAAAACTGCTTGTCATCTTAGAGTTCAACAGCCTTTCCACTGTACCCATCCTGGCCCATGTCTTCACACCCTGAGATTAAGAACTTTTCCAGATATTAGAAAAAAATCAAGAAGTCATAACAGTATATATAAAAAGCTGGAGTGTGTGCTTTCAGTACCAAAGGCCTCTATTTCCTGGCTGGAAAAATGGAGATTATACGATTACTACTCTATGCACGTCCGGCACGTTGTAAGCATTCAATGAATGGTAGGCGTAACTGTCAATATTACAGTCTGGTGAGAGAGCATGTCTAGCAATCTAAGGTGCACTCTATATGCTGATGAACCTCCCACTATTTCCTTCCATGAGTCCATCCCCTGCATCCTAACTCTGCTCAGATGCTGGTGAGAGACAGGCCTCAATCTGGCTCCCAGGAGTGATCACTCTTCCCCCACAGCTGCAAGCTCAGGAAGCCAGCAGGAGTAGCCCAGGTCCCACAGCCAACTACCCGACGCCATCCAAGGTGCTGAGAGGTCCTGGTCCAGGGTGATTACAAGAGGTAGGAAATATTCATGGCGAGCTTCTCCAGATGCAGAAAAACAAAACAAAACAGAAATAAGTATAAGAAGTTATCAAATATGGGCAGGTCCACCTCTGAGCCTCATTAAGACAACAGATGCCAACTCCAGGGTTTTGGCAGACCAGGGTTTGGAGGACAAAAGTTTGGGCAACCTTGGACTCAAAGCCTCTTCATTCCTACAAGAAATTCATCTAACTGATGGGATTTTTCAAGGAAGGTCATTTTCATGACTTTGTCCCACTCTTCACAGAATATACAATCAAGTCTCCACACATAAACGGCACCTGTTATTGTTAACAGTTGTTTTATGCATTAAACAATTTTACTATATGCTTAGCTCTTTCCATAAATTATTTCATCTGACCCTCAAAAGTTCATTTTGAGGAAACTGTCATCCAATTTTACAGATGGGAAATTGGCCTAAGAAAGGTTAAGTAGCCCATCCAAGGTAACAGGGCTGGTAGGTGACAAAAATTTCTAAATGCCATTCTCTTAACAACTATGTATGTACAGATAAAATACTGGGTTCCACACATGGGGCCTCTGGACACCTTTTTCTCCTACTCCTTCCAGAAACATACGAACTTAGGGGCGCCTGGGTGGCTCAGTCGTTAAGCATCTGCCTTCAGCTCAGGTCATGACCCCAGGGTCCTGGGATCGAGCCCCACATTGGGCTCCCTGCTTAGCGGGAAGCCTGCTTCTCCCTCTCCCACTCTCCCTGCTTGTGTTCCTTCTCTTGTTTTGTCTCTCTCGGTCAAATAAATAAATGAAATCTTAAAAAAAAACAAACAAACATATGAACTTATTCCACTCTATCCTAATCCAAAAGACTTTTTATGCAGAGTACTGAGCCCAAGATAAACTGCACTAACTGGAGGGTCACCTATAATCAGAAATACACGAGACAAAGGCATAAATGACACAAGTTAATATCCTACACTCCAGGTGAGACTATTAACAGTAAAGGAAAGGGGAATATGACCACAAACCTTCTGTCTCACACATTCACATGCCCAGAACATTCCACACTCCTGTGTTCAAAAACAATTTCAAGAAAAGATGCCTTCTCACAAGACAATGAAGTTCTGGAAATGTTAGTGGATTATCTGTAGAACAAGGAAAGGTGACCACAGAAGAATGCAGGAAAAATATCACTTGAAAAAAAAGCAAACCCCTAACACCCTGCAAGTGTTCTCCATTAGATTTCCCAAAGCAAGTCATGACTTTGGAACCCACCCGTTAACACAAATCAAAATAATCTGAACCAAATGTTCCCATTTAAAGGCCCTTTCCCCCCTGAAGAGTTGTACAATGTTCTACAAGGGGAAATGCACTCTCACACACCAGGCCACCTCACTCCGATAATTACCACCAGACTTGAGGCTTCAGGGGCTCTGACCAAGCCAGCAAAAGTCTATGAACCCCAAAACCAAGAGCAGAGATCACAAGGGAGGTGGGGAGAGGTAGACACAATGAATGTGGGAAATTTTGCAACAGGACCTCCCTCTCTGGAAATAAAACACCCTCTCCCTCTCTTTCTGGACTTTTGTTCCTAGAAGTCTTCCTTTAGCTGGACTCACACACCACACTACTCCACTTGCCTCCACCCTTTTCCACTGGCCACCTCCTTTGCTCCAGCCAGAGGATCTGTCACTTAGCAACAACTCTCCAACAAAAATATGAAGCCAAGATGAAGTCAGGCTTTTGACATCTCTTGCTCCCTAGCACTCACAGGATAAGCTTCAGGTAGAGCCAACAAATCTACAGGTTCCATCAGACCTGGGTTCAGATCAAGAGGGGCACTGCAGAGGGACCTTCACTAGTCACCCTGGAACACTCCGGCCAGGGCAAAGGGTTCTTATTCAACTTCGAGGATGCAAGGACTCAATACACTGCAGGAAGCACAGCCTTCCACCTGCTCTCATCTAAGCATTCTTCCATTACCCTTTAAGCATGCTGGTACTGATGTTCTGCATTTGTGCCAATACATCTTCCAGTGTAGGACACTGGCTGAGCACCACAATAACTGACCCCTGTGATCACCTCCTCAGAGACCTTCAGTGACACTTCACCTAGAGTCAGTCCCTCCCTATCACCTAGGATTGGTTTCTTTCCAGGTTATTTTTATGACTTATTTTGTCTGGTTGATTTCTTTTTTGTCTACCACCGTGAACCTGATTACAATTTATCCTCAGCCCAAAAGCTGACCAGAGAAGGCTAACAATTACTGTTTATTGTATGGATAGGATAAGATGGTGAAAGGCAAATCACACAGAAGCCCTTATAGATTCTTTTTTTTTTTTTAAAGGATTTATTTATTTATTTGACAGAGAGAGACACAGTGAGAGAGGGAACACAAGCAGGGGGAGTGGGAGAGGGAGAAGCAGGCCTCCCGCTGAGCAGGGAGCCTGATGCGGGGCTCGATCCCAGGACCCCGGGATCATGACCTGAGCCGAAGGCAGACGCTTAACGGCTGAGCCACCCAGGCGCCCGCCCTTATAGATTCTTAAGTGGGAAGAGACATATCCTAACATTACTAACCTCCCTAAATAACCTGTTACTGATCCAGTTTTCATAAACTTATAAAATCTCTTCTTATATCTTTTCACACTTTCAGTCTTAGGGAAAATAAATGAATGACATGTGTTTACTGTGTGGAAGTAATACTTCTTTTTATGTTCCTCAATTACCTCTATTGAACCTTTCTTCAGAGGGGAAGGGGGAGAAATAAAACTGGCAGATAGTGAAGGTGTGGCTAATCCAACTATTATTTTAGGATTTTGTCAGCAAGCTATGCTTACCACAGCCATTCCTTGACAATTTCATCTCCACTTACAGATGGAGCACATACATGGAGACCCGGACAAGAAGGCTAAGTGAAACTCCTCAGAAGTCTTTTCTGATGACTGGTGGCCAACTAACTCGGAACACATAACATCAATGCAATTACCACTTATCCCAGGGTTTCCCCATCTGTTTACACAGGAATCTTGTAACTATTTGAAATTCTTATCCATTGACTTGTGTACGGTCTCCCTTTTCTGCAAGAATCTAAGTTTCGTGTAAAGGAAAACCTTGTCTGTCTTGTTCCTAAGCTCCTCCAACATTTTAAGGCCCCATTAAACAACTGTCAAAAGAACTTACAGTAACTAAGCACTTTGAGAAGTTGCCTAGACTTTTGGACAAAGAAATCTGTTCCCTTGTAGAAGAAAAAATAATCTACGGATTATTCCTTCATGATGAGGTAAGGCTTTGCCAGGCACTCCCCATCATATATATATGTACATGGCTCTGAGTAAACTCAGTTCAGATTCTACCCAAAAACTGCTTAGGTTATAGCATTTTGAGCATCTGCAAATTCATAAATCACACTAACTATGAGAAATAAAGGGACTCAATTAACTACTCAGGCCCTGAAAGAGCCTATTTAGCACGAGCAGAGTCGATACTTTTGTGACAGATTATATGGTCCAAAGATGGTCAACTAGTACAGCCCGTTCCACCTGTTATTCTTACAATGAGTGAGACAAGACACTCCTCCATCAAGCAGTGGGGCCTCTTTCCCCCTCTCCCTAAACCCAGTGGGACACTGCAAGAGGCTCAAGCAAAAGAAAATGGCAGAAGTGACACTGCATGACTTCAGAAGCTGGGTCATAAGAAGCACTATGGCATCTCTCTAGTATGTACCACCTCACACCCCAAACCCCCCCCCCACCCCGCCCCGGCCCAGGCAAAGGACTTTGGAGCCCAGAGCCACCTTGTGGAGGCTAAGCCACCATGCTGAAGACACCCTATGGAGAGACCATATAAAGGGAAGACCAGACCTTCCCACTTAAAGAGCTCTTTTAGTCCTCTGAGCCCAGATCCCAGACAGGTGAGCAAGGATTCAGAAGATCCCAGCCCCCAGCCCTCAAGTTCCTCCAATGTCACATGCAGTAGAAACAAGCTACTCCGATGAGTCCTGCCCACACTGCAGGTCAGTCAGTAAAATCAGTACAGATGGAAAACCATCAAGTTTGGACAGTCCCTCGCCGGAGCTTCCCTGGCCACGTTCTACGGGATGGGGTCTCACTCCATGTGCAACTGGAGGGTGAAGTGTAAAAAACGCCAAAATCTCCAGGCCAAGTAATGTCATAAAACAAGCAGAAAAGATACCAGACCACAAAGCACAGAAGTTTTTCCAAGTTCTCCAGTCTGAGCTCTTTGGACTTTGAAGCAGTCTGACCCTTGGACTAGCTGCCACCTTCTCCCTTCACTGTCCGTTTCTTTGGCACCGACAGAGACTACAAAATGAGAACATTTCCCTGATGAACAAATTCTTTTTACCAGCTTGTTTACTCTCAGGAAACCCTCATTCCAGAACTTTTATTTTGTTTTAAATGCTGGGTTTTTTTTTTTTTTTAATTTTATGTATTTGAGAGAGAGAGAGAGAGAGAGAAACAGCATGAGAGGGGAGAGGGTCAGAGGGAGAAGCAGACTCCCCGCTGAGCAGGGAGCCCGATGCAGGACTCGATCCCAGGACTCCAGGATCATGACCTGAGCTGAAGGCAGTTGCTTAACCAACTACTTGGCACCCACTTTTTTTGTTTTGAATAAGCCAGAATAAGGATTATTCATCTGTGTGAGGCACCCACTTTTTTTGTTTTGAATAAGCCAGAATAAGGATTATTCATCTGTGTGAGGTCTCTCTTAGGTCTGTTTCAGAAGACTATCAACCAAACCTGGAGGGATACTCTCATAATGAAAAAAAATCCTTTAAATTTTAATATTTACTGCAAGAATAATTCATATGCATTATCTACTATCCCACATGGGTTTCAGTATCAGACATACATGAGATTCAAAAACCAGTTCTGTCACGTGCTAGCTGTGTGACGTTGGGCAAGCTGACATTGGTTTATTATGTCTGTGAAACCGCCAATAACTCTCAAAGAGGTGTTATAAACATTCAGTGAGGTTATTGCAGCTAACACTTATAAAGGGCTTACCATATGCCAAGCACTGTTCTAAGTGGCTAAAGGTGCTCAGATCATACGTACCACACAATGGGTACTCCTTAAGCTGTAGATGGCATGAGCATCATTAGTACTAATATTATTAGATGACTATTAGTTCCCATGACAGTGGCCATAATGCCTGTGGGATAACTTTATGAATATCAACTCATTATAGCACAAGAGCAATGAAGTTCAAATCCACAGTCAGTTCCAACAACTCATCTCAAACTCCTATAAATGTAAACCCCTAAGATGCTTAAAAATCATCCGAAGTGTCTGTTAAAATGAAGATGCACAGCGACACCTCCAGAGATTTTGATTTAATAGTCTGGGACAGAGTCCAAAGAAGTTGCTTTCTTAACACCTCCATTCCTTCATGGGTGATTCCAGCAAATCCTGCCCTACAGATGCTGAGGTAAATAACTGGACTGTATCAATCATGATGCCATAGAAAGAGTATTAGCCAAGAGTCAGAGATTCTGGATTCTAGGGGCTAAGCTGAGAGTTCTACAGCTTTGACACAGTGACTGGGTTTCAGTGTCCTCATCTACAAAATGAAGGTAGATCATCCTAAAGGTGCCTCCTTTTCCAAAACTGATCCTATAACATGAATACTAGACCAAGTCCCTCAGGTAACCTTGTTTTGTGCATTTGTAGCAAGTGAACTAATAAGAGCTATCATTTATTAAGCCCCCACTATGTGCAAGACACTGTTTGAGATGCTTAATCCATTTATTTCTAAAAGTCTCAAGCATCCCAAGTCTATGTAAGATGAGAAAAAACACCTTGGAAAGGTTCAATAAGCTCACTGAGGTGACACAGCCAACATTGTTAAGAGCCTTCATTCTGTCCCAGACTTACCTAACCCAACACTGGTTCTGACACCATTATGCCTTTGGCCATCTCACTACAAAGTTCATTTTCTTTGCATTTCTTTGTTTTTGTTCAGTTGAGAGTTAGAGGTAATGAAAGCTCAAGCCTAAGCTCTTCAGTTCTGCAAAGCACCAAGGGGCAAGAACAGGGCAAAGGGGAGAGAAGTGGGTACAGCCAGGCACTGCAAACCTAAAAAGTAGGTCTCCTTATCCCTCAAGTGAAGCTCAAGTGAGAGCAGAGGGGGAACAAGATACTGTATCAGAATCACGCCCTTAAGTGTGAGGATCCACAAGGTAGGTGGTAGAAGAGGAAAGCAGAGAAGTGAACACAAAGCACTGAGGTTGGTCGGCAGGAAAGGGTGAAAAAAAAAACAGAATTTCGCCAAGATCTTTCCTCCCTTTCTTAATTCCTCTCAGGGGAAGAACAGAACTTTCCGACAGAGTATCCTCCACTGAGCTTAGAGATACAATGGGAAAGTTTCTCATGACGTCTACTCTTTTGTTTTCTCTTGCCAAGTAACTTAATGGGAACCTAATCCCAGGCCTGCTCGCCTCCAAACTTCATTACTTCATCTCAGGGACTCCGAGGCAAAGTGGAAAGATGACAAGGAGAACAAGTTCCAGATAATGGATTTTATACAAAAACTCTTTTGGTTTCCAAATTTGTTCTGTGAGAGATTTAAAGGGTGTTTGAAGGACATGTGGCACGGGGGAAGTTGCACAGGGAAAAGCACAGGATTTGAAATCAGAAAACCCGGAGCTGGGATCCCAGCACCACATGAGATACGTCCCATCTGACCTGGGGGCAAGTTGTAGAAACGTCCTTCAGGCTTCACGTCTGTCAAATGGGAACAATAATACTGACATCACAGACGTGTTTTTAAAAATAAATGAAGCAGGATATGTGAGATGCCTAACATGCTATCTGACCCAAAAATTTTCTTTTCCTTTTTTTTTTTTTTTAAGATTTATTTATTTGACAGAGAGAGACACAGTGAGAGAGGGAACACAAGCAGGGGGAGTGGGAGAGGGAGAAGCAGGCTTCCCGCTGAGCAGGGAGCCTGATGCGGGGCTCATTCCCAGGACCCTGGGATCATGACCTGAGCCAAAGGCAGACGCTTAACAACTGAGCCACCCAGGTGCCCCTGACCCAAAGGTTTTCTAACCTGGCAAAGAGGTTAAGCCAAAAGTGAGCCGGTAAGTCTTGTTTCTAGCTGCACATTGTCAAACCTCTCTGAACCACGATGGGGAGACAGAAGACTGGGCCACCCTGAAGTTCTCTTCCAGTCCCCACTCTGAGTAACCCAGGGACTGCTTCTCCTGGGAAAACTAATGCTTTCAGGATGTGTCAAAATTGCCACGGATGCCAAGGAAAAACCATGCGATTATTTCAGACTGATTACATGAGAGACTCAGAAAAGAGAAAACGTAGCATACACAATTCACAGCGCTCACCATAGCGCTGTGAATTGTGTAAGACTGTTGAATCGCAGACCTGTACCTCTGAAACAAATAATACATTATATGTTAAAAAAAAAAAAAAAAAGAAGATAGTAGGAAGGGAAAATGAAGGGGGGGAAATCGGAGGGGGAGAGGAACCATGAGAGACTATGGACTCTGAGAAACAAACTGAGGGTTCTAGAGGGGAGGGGGATGGGAGGATGGGTTAGCCCGGTGATGGGTATTAAAGAGGGCACATACTGCATGGAGCACTGGGTGTTATATGCAAACAATGAATCATGGAACACTATATCAAAAACTAATGATGATGTATGGTGATTAACTAACATAATAAGATTAAAAAAATGTAAAATAAAAAAAAAGGTAGCATAATGAACATACCCAGGTAAGAGCATTTAGCTCCTGCCTTATAGATTATATCGAATTAAAACCTGCAGAGCAAGGAAAATATCTTTAAAGTTGTGATTTATAGGACTGGTTCGACACACAGGAAAAAAGCTGTCAGGCTTTATGGAAGCGAGACCCTCTCTTCAGTGAGAAATGGAAACGGCAGAGAGCTCGCGAAGCAAGTGGACGGCACCATGGCACTGCCAGGGCAGAGACCCTGTGACTTCACTGCCGCCCAGGGTGCCTGGCTCGGGCATTAAACAATAGCGGAGAGCGGAGTCTTTGGAACAGGGTCACATATCCTGCCTTCTCTAACAATCCAGACATCACGTCAAAGGACTCAAAGATTCCACTCCTGAGAGAAGCGGGAAAGGGTACTGCGGTTCTGAACTCAGGTGGCATGGGTTTAAATCCTGGCTCTGCCATTAACTAGCTCTATGAATTATTTAACTCTCTGTGCCTAGATTTCCTGATCTGCAAAATGGGTATAAAAACAGAACCAATCTTAGAGGGTTTTATGAGGATTATACATATTAATACAACTGAAGAGAGACACCTGGGTGGCTTAGTTAGTTGGGCATCTGCCTTCGGCTCAGGTCATGATCCCAGGGTCCTGGGATCAAGTCCCGCATCGGGCTCCCTGCTCAGCGGGGAGCCTGCTTCTCCCTCTGCCTGCTGTTCCCCCATTCTTGGGCTCTCTCTCTGACAAATAAATAAATAAAACCTTTAAAAAAATACAACTGAAGAACCTTGATCACGGCCAAGTGCTCAATTAAATGAAAGCTATTATTACCTACCTCATAGCATTGGCCATCCATTATTGAGCTTTTCTGATGTACCATATGCCAACCAAACATTGCCTAATTTAGTCCCCCAAAGCCCTGTGAGTCACTGAATGTAAAGCACTAAGCTCTATGCCCTCCCTAAACACAGTAAAGTGCTCAATAAAGGCAACTCGCTCCAATTATCGTTACCAAACCAAATCCAAAACACTAAGTTCTGAAAAGACACCTAGGTAAACAACAAGTCAAAGAAAATCACCAATTAGGCATCTAATATGTAAATCAAGTATTTTCGATGACTCAGAGACTCTTCCTGTATCAAACAGCCTTGCTGTTACTCTGATTATTTCATCTTCCCAGATTCTAGGACTGACCCAGCAGTCAAATGAAAAAGGCCTCCTGAATACTCTCTTATAATGTACTTTTACCAACACCCATTTAAACTGCAGAATAGTTTTCATGTTGGTAAACCAACAGTTTTAAATCATTTCATGAGATAAGCTGAGACCACGTCAAACAGTGAAGGAATATCAAGAAAAATAAAAAGATGTGGTGGGGCACCTGGGTGGCTCAGTCATTAAGCATCTGCCTTCGGCTCAGGTCATGATCCCAGGGTCCTCAGATAGAGCCCCGCATCGGGCTCCCTGCTCAGCAGGAAGCCTGCTTCTCCCTCTCCCATTCCCCCTATTTGTGTTCCTTCTCTTGTTATCTGTCTCTCTGTCAAATAAATAAAATCTTAAAAAAAAAAAAATGTGTTAAAGATCAAACGTGGTTCAAAAAAAAAGGTCAAGCCCTAAAAGCACTTCTATTTCTGATCCAATCCTCTTACAGCAAATGAAGACAAAAATGAATCCCCTAACTGCTCCCAGCTACTCTGCTCAGTCAAAATGACAGTGTTCACATGAGAACCAGGTGGAACAGAGCCTCAACACTGTAAATACAGCTATATTAATAATAATCTTGGTCTACAGAGTACCAGTACTCTTTAAATGATACAGTATACATTGTTTAATGGCTACATATATTTAACAAAAGCTCCTCTACAATGTGACTTTGCCCTTCTTCACACCCAGAGGTAGAGTCTATTATTTCTCCACTCCCCTGCATCTGGGCTAGCTTTGTGACTTGCTTAGGCCAGCAGAATGTGACAGAACTAATGCTGTGCAAATTGCACAGCCCAGGTTTCCAGAGGACCTGAGACTTCCACCTTTGCCCTTTTGGAACACTTTTCTAAGACAGCCTTACCACAGAGAAGTCCAGAAAGAAAGACTACAGAGGGAGAGGCCCTGGTTCCAGCCTGAATCCAGCTGCATGAGCGAGAGCCCAGGAAAGGTCAAGGTTAAGTCCCAAGTCAATCCAGTTGGTCCCAAGAAACACAATTGTTCTCTTCAGTCTCAAACGTTTGGGGTGCTTTGTTACATAGCAAGAGATGAAGGATACCGGTATGTTAGCTGGAGTTTACTTCATTTTAAAAACAAGTTTCCAGGGGCACCTGGGTGGCTCAGTTGGTTGAGTGTCCAACTCTTGGTTTCAGCTCAGGTCATGATCTCAGAGTTGTGGGCTCTGCACTGGGCATGAAGCCTGCTTGAGATTCTCTCTCCCTCTACCCCTCCCCCGCAAAACAAACAAACAAAAACTAGTTTCCAAACAGTTTGAAACTTGTAAAACTAAACAAGAGGCAAAATCTAGATTGCTGGAACTCAGAAGTAATAGTTATCTTCAGAGAGCAGGGATGGGGTGGATTTAAGAAGGGAGCTTTATGGTATGCTGATGGTTTTTATTTCTTGGCCTGAGCAGTGATTACATGGGTGCCTTCACTTTATGCTAATTCATCAAGTGTGCACTTTTTTTTTTTTTAAGATTTTATTTTTATTTATTTGACAGAGAGAGGCACAGCAAGAGAGGGAACACAAGCAAGGGGAATGGGAGAGGGAGAAGCAGGCTTCCCGCCGAGCAGGGAGCCCGATGCGGGGCTCGATCCCAGGACCCTGGGATCATGACCTGAGCCGAAGGCAGACGCTTAACGACTGAGCCACCCAGGTGCCCCAAGTGTGCACTTTTAAACAGCATACTTTTTCTGGATATATACTGAACATACATTTAAGATAATTTAAAATAAGCCTCTCTTAGCAAAATCTCTTTGAAAAAAAGCGTTATGTGCCTTAAGGAAATAAATCAGGCTCACAATTTTTTGTCTATTGGGCAAATTCTCCTCAGAGAAGCTATAACATACACAAGTCCAGCTTTAAAAACTAAACATCACTTGTTACATATGAGGTTTCTTCCTTGCCAAAAATATGACCCATTTATGAGTCAGTCTAAAAATGGCCCCAGAATCCCAGCAAACTTTGTAATGCCTAGGCCAAGATATTTTCAAGTCCTGGTTTAAAATCTCCTTATCATTTTGGAAAGACTGTGTAAGCCGCATAAAAGGAAAAGGTCCTCAGAGTGTCCGTGCTCACATATGGGTCTCCCTTTGTAGATCACACCAACTCCAAGGCCACATCTCATTCTCTTCCCACTGTCCCCGGCCCCAGCACCCAAATGCCAAAGCCAAGCAGAATCACTTGTTCACACAGAAGAGACTCAACATATGTCTGTGGTTGGCTGGATGTCCCAAAGCCCTTAACAATGGTTCTGTCCTTTGACTAAGTAGTGCCCCTTTAAGTAGTCTATTCAAAGGAAATGACTTTAAACAAAGACCAAGATTTATGTACGAAATTGTCAATCAAGTTCTTTAAACCAGTAAAAAATTAATGGAAACACTCTAAGTGTTTTCAAGATAGGAGATTAGATAGGGAAATTAATGCAGAGACATTTAGAAGGACATAAAACATTAAAAAAGAGAAAAGTTCTCTGTGGTGGAATTATGATTGTTCCTACTTCTTTACAATTTACTTCTCCAATTTTCTGAAAGAAGCAGGTGTTTTTCACTTTTTACTTTTATAATCAGAGAGGGAAAAAAAAGTAAAAAACTGGAGGATAATGTGTTAAACTGAAGGTGATTAACAGTATAATCTATTTCTCTTTCAGGATCCACTTATGAATTTATCTATTATTCACTTCCCTTGCCTAAAATCATCACTTTAGCTATATACATATCTTGAACATTTTACCAGACTCAACTTCCACTGAATCACAAAAATCTGTTTGTCTTTCTGTAGGCTCTGAGCTCTTCGTTATCTTCGTAACCCCGGTGTTCAACACAGTCCCTTGCTCTTAATGAGTGTTCAGTGCATTCTGGCTGAAAGCTGCAGAGTGTCAGGGTAAGGACCAAAGGATTTACCAAACCTGCATGGCAGCAAAAGCCTCATTTCCCTGTGTGTCCCATGCCTGCCACATGAAAGATATACAGTAAGTTACCTGTTATTTGTGTTTGTCAGTTCAGGTTCAGGCTGCCTTAACAAAATACAACAGACTGGGTGGCTTTAAAAACAGGTCTTCATTTCTCACAGTCCTGGAGATTCCAAGGCTAACATTAGGGTGCCAGCATGCTTGGGTTCTGGGGAGGACTTTCTTCCTAGCTTTCAGGCAGCTGCCTTCTTGCTGTGTGTTCACACGGCTTTTCCTTTGTGCACGTGCAGAGTGGGAGGGAGAGAGTGGAGAGAGCGAGCTGGTGTCTCCTCTTGTAAGGACACTAATCCTATACAACCCCACCCTTATTATCTCACTTAAGCTTAATTGCCTCCTCAAAGTCCTTATCAAATATAGTCACACTGGGGATGAAGGCCTAAACATGTAAATTTGGGGAGAGGGGACACATTTCAGTCCATAAAATTCTTAAATGAAAACTGACAATATTTCACCTCACCAGTGGACCAGTGAGAGGGTACCAAGAATAGACTATTACCATGACTATCAGAACAAGAGCCTGAAAAACTTCATCCCCTGTGTCAAGTGATGGGGTACACCAAAGGACAGGTGTAAGGTTTTGGTAGGTCTTCATAATTTGATGCACAATGAGGAGACCAGGAAGGATTTGGGCATGGATGGGATATACCCAAACCTGTGCTTTGGGAGAATTTGTCAGGGATCAGTAGAAGTCTGGATCCAGATGAACAAACACAGAAGGTGAGCACCACTGTTAGAAGCCATTCCAAGGGTCAGGTGAGTGCTGTGGGGACTGGTAGGAGGAACAGCTATCATGCTAGTGGCAAAGCAAGAGGGTAAAGAGCAGATGTGAGGGGCTTCTCCAGTATGAGTCCCACAGGAAACTGTTACCACCAACTGGATAATAAGAGACACAGAAGGAAAAAGCAGCAAAGATGCTGGTAAGGTAAAGGGACGAAGTGGAGAGAGGACAGACACACATCCCAAGACCTGGAGATGGGAATAGGAGAACATGCTTGCAGAAGGAAGGGGAGGGCAGTTTGCATTTGACATGGGTTTAATCTGAGCTGCCAGGAGATACCCTGGCAGAGATGCTAGTCAGACAGTTGGAAAATGGGTACATGGAAGCCCAAAGAGAAGTCACGCCAGAGGCAGATACCTCAATATCATGCAAAGAAGTAAACAAGATAGCTAAGGAATCTTCAGTGAACTGAGCATAGAAACTCAAAGACCATCTTCTCTGGACAACAGAGAAAGAGGCCAAAGAACAAAGGAAAAGAAAAGAGGAAAGGCCAGAGAGGTAGGAGGACAAGAAGGGTAAAGCAGGGCCACGCATCAGAAATGTTTCCAGGTACGATGGAGGGCTCGGTACCAGCAAGAGGTCAGAGGCATCAAATACACAAAAACGGAGCATTTGGGAATGGCTCTTACATGATGATCAATGGATCCTTGCGTGAGTTATTTCAACGGGGTGAGAAAAGCAAAGCAGTGAGCCGCAGAAAGCGAGAAAGAGACAAGACAACAGGCTCTGTGCATCTAGGTGTGTGCCAGGCATCATGAGAGGAATTTTGTATGGATTATCATCTTTGATCCTTACAAACACCCCTACAAAGTATGCGCTATTACAATTTGTATTCAGAGCATTTTGTGTATTAAAAAAAAAAAAAATGAAAGAAATGTATCTGCAAGATCACATTTGCCTATTTGAACAAACAAACCTCTCATACATATTTTGAGGTAGCTATGGAGATTTGAGAGCAGGCATGTAGGTGGAAACAGATATCAAGGAAAATGATACAAATGACAAGGGGTGGAGTATGGAGTGGCCTGGCTAGGTGACTCATCACAATGGTCAAAATGTTTGTGATGGCAAATGTATTTAACCCCCAGTGGCTCAGGGGCTTCTGTGAGTGTGTATGTCTGTCTGTCTCTGACTCCCACAGGAACTGCTTGGGAGAAAAACACAAAACCATGCTGATCTGGACAATCAGCCCCTTATAAACTTGTACTATTAGTAACATTTTTTGAAGGCTGATTTTTTTTTAATCCACCTGGCACAGCTCTTCACCAGATCATTAACTGAAAACATCAAGTCTTGACTCACTCATAGGTCATCACAACTATGGAAAAAGACTGATTGCTAGAGTATACTCTCATCAACATCTCAAACCTGTGGAGATTTAACACAAACAGAAAAATTGGGAATTTTGAAAATCCTTCATTTCCCCTTCCTGCCCTCTACCACAACTTATTCTTACCACAAAATCTTTCATCCTCACCATAGCTGCTCTCAATAGCACTAATTAAAAATTACATATATCACCTTGCCTTTCTCAGCCAGATACTTAAACCACACTTGATAGTAATGAGCTGTTTTATTAGAACTGCTAAAAAAAAAAAAAAAAACACTAGCAATTCAGGGCTTGGAAGGAACCGTAATAATAGCAGCTTCTCTGGATTTACAAAGCCATAAATCTGTGGATGCTGTCTGACATTTATTGAACATGAATAACATCCCCACATGCTGTGATCCTGAGGCTTGGCCAGCATTCTAGGGAAAAGGCTTAACTCCCACAGAAAGGCTTAAAAAGGTTCACCCTGGACCAATACATCCTAATACCAACCAACTGCCCCATCCTAATATTCTCATCAGGTCAGAAACATCCATCATTGGGGCGCCTGGGTGGCTCAGTTGGTTAAGCGACTGCCTTCGGCTCAGGTCATGATCCCAGGGTTCTGGGATCGAGTCCGCATCGGGCTCCCTGCTCTGCAGGGAGCCTGCTTCTCCCTCTCCCACTCCCCCTGCTTGTGTTCCCTCTCTCGCTGTGTCTCTCTCTGTCAAATAAATAAATAAAATATTAAAAAAAAAGAAACATCCATCATTTAGCCCTCCCCAAGGTAAGGGTATAAAGTCCTGAGCTGGAATGTTACCTCTGTCACTTCCTGTGCAACAGTGGCTCACGTTCTGAATCAATTTCATCCTATGCACGACGGGAATAAAACCATAGCAGAGCCTGGAGTTGAAAATGTTAGGCCAATATGGAAGACAGCAAGGAGCAATGGAGAAAGCCAGGCACACCTGGGCACCCACTCTGGATTCACCATTACCTACTTGGCTGGTAACACTGGGAAAGTTGATCATTCATTTCCTTTAGGCTTCATCTTCCTAATTATCATATCTGATTTTAGCCCATTAGCCTCGAAGTCTCACTTTTTTAACCAAAGATAAACAATCATATCACAATGCATTTCACTCTCTCCCACCACGAGGATCTAAACGGCCCTCTGCTCTGCAGATCTGTAGTTTTTTGAAGTTAATAAAAGGTGGAACTTGTCACAAACTTTTATAGAACCACTCTTTCTTGCCCATTTGGATGGAGGAGGTAGTGGCCTCACCTCTATGATCTACTAGGAAAAAAATACTACTGAAAGCTGATGTTCATTCCTACTGACAAGGGTTTCAAAGAAACTTGATGTCATCCATACACAGCGTGACCATATCCAAACTGGGGCAGTTTTAAGAAAAGGGGAGCTATTAATATCATGATGAGATAGCAGGTATGACCCAGGGCATATGGTCCATCCTGGTCAGATCCTTTGCAGGGAAGAAGATGGCATACGGCCTTCTCTCTCCCTTCTAAGAAATTTCAACCAGGGAAACCTCAAGGACAGAAAGGTTACAGTAACCTCAAAGCCTCCTCCCCTCCTTATCATGACCAGCCTTCCCCTGACTCAATAAAAACACATGCCTAACCAGCACTTACTAACCTATATACGAAACTGTGCCTTTTTCTTGATCACAGTGGCCAAATTCCAGTAACAGCAACAGTGGGTATCATTAGCACAGAAGCACTTAGGTAAGTAAAGCAGAAATGCAGTCATACTAGCTGGTCTGAGCTGAGGATAAGGGTCAGGCTGGTGCAGGAATGAGAGGCACCTGCTATTTGTCACAATCACCTAGCACACCAGTCCAAGTACTAGTACAGGAGGCAAAGTCCAGATCTGGGCAACTCCACAGAACAGCCACGTGGAAGCTCTCCCTGAGAGTGCTGGGGGTGCTGCCAACCCCCCAAAATACAGAGACAATCCCTCATACAAGTCCTTGTGAAATCAGACCATCCCTGGTCTCACAGCAACGATCCATCAATAGTCCCCTGCACATCAGGAAAAAGTCGTTCTTCTTTAACCAACCCAAAGATACAGTGTTTTAGTTACAAGTAATTATCAGGAAAAACAAAGTAAACTCATGGCAAGACAAACCTTTGGGAAAAAGAATAACATATTTGTTCATTTTTTTCTCAATGCTTTTCCTTTTTCTTTTTGTTTTCTCAACCATTTTAGAACTGATAAGGAAGGTCCCTGGTTTACCATCTATGTGTTGGGCTTAACAAAAAGAGTCAACTAATCTTAATCCATAATAGGCTATAAGCCCAAGAAACTCTGTGACAAAAAAAAAAAAAAAAAAATACAAACAAAAAAATTTAAATGAGTTAAAGTATAGTAGTACAGAGTATAGGAATAATCCTTCCACTAAAGTGTATTTGGTTTTCTGCATAAGAAAGGGCGGAGATGCCAAAGAGGACAACACTTTTCCATTTTTAACAGATACTTGTCTCCTGAGTATCTCTGGCATTTCATACCACCTGCCAGAGGCTCCCAGGGAGTTCCAGTCCGAGGACCCAGTAACGTGACAATTCCTACCCATAAAGGAACCTCACAAAGCAAAGCATCTATTCCCCCAAAAGAGGTGTGTAACTGATCCCAGAACAAACCATCTACTAGTCCTACTTCAATCCTTGGTATATGGAAAAAAGGGAACAAAAAACAGGAAAAGTGATCTTAAAATTACTTGTGGTGCTGGGGGAAAGGGCACAACTACAACATTTAAGGAATAAAAGGAGCATCAACACTTCCTGGATGCCAGGGGAAGTCATTAGCTGGTAAGAACTGACATTTATTATAAAAGTAGGGACCCGAAGGGGTACGTGCACCCCGATGTTTATAGCAGCAATGTCCACAATAGCCAAACTGTGGAAAGAGCCAAGATGTCCATCGACAGATGAATGGATAAAGAAGATGTGGTATATATATACAATGGAATATTATGCAGCCATCAAAAGGAATGAGATCTTGCCATTTGCAACGACGTGCATGGAACTGGAGGGTATTATGTTGAGTGAAATAAGTCAAACAGAGAAAGACATGTATTATATGATCTCACTGATATGAGGAATTCTTAATCGCAGGAAACAAACTGAGTGTTGTTGGAGTGGGGGGTGGGGTGGGAGGGATGGGGTGACTGGGTGATAGACACTGGGGAGGGTATGTGCTCTGGTAAGTGCTGTGAATTGTGCAAGACTGTTGAATCTCAGATCTGTACCTCTGAAACAAATAATGCAATATATGTTAAGGAAAAAAAAAAGAAGAAGAAGAAGAAGAAGGTAGCGGGAGGGGAAGAATGAAGCGGGGGAAATCAGAGGGGTAGACGAACCATGAGAGACGATGGACTCTGAAAAACAAACTGAGGGTTCTAGAGGG
>NW_023270426.1:26127629-26211522 GCF_011800145.1 Mirounga leonina | reverse complement strand
GGGTGGGAGGATGGGTTAGCCTGGTGGTGGGTATTGAGGAGGGCACGTTCTGCATGGAGCACTAGGTGTTGTGCACAAACAATGAATCATGGAACACTTCATCTAAAACTAATGATGTAATGTATGGGGATTAACATAAAAAAAAAAAAAAAGAACTGACATTTATTGAGCACTTCCATGTACCAGGCACTATTTGATGCACCGTATATATGCAGTAAGCTAGTACCCCCAGCAATCCTGAGAGGTAGGTCCTATTACCATCTTCGTTTTAGAAATGAGAAACCTGAAGCAGTTTCCACACTTGGGTCACCAAAAAATTAAGTGGCGGAGGCAGAAATGGATCTTCACATTAAACGCAAGAGCCCACACTGTTGAGCTCTACATTATATATATATAATGTTATTGGTTACCGAGCTGGTGAATGGGGAGATCAGGACTGAAACCCAGGTATTCCTAACCCTTAAACCCATGCTCTCCACAGTTACCTGAACAATATCACCAGCCATGCTGCCCCATCTCCACCAATACCACACCCTGCTGTCAACATTTATAATAAAGGGCATCATTTATAGAGGGCTTGTTGAGCCAGGATAAGAAAACCTTGGCTTAGAGATGTTCATTTGACTCAGATCCCAAACAAGTACATGGTGGATCCAGGATTTAAGCCAAGTCCGTTGGACTCCAGAGCTGACCTCTCAATCCCTCCAGGAGAAGCCAGGGCTGTAGCAAGATTATGACCACAGGACCATACTGCAAACAACCAAGGAGGCCAATTCCAGAGGTGGCTGTCACAAGTCACTGACTCATTCTTCAGGTCTTACCCAGCAACTTCCTGCTTTCTAGTTCACAAAAAAATAGAATAAAAACCCCAGAAGCTCAGTTTCCTTATTCACAGCAGGTGAGAAACAACCCAAAGGGAGTGAGAAGCAGTCAGTGACAATCTCAGTGACCGCAGGTAAGTGACAACTGACACAGAGGGGAAGAAAATGAAAACCTGGAAAGGCAGACGCAAAATTATATGGTACATCAATGAAGCACATAATGACAGGCCTGAATCATCAAGAAAAAATTGCTTTCCACTTAAGAATCTTCTTTTTTTAAAAGGAGCAAAATGCCTAACATTTAAGCCGGGTTTTCATCAAATACTTAAAATTTTTCAAGTCTTGGCATTTGAAATAGTAAGAGGCAGAGGGCTTGGAGGAAACAGGAATAAAGGACAGTGAACTGCCCCAGGCTTCAGAGCTGAGTTACAGAACACCCAGCTATGAGCCAGGGACCCAGGAAAATCACTGCACCACAGGAGACTCGGCAAGGGGGCAGGCCTTCTGGTCCCTTCCACCACCAGAATTCTATGAGAAAGAACACAATCTGGTGTTAAGTCATGTGCCTTGGAGCCAGACAACCCCGGGGTGGATCCTAACCACCCCAGTGATAACCCGTATCTGGTTTGCTCACGAGGATGTCCTGGTAATTGGCACAGAGAGGACATCTGATAAATGGTTCTTCAATAAATTATCAAAACCATATAACTTTGGTTACTATCTCTAAACTTCAACTTGCCATGCTGCAAAGTGGGAACGACAATTCCTACAGTATGGAACAGTGATGAGGATTAATGAGGTGATTATGTAAAACTCCTCCTCCAGGACCTGGATACAAGACTCACTGTGCTGTGATAGCTGGACAGCTAACCTTCAGTTATCTGGAAATGGGACCTAGGCAGCAGCCCCCATTCCCAAAGGATAATGCAAAGAAGAAGCCCAAGTTCCTCGGCCTGTCAAATTAAAAATTGCAAATTGAGCAAGCATCTACCCCCTTCCTCTAAAAATAATCCCTATATTCAACACTGTCTCACTGGTCATTAATGCCCTTATGAACTAGAAAGATGTTCTAAAATTTAACAACTGAAGACATGGAGCATAGCACTAAGTTTCCCTCAGTTAACTAGCAAATTAACCACAAAAACTAGATCTTCAGTTTCTGCTTCCTCTTCCTCCTCATCATCATCTCTCAGCGGCCACTAGAAACTGAATACCCACAAGCATCCTTTGCAGAATTCCACAAATCCCAGGCCGGCAGATTGCAGAACAAACAGCAACACTGTCACAGGCTGATTTTAAAAATTCCATCAAGGACACCCATAAATGATACTTTGTAGCCCAAGAAAAGTTTCCTCCTCTCTGACCTGGAATCTCTGGACAGAAAGACCTTTTTGAATATTGGCATCTTCTAACTACTACTTGCTTTATCCTTCAGTTGGTGCTGCCGACTTAGCTTCTCAAAAAAAGAAAAAAAAAAATCCCCAAAGGAATTTATTGTCCCTCTAAGGAATTACAATAGAAAAATAAGACCCTTTGGACACAGGATTCCATCCCAGGACCCTGGGATCATGACCTGAGCTGAAGGCAGACGCTTAAGGACTGAGCCACTCAGGCGCCCCCAGGGAAGAGATTAAATCAAAGAAGCTGATGCTGCTCCGTGCTGTGATGCCCAGGCAGTTTCCAGGAAGGGGCTGTTGACCTCAGCCCCCTCCCAGGCTGCACGCTGGCAGGACAGCCTTCAGGCTCCTCCCCCTCAGTCTCCACCTCCACATCCCCATGTCCACCTGCAGCAGGAGGAGCAGAGCGTGAGACCCCGGGCCCCTCCAGCAGTGGATGGAAGAAGACAACCAACCACACTCTTCCTCCAGAATCACCCCTCCTCACTCCATGACAATGGAAATATCAGTAATAACACAGAAGTTATTACTAAGACAGAGCATGTACTGTGTGCTAGATACTATTATAAGCACTTTAAATGTTATTAGTTGCTTTAAATCCTCACAACTCTCCTATGAAGGACGCTATGTTATATATAAGGGCATGGTCTTCTTCACCATCACCTCTACTATTTAGCTGAACCCACTTCCCAAGCTTGAAGGAGAAAGGAAGAGGCCTCTTGTTCTTGTTGGAAGGAAGGAGAAGCACATCTTTAGTACAGAAGACAGTGAATCGATATAAATGAATGGGGAAAGGAACTGGCCCAGTTCACTAATTATCCCAGTAAAAGGCACCAACAGCCCACCTTCTCCCTTCTTTCCTGGCAGTAGCCAAGGGCCAAAGACCCCCAAAAATATTTGTTTGACATATGCCAGCATCTCTCCTAATTCCTAAAAAATAGTTCCTATGCATTCTGCTTAAGGTCTAGCCCCTGCAGCAACACTCTTAATGCCCTATCCCATAGTAAGGCCTGCTAGGAAATCCTTTTATAGCCAAACGCATTGTGCTTCGATCTCTCATTTCTCACATGCTCTGAAGCCCCACAGAGACACAGCTGTGGACCACTTTCTGTGGGCGTCTCAACAGCTAAGCATGGTGGCAGTGGCAGTCTTGCCTCCCACCTCTGCTGGCTGTGTAATCAGCCTCCTTCTAATCCTGCCAAGCTCCAAGCTGCCTGGCACCAGAGGCCAGAAGCTGCACATGGGTAATAATTTAACAAATCACCTGTCTGGCTCTCCTGCCAGGACACCCACTCTGAAGCTTACACAACTGCTGATGCTAGGGCTGCAGCCCCATGGGATGTCAGCGAAACAGCAGGTACCAGAGCCTCAGGGCCCACACACTCTCCAGCTCTATCCTGCTGAAGAAAATCAAGGTGCAATGTTTGATAAGGGATGACCCTCAGAGACTAAGCCTCCTACTCCACACCTAGCTCCTTGTGGATTTTAAAATATTGCTATTTTGCCAAATGCAGCACTAACAGCTGTGCTCAAGAAGCAACAACACATACCCTCAGGAACCCGGATGGCAAGAACATCGCAGGACACACTGGTAAGACACAGAGAGCAAAGTGAACTGCAGCTAACATATACCAAAAATACTGAAACTTCTGCAGAGTTCCATAAACATCCAAAAAATGTGATGTGAAAGTGATTGTGGAATCTGTCCCAAAATGTATGAGTCATACTCAGCCCAGAACTACAGGAAAATAAGATAAATGGTCTGCAAACTATTTATAATACCTATTCATTGTTTTGCTATTTATCTGTCAACAAGTGAAAGAGAAGAGCTTTTCAGGGTTACAAATAGTTGTGCCCACTATTAAAAAGTGAAAATTCTGCCAGGATAGGCCCTACAGAAGAACAAATCCTTTTGCCCAAAGCAGTGGTAAAGGGAAGTTACCTAAAGAGAAACTGCCTTTAAGTAACCATCAGCAAGCTATAAGCTGTCCCAATTACTACCGTCAAATACCTACTATCTCTAAACTTCAACTTGCCATGCTGCAAAGTGGGAACGACACACTATGATATTCACATTAAAGACAACAGAGCATGGATTTTTAGGATAATCTAAAAAAAATGTTCCAAACCAGGCTCTCAGTCCTAAGTCTTGAGAAGGGAAACATAGTTTGTTTTTAATCACAATACTTGCTTATGACCAATGCTTTGAGACTGGTTTGTCACTAACGCCAGATAATGGCAGGGTGGCACAGCTTATTCCAAAAACTACAAGAGCGGGGTCTAAGGTCACAGAGGCCCTACAAGGGACTAAGAAGGACAATGGAGGACTGGGAACACTCTCACCAGTCTGGGGCTTTATTTCTACAGAGAGAAAGAGCAAAAACACCTCTCCTCAGCCAACATTTTATATCTGCATCTCTTTATCACTTGAAAGGAGCCAAGCGGAAGCAACATGCCATCAATCTCTGCAGGTCAGCACCCTCACCTGAACAGAACTGGACGCTCATGTATTCAACACCAGCTTCAAAGTCCGCTGGCCTAGGGTCCAATCTCTGCTCCACCCTTACCAGCTGCATAATGCCGGCCAAGTTACTTGATAATCACCTGTAAAATGGGAATAGTGATCCCATCTGCCTCATAAGGTTGTTGAGAGAAATGACAGAACTTATTTATTTATTTATTTTTAAAGATTTTATTTATTTATTTGACAGAGAGACAGTGAGAGGGAACACAAGCAGGGGGAGTGGGAGAGGGAGAAGCAGGCTTCCCGCAGAGCAGGGAGCCCAATGCGGGGCTCAATCCCAGGACCCTGGGATCATGACCCGAGCCGAAGGCAGACGCTCAATGACTGAGCCACCCGGGCGCCCCTGATAGAATGTATTTAAAGTGTTTAGCACAGTGCCTGTCTCATAGAAAGCACTCAATAAATGACAGCATTTCAACAAATGGGGGCTCACATGTGAACCAGAATACACACTAGTAAACGTGGTTAGCCCACTCAGTCATTCAGCAAGTATTTGTTGACTGCTCCCCTGTGTGCCAGGCACCGTGCTAAAGGTTAGAGATAAAACACTGAATAATGTGGGGCTCAAACTTCAACAACTCCAGTGCATTGGAGACAGTCACGTAACCAATACAATGTCCAAGGTTTCAGATGAGGACAATAAAACAGTACAAATGGCTTATCGTATTTTAGAATGAATCTTCATCGTGACATGGGTCAAAATATAATTTATATACACACATTTATATGTATTTTTTTTCAGCTACCCTATTATGTTCATTCCCTACATGGGAATTTAAAGTAAAAAATACTAAGATTCACCCTACCCTGTTTTTGCTGACACCCACAGACAGTGAATTTCAATAATGGGCTTAAGTCCAGCATTAACTGGAAGGACTGCCAGATCAATATACAAAATGAAGAGAGGCTTCCCTTCAGAAATGAATGGAGTCCAGTGTGTATGTCACTAGAAAACATACAATCACAAAACTAAAGATGTGTGGACATCCAGCTGGCTGCATTTATTAACTGTATGAGTAATCAGGCAACTCTCTGGGCAAAAATAAGACTAAACTAGCCTATTGTTGACAATTCATCAAAAAGGCAGTGCAACAGAACATGAAGAGTGAGCCAACTCTGGGCAAAAGGTAAGAAGGGGAAGAGAATGGACTAGCAAAGACCTCTCCAAGATAACCATGACAAGCTGAGAAGTCAATGCCATTATTCCCTTAAAACCCACAATGACACTTCAGAAGAAATGCCTTATGGGGAATGGAGTTTGTTTAGTAGATCAATAGTTTGTCACCTACAACTACTTTTTTAAAGATTTTTATTTATTTGCGACTGAGAGAGAGCATGAGGGCAGCATGAGAGCAAGGGGGTGGGGGGGGCAGAGGGAGGAGGAGAAGCAGACTCCCCGCTAAGCAGGGAGCCCAACACAGGGCTGGATTCCAGGGCTCTGGGATCACAACCTGAACTGAAGGCAGACGCTTAACCAACTGAGCCACCTAGGTATCCCTCACCTACAACTTTTTATTCCCCTCAAAGGGTTGAGTCATGCCATTTTATGTCATGAACCTAATCGTTCATGTGAATTAAGCAGTGTAAGTCAAAAAAAATCCCTTTATGTAAGTCTAACTCAATTTATAATCAGCTGAGCACCCAATAAGCAAAGAACAGAGATGAGAATTATTACTGCAGAGGCACCCTATTTCCTAAACAATTTTATAAGGAAATATGGCTTTTCTTAATAAAAATTCCTCCTAATACAGAGCTGGCATAGGAAATTGACTCCCTCATGGAGTGGGTTACCCAGACCATGGCTTCTCAAAGTTTAATGTTCATATAAATCAGCTGGGTATCTTATTAAACTGCCAATTCCAATTCTGTAGGTACTGGGCAGGGGGAGGGAAGTCCAAGATTTTGCATTTGTAACAAACTGCCAGATGATGTGATGTTACTGGCCCATAAACCATACTCTGAAAAGCAAGGACCTAGGGGTGCCTGGATGGCACAGTCAGTTGAGCATCCTACTCTTGGTTTTAGCTCAGGTCGTGATCTCAGGGTCGTGAGATCAAGCCCCACGTCAGGCTTTGCACTTAGGGTGGAGTTTGCCTAAGATTCTCTCTCCCCCTCTGCCCCTCCCCCCTCTCTAAAATAAATAAATATATCTTAAAAAATTTTTTAAAAAGCAAGGACCTACACCAGCCAGCCGAACTCCAGGGATGAACATTATCCTCGAAGTGAGGCCATTTGTTCAGGGTTACAGACAGCTCAGAGAGTACAGTAGAAGCCAAGGACTCCACTACTCAGAAAAATACACGTGTGCACTTGCACACATAAGCACATACACACAAAATTTCAAAATTCTACCACAAGCCATCGAAGAAGCCTCCCCCCTGTGAGGTGGTCCATGGATCCCAAGATAAAGAACCTCTGCCTTAGCTGTCTACCAATTACTGTTGCCAACACAAGACTAGCAGCCCTTGACCACTCTGACCCATGTGTGAGCAATTCATCTTCTCTTGCCTCAATCTGAGGT
The DNA here is from genome assembly GCF_011800145.1 of Mirounga leonina. Taxonomy (NCBI): domain Eukaryota; kingdom Metazoa; phylum Chordata; class Mammalia; order Carnivora; family Phocidae; genus Mirounga; species Mirounga leonina. The sequence continues at coordinate 26,204,259 of NW_023270426.1, read as the reverse complement.
AACAAGATGCCTTCAAGACAGGGGATAATAAATGGGAAATGAAAATATATATATATATATATATATATATATATTTATATATCAGGAAGCTCTTGTCCTCTGACTCCAAAACAGTTTCCCCACCATTGGCTTGAGTTCCACCTCAAGTAGCCCTCTTTCTGGCACCCTTCTTGCCCTAAGCATAGCAGAAGCTGCCGGATCCCACCACTACGTGGCATTGCCTTCCCAGATAATGTGATTCCTAGGCTAGACCCAGGGAGAGAAGGCTAGCCCTCTCTCTCAGCTCTCCTACCTACTTACTCTTTAAGTCTATTTCCTTACCTATAAAATGCAATTAGGAACTAACGCCACTCCATAGTGTTTGGGGGAAGAATAAGAAAGTGCATACAAGATGTGTCGGCACATTTCAACGGCTTTAAAAATGTTTCACTGTTATTATGCTTTTATTATGATCTTTATAAACATGCAGATATCGGGACCTATTCAAAAGAAAATCCCAGGGTGAGCGCGGAGTCTGCTTGACATTCTCTCTCTCCTTCTCCCTCTGCTCGCTCACTCGCTTGCGCTCTCCAATAAATAAATAAATGTTAAAAAAAAATGTTCCTTTCTTTTCTAAATAGAAAAGCATTAACTGCTACGCTGCATCTCTGGGGCAAAGACCAGCTCCCTCTGTTCCACCACTGCACAGCCATCTGAGGACCATACTGGCGCCTGCTGCTGCCACGCACAAACATTTGTGATTGTCCTTTTTCTTTTTTTTAAATTGGTGATTGTCTTTAACAACCACTGTGTCAAATATGTCTCTCTACACCACTGGATTTAAGGTTACCCAAAGCCTTCAGCTCCAGGCTGGTATTGTTCAACACAAGCCTTAGTCTTTATTAGCATCTCCAACTAACGTGGCCAAACACAAACACAAAACAGCTGTTCCGAGAAAAGAGAACCACATTGCTAAGAAACCCTTAATAATTTGTGATATAAATATATCGAGCAAATTCCTGCCTACAGACCTCAAAACCTCTTGACAAAAAAGTTTTACCAGTTTGCACAACAATCCTAAGGCTGCTGGGATGGGTCACAATTGGATTCTCAAATCTGTATTGTCCTGGACCTCTTTAAGCAGTGTTTCTCAAAGTATGGTCTGAGAATGACTGTTGACAGTCACCTAAAATACACATCCCTGGGCTCCATTCCAACTGCTACATCAAAATTTGGGGGTAAGGAAACTGCAATTTTTAATAAATAACCCCAAGAGACTTCCAATGCACACTAAATTTTTAAATCAAGCTAAGACCTACTCCCTAGGAAATAAAGGCAGACAAGTAAACACCCAAAATTTTGTCTACAATTTCAAAGGATTCACAAACCTCATGAAGTCTTTCCTTAGGGCTCTCAGGTAAAAACCCCTGGTCTATACATCACCAGTTTCCCAACTCGGTCATTCACATACCACCTTCACTTGTTTTTTTCCCAGATTCACACTATTTAAAATTTTTTTAAACACTTGTTTTTACTTACACATAATATAAAAGGAAATGTTATATGTAGTATCTGTGAAATTGTGGGTTTGATCCTTAGTTATAAATTTTCTAAATAATACACATAATTATTAATACAAAAATATTTTGTTCTTGTAACACCTAAAACCATCTCCCAAGTCGCCTATATACAAGGACTACCCCCTCCCCAGGAAACACTGGATTGTGTGATCCAAAGTTCTGGAACCACCAGGGGATTTTATGAGGCGCTCATGGCCTGTGATGTGTGGGGCTATCTATGTGGCAAATCCCAGGTGACCTAACAGCCTCAGTCTACATACACCAGCAGAGCTGACTAAGGGAAAAAGAGAGAGGGCTTTCTCTCTTGCCAGAGGGCCAGGAGACAGGACACATTTGGAAGTGACTGGTCTTTCTGTGACCTGCCTGTCCTTATCAATGCCCACCCCACCCCCCGGCCCTGGCTCCTCACTGCACAGACCAGAGATGGCATCTGGCCTATTTGGGCCAATCTGCTTCCATTCAGGGAATTTGTAATTAGGACACAGAGGAGCTTGTTAATTGATGCTGGACATTCAAACTGAGGAGTATTAAGAACTAGGCTGGGGTGGCCTGTTTCTCCCTTGTGTGCATGCTGTGGCAGAAAACTGGACTGTGGAGGCAAGTGACAGCAGACACGAGCAGCCCCAGAGAGAAAGTACGCACAACCCAGCTTCTGATTTCCCAATTCCTGGTTCCAGGCCAGCTGCACTTTCTGCCTACAGGGTCCATGGGACATCCCAGCATCCCAGAAATAAATTTCTCCTCTTGGCTTCAGCTGGTTTGAGCAGGCAGCTACTCCCTGCTACTAAATCACTGCCAAACTGAGACTCCTTATGTTGCACAGCCCTGGCCCAGGTGAACGGCTGGAGCTGAAGGCAGGCCGGAGTCCAGGGGCCAAGGGCCAGAATGGGCACCCATCCAGACAGCCAGAGAAAGGGTGGGGCTGGAAGCTTATCACAGGGATAGAAAAGGGGGACTCCAATGAGGGTCCCCTCCACATCACTCGGTGAGAGGTGCCCCAAGAAGGGGCTGGCATAAGGGTACATGGAGCTTTACCCCTTGCTGACGGTAGGAGCCAAACAGGAATGATGACAAATAGCTAACATTTACTGAGTATATTAGCATATGAACTAGGCTTCACAATGAGGATCTCATTTATTCTTCCTGAGAGCCCAATGAAGGTGGTAATGTCATGTTTCCAACTTTATACATGAGAAAAATGAGACTCAGAAAAATTAAGGGATTGCCAAAGGCGACACAGCTAATAAATATAGGATACAAACTCCAGAGTCTAAGTTCCTAGCCATCATGCTACCTTCCTTTATGAAATGATATTAAAAGATAGCACGGAGACACCAAATAGAGCTAGTGTCTGAGTGACAACAAAAGGCACAGCCACCAAAGGATCCTCCCTCCAGCAGCCCTGCCTCTCCTATGCCAGTCCCATACTCCAGACAGCAATACCACACCTATGGGTGCAGCACTAAGAAAATAAGGGTGCACAAAGGTAAGAAGCTGAGAGAAGGTGTGTCATCTGGCTAGGACGTGGCTTGGCTGGACTGAACAATACCCAGGGGAGACTGGCTTTGGTCCAGATCCCGGAGAGTAAAAGCAGAGTGAATTTTTTCTTAAGCAATAATTGGTATGTGGCATTCCTGTTTGTGGTCCCACATAGGATGGAGGGGACTATACGCTCCCAGGCCAGCAAATCTAAGGAAACCTGCCAAGAGCTGTGCTATCAGAACTCCTAACAAACACATGAACAGAAACCACATTCCTAGGTTTGGGACTGGATGACACACTAAGGGTGAGAAAGCAGAACCTTAATTATAATCCCAAAGGCCATTCAGATACCCCTTTTATTCATATCTTATTTTTTTTCCCCAAAGATTTTATTTATTCATGAGAGAGAGAGAGTACAAGCAAGGGAAGGGGCAGAGGGAGAGGGAGACACAGGCTCCCCACCTGAGCAGGAAGCCCAACTTGGGGCTCGATCCCAGGACCCCAAGATCATGACCTGAGCCAAAGGCAGACACTTAACTAACTGAGCCACCCAGGCACCCCTATTCATATCTTATTTCTAAAACCTGAAGCTCAGAACAGACAACTAACCTTTCAAAGTTTCACAAATCAATTACAACTAAAACTCTGATTCCACAAACTCCAAGTAGATCCAAAGTCTAGTGAGGAATTTTAAACAAGGCACTTGAACTTTTCAAAATTACTGTGGCTAATTTTCCTACAGAAACAATGCTGATGTACCCACTTGCCACCATCTTTGCAAGAGGGGCAAACAGTGCAATGTGATAAGGATGGATGAAGAGCCAGGCACTGAAGCTGCACCAATCTGTCCATACCACCCCACAACAGCGGTGGGCACTTAACTGTCTGTCCAGGGGTGGAGAGCAGTCTGTGGTCAGGGAACAGGAGTAACAAAGGTGGCAGGCTAAAAAAGCAGCATGCCCAAGGTCCTCTTAGCCTTTACCAAGTTAGAGCAGGAAAGCCCACCTTATGAATGAACCAAGGCTTTCAAAGCAGCATCCTCTCAGGGTCCCTCCCCTGTATCTCTGACTATTCTTCACTTGGCTCCCTGCTTCTTCCTCTTACCCTCAGAGGGAGATGGTTCCCCAAGTTCTGCCCAAATGCCTTGCTATAGACTAAATATGTCTTCCCCACAATGCACATACTGAAACCCTATTCCCAAATCTGATGGTATGAGGAGGTGGGGCCTTTTGGAAGTAATCAGGATTAGATGAAGTCATGAAGGTAAAGCCCCCAGGACAGGATTAGTGCCCTTGCAAGAGTCAGTAGAGAGCTTTGTTCCTCTCTCATAGTCAGCCACAGAAAGATACAGTAAGAAGGCAACAGTCTGCAACCTGGAAGAGAACCCTCACCAGAACCTGACCATACCAGGGGCACCCGGGTAGCTCAGTCAGTTGAGTGTCTGCCTTCAGCTCAGGTCATGATCTCAGGGTCCTGGATTCAGCCCTGCATCAGGTTCTCAGCTCAGCAGTGAGTCTGCTTCTCCCTCTCCCTCTGTGATCTCTCTTTCTCAAATAAATAAAATCTTAAAAAAAAAAAAAAAAAGAACCTGACCATGGTGGCACCCTGATCTCGAACTCAGCCTCCAGAACTGTGAGAAATAAATGTCTGGTTTGCTGTTGGTTTTAAAGATTTTATTTATTTATTTGAGGGGAGGGAGGAGCAGAGAGAAGAGGGAGAAGCAGACTCCGTGCTGAGCACAGAGCACATGTGGGACTCGATCCCACACCCTGAAATCATTACCTGAGCTGAAATCAAGAGTTAGACAATTAACCAACTAAGCTACCCAGGAGCCCTAAATGTCTGTTCTTTTTAAGCCAGCCAGTCTACGGTACTTACAGCAGCCTAGACAGATTAAGACATCCCTTCTCTCTCCTTTAGCTTCAACAATAACTCTACGAAGGTGAAATTCATTTTTCTCCCTTGCCATCTCCACTCCTGCTTTTCCAGCCACCTGCTGAGCTTTATACCTCAATGCTGTGCTGACACCTTTGTCTTGGCCCTTCCCTCCCACCTGTTTCTTCACCTGAATTCCATATTTCTGGCACAAGGAAGAGAACTAACATTAACTGAATTCCAACACTTGCCAGGCACCCTACTGGGTGCTTTCCACGTTTCTGCAGCTTCTATGCTGCAGAATGAAAAAAATCAGTGTTCTATAGAGGGACCAGGAAGGTCAGCCAGAGGAGAGAAGGTGGGATGAGTCTGAAGTATGAGTAGTAAAAAGGGGAAGCTGCAAAAAAAATGTTTCAGGTCCAGGGACAGCCTGTGCCAAGGCCCTGTGGTGGGCAAGAGAGAAAGGCCAGTAGGACTACAGAATGCAAAGAAAGCACAGGAAGGATGCAAGAAGGTGACAGGGACATCTAAATAAATGTGTGGAGTAAATATGAATGCATGACCCTCATATTTAACATAATTTTTTTTTTAGCCAATAAAACTAACCAACCTTCAATGTTTAGCAGAACACCAAATATCATTTTAAAAAATACTTCTTTCCCATTTGAAAGAAATTTCCTCCCTAGGTGTGAGTGTCCTTCTAAAAAAAAAAAAAAAAAGATTAAAGTAAGCTCACCTGGCTAGAAATGGAAAAGCAATAAGGTTGGAACCCGACAAAACTCATGTTAACTGCATAAGTAATACAATACTTTTTATTCTTAATTAGAAGTTAGCCACCAGCCTGGGGAAACAGCTTGGGGATCACCCTGCACCGATAATACAAACAGAGGCTAGCAAATGGCTAAGGATTGTTGAGCACTGACTCAGGGTGTTACATGCATTATCGCTTAATTTTCCCAACACCTCATGAGGCGGGTACCAAAATCATTCCCATTTTACATATACGGAAACTGAAGCTCGGAGAGGTTAATAATTGGTCCAAGGTCACACAGATGATGCATGGTAGAGCCAGGATCTGAACCAAGTCAGCGGGACTCCAGAGCCTGCACCCTTAACCACCACACTACTCTGCCTCACAAACTAGCTATCATATCAGCACTTCTGGAATCCTACTTATTTTTTTACCACCCCTGATGTAACATATATTTGAGTTACTAAACTCTGACAATGCAAAAAAGATAAAATAATCTCTGAAGGAATGCAGTCAAACTTCTGGTGTCAGCTCCCTTCCTGTTCCAGATCTCCCTCAAAACACCCCAACTCTTCCTCCAATTTTAATAAAGAGAAGCTTTCCAGTTCATTGCAATACTTAATATCCTGAGAGAACAGGAATTAGAAACTGATGAATCTTCTCAGGCTACATTTCGGCCAAAGTCAACAGACGCCAAACCCCTCTTGTAGGCAGTCACTGTTTACAGTACCTCTAACCGGAAGGAAAGGCGGGGGTTCAGATTACTGGAAAGCTCTAGCCATGGTTTTCCCAACTCTTGACAAAGTTCTGAATCTTGTCTGATGGACAATATTATACTTTCCCTATCAACAAATCCTTCCCCAAACTGTTGTGGAAGTAGCCAGAATACAAGGTAAATGATCAAAGCTTACCTATCTGTGGTGGATAAAATTGTCCACCTACTTGAGGCCTGGTCAGCCCTCCTGAGGATCAGCGGAGGTGACGAAGCCTGAAACTGGCTCACCTTGAGTTCTTCCTAAAACCCTCAAGACCCATCTAAGCAACTCAAGGCTTACGTAAAGAGTGTACTTTCGAACTGCCTTCCTGAATCACACTGTTATAGGGTGAACTGTATCCCCTAAAATTCATAAGTTGAACCCCAATCCCCAGTACCTCAGAATATGACTGTATTTGGAGATGGGGCCCTTAAAGAGGTAATTAAGGTAAAATGAGGTCATGTGGGTGGGCCCTAATCCAATATAACTAGTGTCCTTATAAAAACAGACTAGGATTCAATGACAGAGGGAAAACCATGTGAAATCCTAAGAGAAGACAATCATCTACAAGCAAGGAAAGAAGCCCCAGAAGAAAGCAACCCTGAAGACACCTTAATCTCAGACATCTAACCTCGAGAACTAAGAGAAAATAAATTTCTGTTGTTTCAGCCACTCACTCTGTGGTACTTCGTTAGGGCCGCTCCAGCAAACTAAGACACACTAATACGCACACTGTTCAAGTTGCTCCAGACGCTCAATAATTGCCCCATCACTCGCAGGGTACAGGCCAGCTGGGTTTCCCCTCTGAAGCAGTGGCCCATTCAGCATGGCCATGGGGCATAAAAGTCACTATGAGACAGGCTACTGAGTACTTGAGCCCATGGAGACTTCTGCTACAAGGACAGGGCAAAACCTTAGCTTGTGTGGTTAATTACAGAGGTGATGCATTGAATTTCTCCTTTCAGAAATGAACAGAATTAAAATAGAGCCAAACCCCTTCACAGACAAGTGCCAAGGCCCAGCACCAATACCTCTGTTTTAGATCAACCATAGTATCGTGGGCTTCTCCCATAGGCAGCAATAAAGATTTGTGTTAAAGAGCACACTGCAGGGGGCACCTGGGTGGCTCAGTTGGTTAAGCGACTGCCTTCGGCTCAGGTCATGATCCTGGAGTCCCGGGATCGAGTCCCGCATCGGGCTCCCTGCTCGGCAGGGAGTCTGCTTCTCCCTCTGACCCCCCCCCCTCTTATGTGCTCTCTCTCTTTCTCTCTCTCAAATAAATAAATAAAATCTTTAAAAAAAAAAGAGCACACTGCAGGGTCAAGATTTCTGCCCAAACCTTTCTCATACTACAGAAGAAAGGGAAAGTGGGAGAGGGGAGCGGGAGAGAGGGAGAGGACAAAATGTCATCATGGCAGCTAGGTGACGAGTAAGCTTGTTTCAGGGGGTCACCGGGGGTTTTTAGAGTCCTATGATCAGGTGAGGAGGCTCCAAGCCATCCAAGTTTCCTAGAGGCTGTGGGGTTTTAAGAATTACTTAAAGGCTAATGAATCGTTCAACACTACATCAAAAACTAATGATGTACTATATGTTGGCCAATTGAACATAATAAAAAAAAAGAATTACTTAAAGGCTAAGCAATAAGGAGGCAAAATTTCAGTTGGGTGCTGCTAAAGATAAAGCAGAAGTGGGCTCAAAGTCTGGTTCAACACTGGGCACCTGAACAACGGCGAGGAGTGAGCACTTACGAAGCAATTGCCAAGCCAGGCACTATGCTAATACTAATACGCAGACTTCAAATACACCAGCTCACTGAAACCTCACAATAACCAGAGGCGGGAGAGCCATTATTACTCCCATTGAGCAGATGAAAAGAAGGCCAGAAGCTCTGCAAAAGCATGCCTTCCTCCCGCACCCCACCCCCATGTTGTTAACTAGTACATCCCTAACCTAAAACAGTGACTGGCACATAGAAGGCAGACAATGTTTATTTGTTGAATAAATGAAACAGGTTATTTGTCAATGTCACAGAAGGAGCAGGCTCGGGATGTGAACCCTGGCTGTTGGCACCAGCTTCTGCCCTGCCACACAGGATGGAGCAAACCCGCTAAGGAGTTCAGGAAACATGCCCTGGCACGTAGACAGCTTGGTCCACTGCACATTTCAGTGTCTGCACTTCTGCTCCTCATACTGGCGATGTTACTCTGCACCCAGAGTTCTGAGCAAAGTTAATCAAGGGGCCAGTGCCACCCATGCGTGGACAGAGGGGCAGGCAAAAATGTTCCCTTCCCTCCTACCTGTGACACTCCCTGTGGCCTCACACACACCAACTCATGTCATTATCTAGTGACTCACTTTAGTGCAGGAAGGGGAGATGGAGGGCAAATTACTGGAAGGGGGGAGATTTATTCCTCGGGCTCTCCAGGAATATGCTGGTCAAGCTGGTACAATGTACAAAAGAACTTCCCAAAGTGTGGCAAGCATACAACCTTGTGGTGTACAAAATCATTTTAGGTGGCACCTAAATAAACATTAGAGTTGATATATTGATTTTTATGGCTACCTTCTATTTCGAGCAAATTATACGGTGCTTTATTTATGACCAAGTTATGAAATACCCTTTTAAAACAAAGAGTGTCCTTTCAAAAAGAATAAGTACTCCCATTTAAAGAAACATATTAGGTAAGCAATAGAATAGGTGTTACATCTATGTGGCAGAAATTCATGATGGAAGTACATGAGTGGGGACGCCTGGGTGGCTCAGTCAGTTAAGCGGCTACCTCTGGTCGTGATCCCAGGGTCACAGGGCCCGCCTCTCCCTCTCCCTCTGCCTGCTGCTCTCCCTGCTCGTGCTCTCTCCGTCAAATAAATAAATAAAAGATTTTATTAAAAAAAAAAAGAAAATTAAAGAAATACGTGAGTGACTAAAGATTGGGAAATATGGTTTCCTGGAACTTTCTTAAGTTCTCTGTGTCAAACACCCCCATCCCTGCAACTCACCCATCCACCCAACTAACTATGCCATAGCTCAAAAGAAAGAATTTACAGACACTAAATTCTAAATTTTCCATCAAAATTCCTTAATAAATGACTACACAATGAGGGAGAGACCTAAAGAGACGGCGATAAGAGATTAAGAGGGACCAAGAAAGAGTATGAACAGACACAAGATACAAAGGCATGTTCATTAATACGTGACGAAGTTAACAACAGGGCTTGACCCAGGGCTGAAGTCCTGCCCTCTGCCTGGAGAAAGCTGTAACACAGAGCTCCCTTTGATACTCCCCTAAATTCCACACTGATTCTTTCGGCTATTATTTTATGGCATGGTAGCTTAGCTCAGCCCTGTCCAAAGAACTGTACCGTCTCTGGGACGTGTTCCAACAACAACACACAATGAGGCCTTCTCTCTCTGATAAAGCCAGGAACCCCTCCCTCCAAGATCTGCTACCCTGTTCCTCCCAAACAAAAGTAAAGTCCCATTTTGTAAAGAATTCAGCCAGCCAACTGCTGCCTTCTCCTCACCTTCCCTTTTTGGGACAATCAAGTTTCAGGTTGGCTATGGGTCCGAGGGTGAACTGAACTCCAAAAACAGAACCCAGGAGTCTGGTCAACTTTGCGGGACAGAAGAAAGCATTTGTGGCCGTAGAAGGAAAAGCTGAAAGGGAAGTAATGATACCACAACTTGTACCAATCCAATGTAAGCTCATGAGAGTAGGGACTTGTCTTATTCATGCTGTATTACAGAACCAAATGCAATCAATGCCTGGTGCTCAGGAGGTGCACAGTATCAGATACTGAATGGATAGAAGGATGAATAAATTAAAGAATGAATGCGTGAATGAATGGACAGCTCCAGCAGGGCTGGAAGGAGTAAGCGAAGAAGTATGACTCTAAGATTATGTTTCCCATTTCAGCTTGAGAACTAGCAACTGTATAAACAGGGGACCCCAAAGGACCAATTTTCCCTTTTCATAGCCACCCTTGGTAGGTGGTAGATTTAACAGCAGGACTTCTGGACCCCAAACCATCTGGGCTCATAAGAGAATGCAGAAAAATTAATGCTACCTTGACTTCCTCCAGCACATGTTCAGACAGCCCAACCTGTCTTGATCTCTAGCGTCTGGAACAAGAGAAGAGAAGAACAATTCTGGGAATGATAATGACTTGCACCAACTGACTCAGCCTCTCCTGGAAAGCTCAAAGCCCTCCACATCCTGGCTTCTCTCGAGGGGCTTTTATTTACAGTATATATTTTTTTTCCTTTCTTTTCCTCTTTGCTTATCTGAATCTTCTAACCATTCTACAATGAATACAGATAACTTGAGTAATAAAAATGTCTAACAGACTGATAAAACATGCAAATAAGACCATTCAAAAAGGACACTGAGCGCACACTTTATTGAGTTCCATTTTAACATGTCTACACTACAAAATTTAACACTGTCATTTCATACAATTGTATTCAACTATGTCCCTTGAAAAGTTGTAAATTTCTGAAAAAAGTCAAGGCTCATGACTTAAAAACAGAAGACCCAGTCATACAGGCACTTATCTAAAAAATGGCCAACTAACTGATGGGCAAGTTGCCAGAGAATTAGACAAGTACAAGGACACAAGCTTAGTAAGTCATGTGCCAAATATGGATAAGACATATGTTCTGAGTTCATCTATGGTAAGAAAAGCTGCTCTGCAACTCTCTTCCAGTGCTAGAAATTTCCAGTAGTGCATAGGAAGGAGGCAGGGTACCCTCCACATTGATGAAAGAACTCTTCTTTCTTCATGGGGCTGGTTGGTCCATCTTGGAGGTCAACCCTGGTCCCACACAAATGGACCATGCTGGATACAGCTCAACCACCAGCTAAGAGGGGTCTCTGTTTCTGCCCAGTCCTGGATCTGATTGTCAATGGTCAGTCTGTTCCACAAAGTGGTAAGAAGGAAATGAGCTGGGCTAGCAGTCAAAAGACCTGGTTTCTAGGTCTGATTCTAGCCAAATACTGCACAACTCAACCACTGCATGCCTTGGCGACTCTGTTTTACCAAAACTTAGTAACACCACCCATATTTCACTGTTTGCTGAGGATAAAACTCAGGTAAATGTTAAATTGGAGAGGAGCGGGGGAAATGGAAGGGAAGAATAGGGAAGGGAGAATGTATTTCAGTATGAGTAAGCAAAATCTGATACTAGTTAGATGAATGGGATTTCACCACCTCAAACCATAGCCAAAGTTTAGCAAATACAAGAGATGCAACTGTTATTCAGGCCAATATTGTCCCAAAATACACTCTTAAATTTAAAAACAAAAGAGAAACGAAAAGAACCTTCGAATTTCTCATTTCCGATCTACCTTCTTCACTAGAAAATGGCAAAGCATTTAAAATATGGCCTGTGAGAACTGCGTGAAGATAACATACAAATAGCCCCCATTTCCCAAGGGCCGGCAAGGCGGGGGAGCCACCTGCATGAGACGCAGCAGAACCCTCTGGCCCACAGACGCCCATGAGCAGCAGGACTGGTGCTCACAGCCCATCCTCAGCCCCAGGAGCCAGGGGTTGCAACTCGGGTGTGAACCTGGAAGATTCTGGGGATGTATCAACAAAAGAGGTGAAGAGGTCAGCCAGGGCAAAGACTTCCCAAGGCTGAATCAATAGAATTGTCTGTACACAGAGGGGCAGCAAATAAAGCACGTTAGACACACCAGAGCTGTGTGGACAGCCTCAGGGAGGGCTTGCTAAGCACAGCCCACAGAATCCATCCTCGACTTCCTTTTCATATACAAGACCTCTGAGGGGAAGGTGAACCCAAAGTGCTGGGCCTCTGGAAATGAAATCCAGGGTAGAAAGTGCTGAACTGAGAGGCTTGGGTTTTTAAGAAAATAGGCTGAGTTTGAATCCCAGCTGTCCCCTTACTGGCAGTGAGGGGCAACTTAAGTGAACAAGTTACTAAACATTTCTGACCCTAAATTGCTTCACACAAAAATGGAATAACCGTATCTCTCTAACACAATTGTTGCTAGGGTCAGATTACATCAGCCTGAAAGCACTTGGCCCAGTGTTCGGCTCAATGCACTTCACTCTTATTAATGTCATGCATGGCATCATCACTATTGTTACTACTAATTGGGGAAATGGTTATGTGTACTTCAAGATCATATTACAGAAAAATTCCACTCCCTAAACCCCAAGCTAGAGAATGGGCACTGTGGAGCAGGACTGAGGGTTCCCTCCACCCTCAGGACCAGGTGCTGTCCTGCCCCACACTTCTTACCACAGTACTGTGTGCAGAGCCTCAGGCCTCTGCACAGCATCCAAAGGAAACAACCACTTACCTTGAACAGAATCAACTGTTGGTTAGCCCAAACATATATAAGAAATCCAACCTGAGCTTGCTTCTGGCTTCCTCACACTACCAAAGTGATTGAAAATGGCAAGTGCCCATTGACTGCATATATTTACAGAGTCAGATGTCTAAGTAACAGGGTTGCTTGCTTGTGAGGGTCTTCTCTTGATTTTTACTAACCTTTTAGGTTGGTCTCATCCAGGCCTCACTGCAGTTGCCTACCCTCCACAATTATAGAAGATAACCAGGAAGGAGGCAAAATACAAGGGCCACCATGGATTCCAACAGCCTCCTTCCCAAACCTTTCTCTGGAGCAGTGGCTCCCAGATTTGGGGATCTAAACAACCAACTTAAACTAAACACAAACACAGACACACAGAGACACAGACACACACAAGCATTTGTTTGCCAATATTTTATTCTGGCAAGCACAATCATTCAAAAAATGTATTTCATGGGGCACCTGGGTGGCTCAGTCAGTTGAGCGGCCGACTCCTAATTTCAGCTCAGGTCGTGATCTTGAGGTCATGGGATTCGAGCCCCACACGGGGCTCCATGCCTGGCGGAGGAGTCTGCTTGAGGATTCTCTCTCCCTCTCCCCCTCCCTGCCACTTGCACACTCTCTTCTTTCAAATAAATGAATAAATCTTTTTTAAAAAATGTATTTCCCTATCACTTAATATAAAAAAACAATGTCTTACCTATTCCAAAATAGTAAGAAAGATACACTCTCAGAATAAGACACAGACCTCTGCTTTAGATATATTTAGCTTTATGAAAAACTCATTACTTATACTGTCTATATTTTTCTCAGCAGAAACTGGGACTCAGCATTTGAAAACTGATGCTCTAGAAGGGGGCATCACTACTTTCCTGTTAAGGACTATCAGAGTCGGAAAATTATGAAACGGTATTCCAGTGTCTGTGTCCATGAACAACAATGGGAAGAGAAGCCTTTTGCCCACACTGCCAAGTAAAAAAGAGAAACAGCATTAGCCTTCATGGACATCAGGATCTCTATGGCTAACTCCAGCTGCCCTTCTTCACTCTCGCAGTTGAAAATCTGCCTAGCTCTCCTTTCTGGGTTCTGGTACTTTAACTCCAGGTCACCACTGCCTAACTGACTAAACCAAACCTCATTTCTATTTTTAAGCCTTTATATAAAGCCATTTTTCACTCTCCTTTCTCAAATAGCTGCTCAAATTAAACATAAATTTGCCAAATGACCCCACAATTTCACTCCAATTTACCTAAGAGAAATGAAAATACACATCCACACAAAAACTTAAGAATATTCATAGTATTGATGTACATAACAGCCAAAGAGTAGAAATGACCCAAATATCTTTTAATTGGTGAATAGAAACACAAAATGTAGTATATCTATACAATGAAATACCACTCAGCAACAGAAAAGAAGGAACTAGTAACACATGCTACAACATGGATGAACCTAAAAATATTAGGCTAAGTGAAAGAAGCCAGACACAGAAGCCCACATATTGCATGATTCCATTTCTATGAAATGCCCAGAAATGGCCAGCATACAGAAAATAGATCAGTAGTTGCCAAGGGGTGAGAGGAGGATTCACTACAAACAGGCAGGAAGAAAATTTTTCGTAATAAAAAGCGGAGGAAAAAAAGCCTGCTAAAAATTATGCTTAATATAATGCTTGGCAGAATTTCGTGAGCTTCTATTCAGTGAGTGAGCTACTGAGTGAGTGGGTGAGTAAACAAGTGAAGAAATGAAAACTAATTTCCCAGAATCCTCTCTGATAAGCCTTAACTAGGTCCACATATCTCATTCACCCGAGTCAGCCTTAGTAAGTCATGTGTAATACACATCACATGTAATAATGGTGAATTGAGTTGCGTGTGTGTGTGTATGTACATATGTATACCACCTAATTCTCTGGACTAGGTTGAACCCCATATGCAATTGTCATTTTTGTAGGTCAAAAAGAATTGGTCACATATTGGTAATTTCATGTGATTCAACCTATACATGCAATTTTTGATGCAAGAGACAAGAGAGAACAGAGGCTTTTAAGTCAGACCAACCTGTGTGTGGCTCCAGGCTCCAATCCATTATTTTAAGCTTCAATTTCCTAATGTGGAAAATGGGGATAATCATAGGATCTTGCTCATGGAGCTGCTGTGAGGATTACTGTAACAATGCATATAAAGCACCTACCAGTGTTGAAGGAAAGTCACAAAGGAAGCGCTCACTAAACTATTGCAATTATTGATACATGCTGATCTTATCTCTCCATGAAACTATACATTCCTCGGTTATCAAGGAGCAGGATTTTCATTTCTTTGGTATTCATGTGTTCCCTAGACCTGCACACAAGGGATGCTCATTGCTGGAGTCCTGCACAAGTAAGGCTTCCAAAGGGCTGCTGAAGCCTGAGAACACAGTGCCCACCCGTGGAGCCCCAAGGTGAAAAGTGAACATCTTGGCCAGACATTTGCAATTCCATTCCCAACATCCTCCTCAGCACAACCTCAGCAATACTATGTAGAGGAAGTGCCATCAGAGAGGTTTCCTTCAGCTTATTTCTCAATAAAGATTTTTGGCTGCTATGCAATCAGTGTTTTAGTGCATGATGTGGCTACTCACAAAAGGCCAGGTTTCTCCAAGCAACAACAAAGGATGGGGCTACAGGAGAAATGCAAATAAAATCATATCCCTACATCCTATTAGAAATTCTTGTCTCATTTGTAGTTATCATAAAGGTAGCCAAAAGATTCCAAAAAGGAAACAATGGGATTATACTAGGGTTGCCAGAATTCACAAATAAAAATATAAGACAACCAGCCGAAGTTAAGGTAACCAACAAATATCTGGGGACTGATTTACACTACCAAATTTTTGTTCTTTATCTGAAATTCAAATTTAACTGGGCATCCTATATTTTATCTGGTACCTCTAGGTTAAATTGGTACCACAGATAACTATTTTATTTCCCTAACATAGGACATGCATTTTCAATTCAATTGACTATTCTTTAACCACACATCTACACACACACACACACACCACCACCACCACCACCACCACCACCACCACCACCACCATCACCACCACCACCACCACCACCACCACCACCACCACCACCATCACCACCACCACCACCACCACCACCACCACCACTCCCCTGCCACATAGGCCAGAAAGATAAGGTCCCCAAATTCAATGACTCTGTGTCTGAAGCTGGTTTAAGGGTCTACACTGGCTACCGTTTACTGAGGGTGTGCCAGCTAAGCACTTTACGTGCTCTATTAGCTCACTGAATCCTCAAATCAGCCTTACAAAGTAGGCCATGTATTATTATCTCTATCTTACAGGTGAGGGACTGAGGCTTAGAGAAGGAAAAGTCAAACTCAAGTTTAGGTCTCCCAATTTGAACCAAAAAGTAAAGTCTAGGAGCCTTTTCACCTGTCCCAGACTCAGCCTACTGTCTCCTCAGATGTCCCTGAGCTAATTCCAAATTTCCAGTGCCTTGGCATGTGAATTACATCTCAACAAAGCAATCAAGATATGTTTTTCCAATACCTACTTCTCATTAATAAAACTGAGAAACTTCAATCCACAAAACACTCTAAAGCCCCTTCAGTTAACGATGAAAATTGCTTTTTCTCTCTTCCATCCTGCTCCAGACCTCAGCAATTTCACTTCTCAGGAGACTTTCTACTAAAACTGAGGACAGAAAAAACAAAAGGTGACAAAACTTTAAACATGTTAAATCCTGCTATTTGGCTACAGCTCTATTAAAGGATGCTCTGAAAATGAGACTAGGAGAATCAAATGAAATCTGAAAAATGGCAACTTCAACACGTTCACGTATATCCTTCTTGAGCAGTGATAATGGGACTGAGCTACAAGTGACAAAACTGTAGTCATTTCTGCACAGAAAGAAAATTCCCTGGACATTTGTTGTGAACAAATTCCTCATTCCTATAGAAGATAACACAAAACAGTTTTTCTCAATGCTCATCACCTCTGGAGCTGCCAGGGATTTAAGAAGGAACAGACCCTCTTTGATGTCCATTTTTTCAGTCCAGTTTTATCCACTTCCCACAAGGTGACTGAATCTAACCCACATACACTCTTGTCTGAGCAGACAGAAGGCAAATGCTTATGTGGACACTCTTACCAATGGCTGGCATTACAGATGAATAGGAATGGCATGGATTGAATTCATTTAAAAAAAAAGAGAGAGAGAGGTTGGAACACTCTAACTACAAGAGTTCACGACAAGGCATTTTTATCCCTCTTCCCTGTAAGGAAAACAGTTGGATATGGTGACATTCTTCAAACAAAAGAGTAGGCAAAAGCAGGGGGACATCTTTATCGTATTTGCCTTTGGAAGGCAATATATCTCCTTGGTAACAGTTCTAAAAAAGAAAAGGCGGGGGGGACCCTGTACTGAATCTTACACCTTAACCGGCAGCCTAGGAAATATGCCTTATGATTCAAGCAAGGTACACATTCCTTTTTCTCAAAGGGATGCTTACGTTTTTTGTTTTCTTTTTGTTGGTTTAAACAAAAAGGGGTATCTAATACCTTTCCAAATGGATCTCATGGGTTTCTTCACCTATAAAATGGAGATGGTGCCAACAGCAATACTATCACTACCTTATAAGGCTATTTTGAGGATTCAATGAGAGTGTATACAGGATTTACAGAAGGTCTAGCACATAGGGTGTCATCAGCAGATATTAATTATGACCATCACTATTCCCCAGGGCAGCACTAGAAGCACTGATAAAACTTCAAGATGACAGGAGGTAGAACTGGATGGTGTGTAAAACGCAATTCAAAAGGTTTCTACGGAAATTCCACAGCTCAAGACCAAAGAAAAGAATCAAAGCTATGTCCTGAAAACTATTTTTTTTTAAAGATTTTATTTATTTATTTGAGAGAGAGAATGAGATAGAGAGAGCATGAGGGGGGGAGGGTCAGAGGGCGAAGCAGACTCCTCGCTGAGCAAGGAGCCCAATGCGGGACTCGATCCCGGGACTCCAGGATCATGACCTGAGCTGAAGGCAGTCGCTTAACCAACTGAGCCACCCAGGCGCCCCCTGAAAACTATTTTTAAAAGAAAGAAAAAGCAATCAGCCCTGTGCTTTAACCAACTAAACCACAGAGCCACCCATCTTGCAATCAAAGATGCCTCACACAGAAAGCAGCACCTACAGTGTGCTGATGATTGAATCCTACACACAAACACACACTCTCTGCCCAGAGCCTCATCAGAGACCCAGTGTTCCTCCTCAGAGAGGATCGGAGCCATATGAGATGGAGGTCTGGACACTTTAAGCTTAGACTGGAACAAGAAATGAACCCACATCATTTCCATCTCTCTCTACCATGGCCCCCACTTTCCTCCCACCCTGATGCTAAGACCCCTCAGAGCTTGCAAAGAGACACCATACAACTAGGAAGTTCAAAGCACATGAGAACACAATGCCAGGCTCCTGAGGAGAGTCATGGAAAGTCAGGAAATTACCAAGCTAACACCACAAGCAGGCCTAGTAATGAAGCACAAATAATGGGATTAGAAAAGAAAAAGAGCTTGGCCTTCTGACGGCAGTTTAACGGAAGAGAAGCCCAAAATAAAGAGAGAGGGAGGGAGGGAGGGAGGGAGAAAAGGAGGGAAGGGACTCCAATGAGTCACAGAGAACAGACGTGAATAAGCCGTGCAGCCTCCCCAGCTCTGCATGCACCCCAACCTTTAAGTTAGGATGAATGTATTCATCCTTCATCCATTTAGTCTGGATTTTCTGTAGTTATTTATTCTGTACTCATTGCTCTCTGGATCATTGTAGCAAACAATGGGAAGATAAGTATGGCCCCTCTCAGAGCTCACATTCAAGGATAATAGGAAGATAACAAGGTACTACCTTGAGATTTGCCCCAGTGGACCAAACCATTTCGTTTAACACTGTACATCCCACAGCTCAAGCCAGTGAATTCAAGCAAGGGAATAAGCAGCTGTGAAGCCAATTACAAATGTGCTCCTGTGGCTCATGTCACTCCCTACAGTGCAAGGAACAGATCCTGCTAAGGATTTCACAGGCACAAACACCCTCAGCCTCAAAGAATCACTGCCAGGACTGCTGAAAGATGGGGGAAGGTGTGCCTGCCCAATATATTATAAATTAAGACCTTTCTCCTGTGACCACGTGTGGAGTGGCTATTACGTGCCAGTCACCACACAGACAACTTAGGATATAGCCACAGGCCCATCAAGATCAGAATCTAAATGGACCTTATAGTCTAAGTTGTAATAAGTTAGAAGACTCCAAAATGCAGAGGACAAATCTCCAAAGTGGGAGTGGGAGCAGGGGGAGGACCATTAAAAAATGCCTCTAAAAAACCCACAGATGTTACTTCTGACAGTAGTCACTGCTAAAAGAGTGACACAGCAGGAAAGGTGACCAAACTAGTGAGGGATTTTCTGCCAAATATATTCAGGGCATCTCTTCAACGCATTCCAGTTTGGGAAGAAAAGCATGACCTAAACAGGGCTGTTCACATACCCAGGAAGCTGTCAAAGGCTGCTAGGCTTCGAGAAGCAAATGCACACCAGCAATGGCCTGGTGCATGAAGAAGCCTGGGTTGTAATCAGACCTGGGTTTCTTTTCTCTTACAGCCCTGAACTAGGCAATTTCTTCCTTTGGGGCTTAGTTTCTGCTTTTATAAAACTGCAAGAACAAGAGAAAAAGGAGAAGCATGGGGGTAGGGAGAGGGACATATGACCATTCACCGAGCGTGTACACATAAGCAGCAGCCTCCAAACCCAGCTTTAGATGACATGAGTCGTTCCTGGCGGAAACTCTTTGCTCATCCCCTTCCTCCTACACACCATCAAGTACACTTTCACCATCACCACCCTTCCAAGCAGAGTAGTTTCTGAAAGGCACCTCTTGTGCAATCTACAACTTCCTAAAATGATGCACAATGTTCCACTTGAGGGAACAATTAGAAAACAATATCCAGCAATGCACCAACCAAACCCCCTATTTCCTTGATGCTGGCCCCAGCTATGTGCCAGAATGGCCTGGCGATGGCCCAAGAGGCAACAGCAAAAGGTCCCTACACTGGGAAGCCAGGGTCAGCTTCCAGAGGAAATAACACTTGAACTGAGATTGGAAGGAGGAATAGCAAGTGGAAGGAAGGTGGAGGAGGGCTGCATCAGAGGGAATTATGTGTGCCAAAGTTCAGGGTGGGAGGCACGATGGCTGGAACAAGGGGGCAAAAAAAGAGGCCTGATGACTGGAAAATGCAAAGATGGTATGAGATGAGGCTGGAAAGGCAAATGGGCAGGACCATTATATACGAGTACAATGGGGAGCCAGGAGGGGCTCGAAGCAGTAAGGCGGTAAGATCAGATTTTCATTTTGAAAAAACCATTCTGGCTACAGAGGTATCTGAGATGCCAAGAAAGAAAAAGGCTGGGCAGAGTGGAAAGGTAGAAGGGAAATCCAGGTCTAGCATATGCAACTCAGCAGCATCAGTATCAACTGGGAGCTTGTAAAATATGTAATCTCAAACCCCACCTAAGAATCTGCCTTTTAACGAGGTCCCCAGGCAATCTGGATGCATATTAAAGTATGCAAAGCACATCCAATGCAGAGTAGTAAAGTCACTGGGGATCAGCTATTATACCACTGAAGTCTTTCAATTCCAAACCGAGCTTTAAACACAATCTTTAACGAAGCTGCAAAACCCAAATACCTGCCTTAAAGTTTAAATAACAGAATCACAGATGAGGCTATAAAAGCACTCTTCCTAAACTAACCAGGAGAGGAATCACTATCTTCCTACTCCTTGATCTTGCTAAATCTAGACATATAGCAACCACACAGGGTGAGCACGGCTATGATAGAAAGAAGCAACCTGTATCCACCCCCAAAAGTAGCCCATTATCTCCTAAACAGAATCCAGGTCTCTGCCAAAGCTTCCAGAAGCATCCATGAGTCAGTCACCTTTGACGGACTGCCTCTCAACACTCAACACAACATTCACCTTGCTACCTGCTTGAAAAAATGAACGAAGCCACTTACAGCATTCATGAGTCTTGCAGACCACCACTCTATCTAATTATAAAAACACTTATTGGCTCAATACTCCTTTTCTGTGACGCCTAAAATAAGTTCTTTAATCACTATGTGTCCCAGCTTTTTCCCATGTACAAAACAGGAACCCTAGCATTTATCCCTACCCACTCCCCACCAAGTATGCTTTAGGGATTAGGGAAATAATGTTTTCAATGCTGATAGAGGTATATCTATGTTGTTTAGTTCATACAATTTTTACTATGTCACGTGCTGCTCAAAAAATTCACAGTGGCTTCCCAGTACCCAGGGAAGGAAGACAGACTCTTCACTGTGGCACCCAAGCCTTCCGCAATCTAATCCCCAAAACCCTAGCATTTTTATTGCAGAGCTGCTCCAGCCAACCCAGACTAGGGTTCCTGAGCAAACTCCGCCCTTTCCTGTATCCACACTTTAGCTAGTTAGATTCCCAGTGAAACTGGAACCCTGCTGCTAATCCCTCCCTAAATCCAGACCCACTATGTGTTGAGACCTAAAGTATAAGTAGGCAGTGGCCAAACAAAGGGGTACAGGGAAGGCACCAAGCACACCATGTGGAAGGAACAGAAATATTCAGTGGACTGAAGCTGGGAAACCCATCATTCATTCAAGAAACGGAAACAAATCAGAAGGACTGAAACACAGTGCCTAGACACAGAGGCATTGTGAAGCTGGAGGAATCAGGCAGTGTCAGAATATGCAGGGCTCAGAAACCCCTATCTAGACATTAAGACTTTATCTTAAAAGGGCTGATGGAAAGGTGCTTGAAAGCAACCATACTAGAATACTTGAGAACTGTTTTAGGGAAGGCAGAGGGTACCTCTGAAAACTTTTCTGAAACTCTCTTTCAATCCACTTTGCCCACCAATGAAATTCAAACTTTTTAGGAAATATCTGTGGCAATTTTAATAGCAGTACATCGTTTCCCTTAACCAGAGATTATAATCACAGAACTACAGACCTAGTAGGAACTTTAGCAATCATTTACTCTAACCCCTTATTTTAAAGATAAGAAAACTACAGTGCTCAGAGACTAAATGATTTGCTCAAAGACAGAGGCAATTTGTGGCAGAGTCAATATTCAAACCCAAGTCCTTTTAGGCCAGAAAGAAGAGGATGTAGTAAATATTCTGACATAAGAATCAAAGCATTCATTCATTCATTCAATGAATATTTATTTATGTACCAGATGCCATTCTAAGCACTAGGAATACAGAAGTGAGCAAAGGCAAATACCTTGCTCTTGTCGAGTTTTTATTCTAGCAAGGAAAGATAGACAAAAAGAAACCATGATAAACAGATTATATAGTATGTTAGAATGAGAAAAGTACTACAGATAAAACTAGAACAAAAAACTGGGATGGGAGAAGCGCTGTCAGGGGGAGGCCACTGAGAAAGTGACAACAGAGCAAAGACCTGAACAAGGTACTTGCTTGCAGGAAAAAATGCATCTGAGAAGTGATGTGATTTCTATCCATTCCATCATAATTTACCTGTACAAACTATAGGCAGCAGGGCAGAGATTCAGGGGAGAAATTTAGTCCTTTTCCAAATCTTTCAATCTATCCACCAAGTTCAACAAACTAAAATCCACAATTCTAACATTATTTTTCTGATAAAGCAGGAAAAAACAATTCTCCTTCTGCCTTTAATAAGAGGCCTTGATAGGCTGAAAAACTGGAATGTAGTAAAAAAGTGGACATGAAGGGAATTTCAGGCTGGAAGCAGAACAAATACATATTTTGCATTTTGATAATGAACCAAGCCAATTTATTTCGGTTACTGCCAAATATGGATTAAAATGTGGGTCACTTCCTGAACACACCAGAAATGAAACTGAGATTGGCATCAAGTTCCCAAAACCTGATGAAGATTTGCCCAAAACAGAGAAAAAGAAGGCATCAAAAGAGGAAGAACAATGGAAATTACAAAGACTCTTAAAGCTCAGCCCCATTTCCCCAAGAAGAATATGCTCTGCAGTGGTAAAGGGTCAACATCATGATTCCAAAGAGCCAGTACTTTCTCAGTAATCCTTACAATAACCCCATGAGGTGAGTACATTGATCAGACTCACTCCATAGAAGAGAAAATTGGGACAAGTGAGTTTCTGAGAGGTTAAAATGCCCAGAGTTCACAAGCCATCCAGACAAGACTGGAACCCAGGACTATGTGACTCTATAACCTACACTGGGGCTCAGCTCAGTGGTCCTTGGCTTGTTTTTGTATGACCTATGAGCTAAGAATGTTTTTTACATTATTAACAGGTTGTAAAAACAAAGGCAAAAAAGAAGCATCTGCAACACAGACCCTAAGTGGCCTCCAAAACCTAAAATATTTACTGTCTGGCCCTTTACAGAAGTTTGCCAACCCCTGTAGTCTAATCCGCTATACTAGACATGGGCAGATTCAAAATAAGGTCTACTGGAAGTAGTTTCACAAACCCTTACTATCATAAGGTGATACCGTCAGGCTCTGGAAGACAGAGAACTAGCTCTCATACTGGCCAGGCTCTAAGACAAGCAATCGTCGGCTAGGGAATCACGGATCTGTTGCATTATTTAATAGTTCTCATATAGCGTTCTGCATTTATTTTTTATCATTTGTCCCAGCAGGGGTGGTCCCATCTCACTCTGACACCCACCTGATGCCCCATCCCCTGCTCACTAGGCACCTGACTCCCAAACACTATTCTCAGACTGCCCACAGTCTGCCCAATCCTGGTGAGCCCCAAGGCTTCGAAACTCTCTTTTGTCCCTCTCCAAATCTGAAATTCCAGGGTAACTTTATTAAAACATACTCAAAAAAAAAAAAAAAAAAAAAAAGGAAAGAAAAGAAAAAAACCCTGATAGCCCACATTAACTTATCCAAATGTGGAGGAAGAACCATGAGACATGTGGGAGGCAGAGCCCTTTCTCTTCCCTGGATGACCCTGTTCAATTTGCTTAGGCCAGTGTGGAAGAATTCTGTTGCCTTGGCCGCCTGGCAGCTATCCCCCCTTCTTCTGTATTTATAGCATCCTAATATTCCTCTGGGAAAGCATCCCTCCTTGACTTTCAGAACATTTATTTCATATGTTGTTGACTCCACTCTGGGTTCAGGCCAGGCGAGCTTCAAGGATTATCTCAAGGACGAGCATGTGACTCAACAAGAAGCCAATGAGAACCATGCTCGGGGCTTCAGTTCAAACTCTTGGCCACAAGTCATCTTGCCAACTCGAGGAAAGAGGCCATCTGAGAATGGCACCAGCCTAAAGGAAAGCAGAGTCGAAAGATGTGGGGAGACCAGGGCCCTACAGACATTGGGTGAGCCACGGGACTCAGGCCAGTCTGAAGTCAGAACCTCCTTGGGCTTTCCAGCTACATATCAAAATAAATTCCCTTTCTGCTTAAGCAGCTAGGATCGGGTCTTCCCTCCTTCATGTCAAAAAGCGGCCTGTCTGGCACAGAGTGGAGGCACCGTGTCTACAAATGTACCTTACTAAAACCAACTAAAAGGATGGCATTAAGATAAGCTGCATTCATGGTTGGTGGAGTGCCTCATCCAGACTCAGTGCCCATGCTGACGCCAAATGGAGTTTACCTCTCTTCCCCCCAAGTGATCAGGGAACGTGGGGCTCTCTGACAGATGCCAGAGCCTTCTACTGTAACACTGAGTTATCTGATCAGAGCTACACTGGTGAGAATTAAACAGGTAAAACTCTCACAATCAGTATTTCCAATTAGTACACTTTTTCTATTCCCACCCAAAACTAGTAAGCCTCAAGCCCCCTAAGTGAAGAGACAACAGAGGAAAAAAGGCAAAGGGGGATTTACAGTCAGTGGAGGAGTTCTCTTGCTTCTATGTCCAGGGTTGCTTGGCAACTGGCCTCAGCCTGGTCATTCCAGTGGACAAGCAGAGGAACGAAAGTCAGACCTCCAGGTCATGCAGCATGTCCTGTTTATGGCCCGGTGACTCAAGGGCAGGGGTGGGCTCGTGCTGTTCTACAAAGCTGGCAGCAGACAGCTACCGAGCACCTGCTGTCTTCAGGGGCTCTCCCATGGGCTTCTGCCTCTCCCACACTGGTCAAAGTTTCTTTAACTTCTGCCCTCAGTGAACGTAAGCTGTGGATGTTCCACCAAAACAGATTAAAAATACTCTCAAAAACAGCTTGATAGGAAAACAGAGTAAAGGTTCTGACACAGAAAGAACTTTCATTCTATTATTTCTTTAAAAAGTAGAAACTACCAAGGAGTGAAAGGCAGGTGTCCAGTCAGGAAAACACAGGCCAGCTGGTGTTTTAGGTAGAGGATTTTCTTGAATCCTCCATGACCCTTCTCAGTCCACTGCCACCTCCAAGGATTCCGGCAATGAAAGCACAGCCACAGTGCTCTCTGCCTCTAGCTCATGAGAAGTCCGCAGGGATGGAGATTTCTGCATTTGGCAACACAGTTTAGTAGTAACTGTGGTACCAGACCCCTAAATGGCCTGTGCACAGCAGGAGAAGGAGGAAGGGATGTGGGTCAATGAGTCTCTAGTGCTTGCATGTTGCCAAACAGGTCATCTGCGTGTACAAAGACAGACGTGATGCTGTTCCTTCTCGCTCTCTGCCCTCTCCTAAATTAAACATCTAAGAATGACTGGCTTTCGGGAGAAAACAGCCTGAGACACGGACAAGAGACTGACTTTCAGGCTTAAATTCTATCTAGCAAGACTTCAGTCCTAAAAGTTAAGACACTGTATGGAAAGCATTGTCTTTTGTTGGCTGAATTCCTGTTAAGAACCATTTATCCACATGGAACTATCCAAATAAACTGATATTAAATCTTATAAAAAGTCACTACAGTGTTTCAGAAAAACCTTCTACAGAAATTATGCCTCGGGGATATCCACTGGAAAAACAAGAGATGTGGTTCCAGGACGAACAGGCTGTCAGCAAACAGTACACAGAGGCCTATAATGTGAACAAAAGTGGAAGAATTGTTTTTAATCTTTTTAAAGGAAAATGAAAAATAAGTCTGTTGTAATTAATTATGAGGCTTACAATGGGTACCTCCCCACTCATACCACTGTCGCTAAAATAGTTACTGAAACTTAACACCTTTAAATGAGAGAGTATGGAGAATACATACTCTAATATTCAAAATCTCTCTTTTTAAAGACAAAAAAAATAAGCAAATAGCCTCGTTGATTTAAGAGCTGTAAGTCCATTTCTTCTAGGCGTGAAGATAAGGAAAGGAATCAATTCATAGCAGGTTAACTAGCCAAGCCAAGGAGATGGGGAACCTCCTGCTTGGTGCTACTTATGACAGAGATTTGGAAACATTAGGTTTTTCTTCCCTTTCTTCCATTCGAGAAAGTAAAGAGATAGAGAAAGAGATCCAACAAAATGAGCAAAGACAGAGGGATGGGAAGCAAGAAGGAGGCTGGTGACAGCATTAATCAACTCTTAGTTCTGATGCTTTTTTTTAACCCCCTTTCTTGAGCTACCCAAAAGGAAGACTGGGTCACTATCCAATTAGAGCAGTCACACATGATCTGCCCAAAGTGAAATCTTTAAAACAAAATAAAATCTGAAGAGAGCCAAGGGATGCTTGAGGCTATGAACACTCAGAGGAGCTTTGAGAACACAAAGTCAAGTGGTCAAGCTGGACTCTTTGAAGGCATATTTGATATCATTTACTCAACTTGCACCAGGGAATTCAGAGGGTACAAAATACTATGACAACTAAAACTAAAACAGGTGATGATATAAAGCAGGGAAGGAAGGGATGGCTACTACTTAAGACGTTAGATCGGTCCTTTAGGTGGTCAAAGGACTTCTCTAAGGGGACCTGAAGGATGAGAAGAAGCAGATGACCACATCGATACATAAAGATCTGAAGCAAAGACACTCCAAAAGAACAGCAATGGAAAATCCTATGGCTGGAAAGTGCTCAGTGTGTAAGAGGAATCTGAGACCAGTGAAGCTTAAGCACAGAGAGGGAGAAGGACAACAGTCAAAGAGGAGACTGACAAGGTAGGCAGAAGCCTGACCATACATAAGCCATGGTTAATGAGTTAAAATTATATTCTGAATGATGGGGCGCCTGGGTGGCTCAGTTAGTTAAGCATCTGCCTTTGGATCAGGTCATGATCTCA
Organism: Mirounga leonina; assembly: GCF_011800145.1. Classification (NCBI taxonomy): domain Eukaryota; kingdom Metazoa; phylum Chordata; class Mammalia; order Carnivora; family Phocidae; genus Mirounga; species Mirounga leonina. Next base: position 26,177,274 of record NW_023270426.1, on the reverse strand, counting down.
GGGTGCTGGGACTGAGCCCCACATCAGGCTCCCTGCTCAGCGGGGAGTGTGCTTCTCCCTCTGACCCTCCCCTCCGCCCCCCGCTCGTGTGTGCACTCTCTCTCTTGCTCTCTCTCTCAAATAAATAAAATAAAATCTTTTAAAAAAAATTATATTCTGAAAGACATGGGAATGTCTTTCAGAATATAATGTCATAAAGTCTGAAAGACATGGGAAGCCACTGGGAAATTTGGGATAAGAGTGACTTGATAAGGTTCATGTTTTTTAAAACCTCAGTCTGCCTGCCATATGGGGATAGATTCTATCTCACCAAGCTCACTAAGGTTCTGGGTGGTCATGACTACAGTGAGTAAAAAATGTTCTGCCTATGAAAACAGAAAGGAAAAAATATGATCCAGCAGAGTCTCTCCGTCAGGTGATAGCTTACAATTTTCAAAAACCATGGTCACCGAGTGTTGGCCCAGAATATAAGATCATTCAGCACCTCAGAGAAGCATTCCCTGATGACATAATGTACACTTACTTCCACCCTCCACTATCCATCACTGTCAATCTCATTTTATGTCCATCCTGGCGCTTTTATCTAAAAGTATCCTGTTAGTTTGTTTACTTGTACAGTTTATATTTTAGAGGGCAGACAAATTAAACAAGAGTCAGAACTTTGAGTTGTTCAGAGCTATGCTCCCAGTACCCACAACAATGCCCTAGTACATAGATGGTGTCCACCAAATATTTGTTGACCGAGCTAATGAAGTCAAGACTGTATCTGTACTGCTACTCAAAAGAAACAAAATATCCTACTGGTCCCCAACCCTGGATTCTTTTCTAGGGCAGCTGGCTTCTCCTGGGTTGTTAGGACTAAAATGACATCAGCAATTCAGCAGACATAAGGAGAAAGAAGAGTTCCCTTGTCCGGGATCCCATGATAACCCAGCCTAGATATGTTCTCAGGATGCTCATGCTATTGTTTTCCTCAGAACTGGCCAAGTGTTCAAGTTTGCTGAGAGGCACCAATGATGTAGTGAGGTGGGCACAACAAAACCATGAGAGAAGGGAACAGGGCTAATTCATGACCAGAGGATGGAGCTCACCATCCTCCACTTCACACCAACTTTTATATAAAAGACAACTTTTATATAAACAGTACTACAAGAGGTACTTATGTTAGAGTCAAGGAAGAATTTCCTGTTAGAAGTCAGGTGCCTGCTCAAGAAACTGATGGTGTGTACCTCTGGGTGGTGAGGCTGGGGTTGGGATGGGAGGGGTCCCCATGGGATGGGTTACTTTCTTTTTTTTTTTTTTTTAAGATTTTATTTATTTATTTGAGAGAGAGAATGAGATAGAGAGCATGAGAGGGGGGAGGGTCAGAGAGAGAAGCAGACTCCCTGCTGATCAGGGAGCCCGACGTGGGACTCGATCCTGGGACTCCAGGATCATGACCTGAGCCGAAGGCAGTCACTTAACCAACTGAGCCACCCAGGCGCCCAAGGATGGGTTACTTTCTTTATGGCCTTTGACAAGCCAGCTTCCCAGACAGTCCTGAAGAAGCTACGAAATGTTGTGATTGACATGTTTAAAACCAAGACATCTGGATTAAAGTCAATATAATACTGGCCAGAGTACAAGACTCAGTCTAATTTCTAGAGATAATTGCTAATATATTTTACCTCCAGTGAGAAAGCCAGAGACTCTATGCAGAGACAGCACAAAGACAATTTTTTAAATTTCTGTATGGGTCCTATCTTACCAAAGGTGGCTGCTGTGATTTTGTGCCAGGTGCTTTTCACACTACCTCTTTTAACCCAGAAGATGCTATCAACTGAGCACTAATATTCCCATTTCATAAATGAGGAAACAGAAGATTTAAGGGATGAGGCTCATATTCCATAGTCAGCAGCTTAGCACCAGTTAAGAGTAAAAGGGCTGGCAATGGACCAATGTTCCAATCCTAGCTGCAACATTTTTTAGTTGTCTGAGTTCATTTCACTTTCCATGCCTCAGTGTTCTGGTCTGCAAATGGGGACAGCATTATATACCTCATGAGACTGTTGTGAAGGTTCAATGAAATCAAGTTTGTAAAACACATAACAAAAGGGTCTGACACACAATAAACAGTTAAATGGTGGTAGCTCTACTATTACTATTATTGTGGTTCAAATAAATTTAACACCATGCTTTCAACATATGGGACTCTTCATTCTGTGGCACTTGAAGATGTCTCCTCTTTGTCCCCAGGGTTCTGCTCCACCAGCAGGAGAAAGAGGTGAGCAAGAAGAAAGATGGGAGCTACCTCTTAAAGATATGGAAAGAAACATAAGAGCCGCCGATGTAAATTTATCTTACGGAAATAATTATGGCACGTCTATAAGGACAACGATTACAGACTAGTCAACAATCATGAAAACAAAAAAAGAGAGAGAAACACCAGAATGTCCAAAAGTAAGTCATTAGTTAAGTCTTGACACAGCACCCCTGGAACATTACGTAGCCACTAAAAACAATCTTAGAAAGCAGTTAATGATACGGAAAGATGATCATGACCTACTGAGTAGAACAGGTTATAACACCAAAATGAGTATCTCTAATCAGCACTATTGGTGTAATTTGCATTTTCTTTCTTTCCTCATCTGTAATTTCTAAATTTTTGCTGGATAGCATGTATTACCTATATAATAAGAAAAAAAAAGTTTGACCTTGGATTGCTTGACTTTTTTTTCTTTTATTTTTATTTATTTATTTTTTTTTAAGAGAGACTTTTTTTTCTTTTAAATGACTAGCCTATGTCACCAGAAAGACTAGGAAATATATGCCTCAGAAGAAGATAGAGGAGCACCCTGATATTTTGCTGTTAATGACTTTGTGAACTAAGAAGTGGCAGCTCAGTGGAGGGAGATGTAATAAATCATGTTATCCAGGTCTCACCGAAATTTGTCCAAAATATATTATTCTGGAGATTCTAGATGGAATTCCTACAAAGACTCAGATATCACACCCAGTTCTCTGACCTATCCCAAATAGGTTTCTAGGTCCCTAATTGGCATTATAAATACATAATTATATCTGGAGCTGTTCAACTAACCCAAATAACACGCTCTCATTCAGTGTCCCCAAATTTATCTTCTTGAAATATAAATCACTGACCTACTTTGTTAAAGACATTTTTAATAGCACCCTCTACCCCAATGATAAAAAAAGGGAACTTGAGGCTTGTATCAGGTCCCATTAGAGAAGCAGAAAATAAGCACCTAAAATGCTCCCTGTTAATGCGGCTGTCAACCAGTGAATAGGACATTCTGTACCCACCCTGGCTCTGAGCTTGTCCTTTTACCTCTGAAACCTAACACAGGACGTGTAAAAGGAAACAAGACCCCAGTGTTGGGACCACTCCCAGCCCACACTTCTTCCTGGTTCTAGAGATTCACAATCACCCTAAATCTGGTGATCTCTAGCTTTAATCCCAAAACTCCACAAATCATGTTCAGGTCATTCCCATTTACAAAAGACTTCATTTTTCCCATAACCTAGAGATGGGAGATCAGTCACCTCTTTGCCCTTTGGCAAGGCCATCTTGGGGTGGGGAAAGGGCAGGCAGTCAAAGAATGAGAGGGAGAAAGTGAAGGGAAATGAAAAGGAAGGAAGCAAATGAGAGAAAGAGAAAACAGAGATGGTGAAGAACAAGTTATCTACATTTGGGCTGAAATTTCTTAGAACAATACAAGGTCTTTGGTAACTAAGAAGGACTTTCATGTCAAAAGCTTCAACACCCCAAACCATCATCATTTCAGCACATAAGAAACTTACTTATAAACAGCTCCAAAAATTGATAAAGCTGATAAAGGGATAAATCCTCCAAATGCAACTATCTAAATTAGAATATTATTGGAATTTTCTCTTCTATAAGTACAAAAGTTCCTCTCTTCTGCTCAAAACAGTGCACCTACCTACTACTGGATGTTGGGTTCTTCCTTCCCGCTCTCACCAAGAAACTGCTGTCTCCAAAGCAAGATCAGAACCGAGAGAGAGACATGATAAAAGTCCTAAACCAGAGACCTGCATGCACTCATTAGCCCTGCTGCACTAGCAAATCTGTCTGAAGGAGAATACAGAGAAACTGAGTGCCAGATCCAAACATCCTGGCATTGAAATTGCAACATTCCTGGGATCTGCAAATTGTCTGGATACACCAAAGGAAAAGGATATGTGGCTTAACAAGATCAAGAAACAAAGTTGAGGGGCGCCTGGGTGGCTCAGTCATTAAGCGTCTGCCTTCAGCTCAGGTCATGATCCCAGGGTCCTGGGATCGAGCCCCGCATCGGGCTCCCTGCTCAGCGGGTCTCCCTGCTCAGCAAGAAGCCTGCTTCTCCCTCTCCCACTCCCCCTGCTTGTGTTCCCTCTCTCGCTGTGTTTCTGTCAAATAAATAAATAAAATCTTTAAAAAAAAAAAGAAAAGAAAAAGAAACAAAGTTGACAGGATAGCACCACACTTTAAAATCCTAAAGAAGTGGTTGCCTAGGGCTAGGGGGATAGGAAGAATGGGGGATAATGGCTAAGGAGTGCACAGTTTCTTTGAGGGGGATGATGAAATGTTCGAAAATTAATTGTGGAGATGGATGAAAAATTGTGAATATACTAAAAGCCATGAACTGTACACTGTAAATAAGTGAAATGTGTGGCATGTGAATTACATCTCAACAAAACTATTTTAAAAAACCCTAAGAAAGGACCTCCAAGGTCTCCACCCCCACTGCCTAACCCCATGCTGGCACATTTGGGGAGCTCGGTAATATGACTGCTTGAGGTGTCACATTAAGAGACATGACTCATCCTTCTCCCGCTTAACATTTCACAAGTTTCTCATTTCAGATTACCATCAAAAAACATTTCATTCTTCTTTCTGAAAGAGACTCAGTTCTCCAGATTCAAGGGGACGGGGGAGATTAAATCCCAACATTCTGAACGCAGACTTATGAAAACAAGCCCATTTCAAGTTATCTTCAGTTGGTGATCATCTTCATGCTTGGACTCTGCGCTGCTCCAAGCACAAACCCCAAGCCCTGTTGTCTTTTCACTGCAGTACAGTGTGAAGTTATGCTGGCCAGATGAGCTGGGGGAGATGAAAAGCAAGCCAAAGTCATATCCCAAAAGACAATAAGGCCAAAAGCTCTCGGTTCCACTCCAATTTTCTATGCAATGGAGCAGAGCTTCCCTGCTGAGGAACTGATTACAAGCATGCTGGCTATGTAAAGAGGAAACAGGATTTCTTTCCAGAGAGAGAGAACCATCTTGTTGCTCTAAATGGAGCTGGCAACATGGTAGCTCGCTGACCTTGCATGCTGAGCTCAAGGCGGCTTCGGTCAGAGGGTCCGGAGACCTCGGCAGGCAAGGCTGTCTGTAGCCTCCAAGGCCTGGCCCGTAGGCCAGAGGCAGCGGGCCACAGCAGGGACAGGGCAAGGCTGCAGGTGTGGAGGCATCCATCCCCAGCGCCTGCCTGGCCTCCATATTGCCCACAGAGGCAGTTGTGAGGCTGGTGATCTGCTGGATAAGCAGCCCAGCGTAGGATGTATGTCAAACATCTCAATGCATTAGTCAGATGCAAATGCAAGAAAGCCCTGCCCGTGGAAAAGCAGCCCATAGGACTTCTTAAGAAGCAAACAACAGGGGGAAAGCAGCACTGAGCTCCTCCCAGTGACACCCAGGGGTCTCACCAGCAGCGTCTGTGGTGTACTCTGTCACCCAGCCCCCTCAGACTGCGGAGAACCAGCTAAGATAGGAACACAGATAAGGAGGAAGCTGTGGCCAGAAATGAGTTGCCCCAGGGCACCTTCGAGCCAGGAGGAGGCCAGATCAGGTCTCTGAGTTTGCACCTCACCCTCCTCCCCCAGAGCCCTCAAGCCAGTCTCCCTCCTAATCTCCCCCAGACACTGAGTCCCCTGGAGCTGTGCAACAGCTCAGCTAGCTCATTATGCTTCCTGAATGTTTTTGAAGAAAAAAATGTGCAACATAATTACAGGCTCTGACCCCAAATGACTTTAACCCTGACAAGAGCACCCAAGACTCACTGTGGGAAAAAAGTTTGCCCTGTGATTGCTCGTGAACATAACGTTTCCTTTCAGGAGCTTCCCCGCCCCTCCCACCCCCCCAGTGCTACAGAAGGGTCCAGACTCACAGGCCAAGCTCATGGAACAACTAGATCCCAGGCATGGAGCCACAAGCTGAGATGTTCTGAAGTCGTTAGAACTTGTACCCTTTCAAACCATTCCTCGACCTATCGTAATGACTCCTTCCAGAAACCTGAGAGGTCCCAGCATGAGGCTAGCTGGCACAGCTTTGTGCATTAGAGGGGGACAGAGGATTTGAGAGAAGTTTATATAAAATCTCTTCCAGCCAATTCCAAGGACCCCCTCATGCAAATAACCTGGGGGCTTTGCAAGGAATGCAGATTTCGAGACCTCACCCTAGAGCATATATAAAACAATCTCCTTGGGGGAGACTAGGAATTCTCAGTTATGGGAATTCTTACACACATTCATGTTTAAGAACCACCACCTTAGAACAAGGACAACCTACAAGAAATGTCCATAACAGCATGTTCCAATTACAGGGCACTTACCATGTGCCAGCTTACTCTGCTAAACACAATGCCTACAATTATCTCATTTATTCCTCACAATATTATAAGGTGGATATTTATCGCTCTTGTACTTAGGTTTCTCCAGTTTCACTTCCAATGTCAAATCCAAAGGACTCTGGGCAAGCCCTCACCCAAAGTATCCAAAATGAAACACCTTGTCATCAGAGTAAAAGTCTCTCCCACTCTCTTCTGCCCACCTGTTCTGCTGAATGTTGCTATTCTCCTTAATTTTGGCCTTCAGTCTCTTCTCCCTCTCCAAGCCAGAGGTTCTCCACCTTTGTTGCACATCAGAATCTCCAGGAAAGCTTTCAAAATTCCCCAGACTCGGGGTACCTGGGTGGCTCAATCAGTTAAGCGTCTGACTCTTGGTTTCAACTCAGGTCTCCATCTCAGGGTCATAAGACTGAGCACCGCATCAGACTCAGCGCTCAGTGCAGAGTCTGCTTGAAGATTCTCTCCCTCCACTCCTCCCCCAACTTGTGCACTCTCTCCTTCCCTCCCTCTCTCTCTCTCAAATAAATAAATAAATCTTAAAAAAAAAAAAATTCCCCATGCTCACATTGCAACCCAGACAAATTATATCAGAATCTCCTGGGATGAGTCCCAGCTCCTCAGATGATTTCAATGCGCAGCTAAGGCTGAGAACTACTGCCTGGGTTTCTAATAGCACCTGGTGAGAGGCAAACCTACACCAGTAACCTGCCATCTCTTTCCAGAACATAAGACCTGTGCTTCCCCACTGCCTTGTAGGTGCCTCCACCTATATATTCCATGGAACAACTTAGCAAGGACAAACCTTACTTAGCCCTGTATCCCCTATCAGACACCACAACTCCTGTGGTACAGAGTTCAACCATACCCCCAAGACCTAAGATAGAAACTGGAGACACCCTGGCCTCCTCCCTTCTCGGTCTGCTGTTGACTACATGTTCTCTTCGCCCACACCAGCATGTCTCCTCAGAAAAACGCCATGGAATCTTGCATTCTCCCCTATAATCTATCAGTGTCTGTATGAATATTCAAATAATGATTCCATTGAGTGAGCCAGATTTTCAGCAAAGTGTACTCCTTGTCACTTGCTTTGTATACTCCCTGGCACACTACCACCTCCCCCGACACCTGTACCTAGTCTGAGAAACATATCCTTACTTCCCCTCCCCTTCCTTCCAGGCACCATGACCGGATGGTATCCATTTTCTCACACATTTCTGCCTTGGGACAGTATTAAGCAGATTAAAGCTCAAATCACTGGTACAATATGGGAGTATTTTAGGTGATACAATGACAAATAATTTTCAATTTAATGATTATGCTATAATGGCTATGTGAACATATTTTAGAAAAAAATACTGCTAATTACATAAACCTGTAATTTCAGAATGCTGTAAAGTTCCCTTTTGAAATGAATGTACTTTTTAACAAGGAGACCTTTTCAAAGTAAATAAACAGTAGTAAAGGTGGGGCAACAGAGGTGGCTTTAAATGACTTATCATTAGGAACACTGTCTCCCTGGACTTGATAAGCCTTCACCTGCCTTTCCCAGAGTTCTGTTCCTTCCTCCACGATGCTTTTAAACTTGTAATTGTACTGTGGACCATCTGTGCTTCCCCTGCTTCAAGATGCTGAGCTCCTGGAAGACAGTGACTGTGCCCACCCTGTCCCAGAAACCCTGCCACTAGGAACCTACCATCCCAACATGAGCTGTCACAGGCAGTGAAGTAGAGACCACACGGGATAGGTGGCACTATCCTACCCTCCACTGAGGAAAGTGCTAAGCGTGGTGGGAGAGGCAACGGCAAGAGAGACGTCAGATGAAACACGCTGTTCCCTCACCACTCCCCAGAAATTCCATTGCCCAGAAAAGCTTTGCTGACAGACAAGGCATGCCTTCTGGCCCAAAGTCGTTGTGATCATCAGTCACCAAAGGCAGGCGACTGCCCTCTTTTAACACCTGCCAAACTTCCTGAATGATGCACATGCTGTGCAAAGATAAAAATTCAATGGCAACCTCACTAGTAATGCAAACAAGTTCTCTGGGGCCCTACATTCAAGAGATTCCTAGTTACAGCTATGTCTCATTTTAGGGAAAGATTTTGTTGTGGCTTTTAATCCCAGAATCAACACTATGTACGGACTGGGGAGTAAGAAATGGAGAAAACTCTCAGCATTGTTTAATTACAGAGGCTACTCAGTAATAAAATAGTGAGTTTCCTTCCTACACTAAAATCATGATTTATAAATTTCACTTGACTCAGAACTTCCCAAAAACACTCCTGTGGGATATTTATCAAAATAAAAACTAGTACATATCCTTTGGCCCAGCAGCTCCATTTCTAGGATTTGTCCTACAGATCTACTCACTCACAAGTGCCCATGACAGGTACCAAGATGTTCTGGCAATAGTAAAAGGCTGGAAATCATCCAAACATCTATTATTAGGGGACTAGTTAAATGAACTATGTCATATCCATTCAATGGAGTACAATGGAATGTTAAAAATGAGTAGCTCTATATGTACCAATGTACAATAAGATCTAAAATACATTAAAACTGCACAATATGCAAATCTATGCAAAACAGTGCATATGGCAGGCTACCGAAAAATATATAAATATGTATTTGCTGGCACGTGCATAAATTTTATCTGAAAAATTCACAAGAAACGGCAAAATGTTGCCTCCAGTACAAGAACCTGGGATCAGGAGGCAGGAGGAATTGGAGGGACACTCTCATTCCTTTTCGCCCCCTTTTGAACTATGTACCATGTAAAGGTACTACCTACTTATATAAACGTTTTTAAAAGAATATAGGTATGAATTAAAGTAAAAATGCCTTTCTAATTTTAGTTTATTTGCTCAACTAATAATCATTTTCTACACCTGACCCAAAGTGCAATAATGACACACTCCGTCAAGACTCTGTTAAGGTTTTAGTTCTATGTGCTTGACAGACAGTCTCCATGGCACAGAAACTGCCTCAGGCTAACTCAATCTGCCTGGAAATCTATCTCAAGTCTCACAGAAAGAGCCAGTTCATAGATTTCAAAGTGTTCAAATTAGCCTAGAGTAAATGTAAGAGCACATCTGATAGCAAGATCATTGGAGCTTTGAAATCTACCTGTAATGTCTTTACAAACCATGTAAAATGGGGTTTATTTTGGCTTTTCTTTTGTGGCAGCAACAGGAGTCAAAGTGCAGCTACTGGCTTGGCCCAGAGAAGCCAGCTAGTTAACAAGGATTGGTCCAGAATTCCCAAGCCCCTAAAACCTTTGTCCATCTGGCAAAGAAAATGCACACACACAGAGACCACGCTAACCTCAGGAATCTCCTTTTTCTAAATATAGTAGGCAACTGCCCAGCCTCCAAGCTCACCCTCTGAAGCATTCTGTGCCTTCCAACCAAGGTGAAATGAGCCAGATGTAAACACGCCGTGACAGCTTCTGGCCCACACTGCCAAGCTGCTTTCCTCAATATTTCCTCTATTTCTCCACTCTGGGTGTCTACAGAAATGTGTAAATCCCAGTGACTCAAATTTGTAAACATTCCTCTGGCCACTAATGCTGTTTTTCTCACCCTAGCAAATGTGAGTTCCTTCTTGGTCCCTGATATTTGAGCTTGGACTAGCCTATTAAATACAGGCAAAGCCCCATCCCAACTCCCATTTTATCCCTAAGAACCTAGAGCTCAGAAAACATACTGGACAGGTCCAAAGCTAATTAGGACACAGCCAATTAATTGTAATCTCTGTCTCTTCCAATCCCTCTCTTTCTCTCTCTCTCTCTCTCTCTCTCTCTCTCACACACACACACACACGATTTTTTCCCCCATGTCATGGTTCTTGTAGAATCCATGTCAGTGCCTAATAGAAAGGCACTGCCTCAGGCTATTTTTTTCTTTTTTTTTTTTTTAAGATTTTATTTGTTTATTTGACAGAGAGAGAGCGAACACAAGCAGGGAGAGCAGCAGGCAGAGGGAGAGGGAGAAGCAGGCTCCCTCATGAGCAGAGAGCCCGACACGGGGCTCGATCCCAGGACCCTGGGATCATGACCTGAGCCAAAGGCGGACACTTAACCGACTGAGCCACCCAGGCACCCCATGGGCCTGTTCTGTTAAGGATGCTCCCAATTTAAGCAAAAGGTGAAGCTTCAGAAACATAATCTAACACACTCAAGAGAGCACAAGACAAACATAAACTGGCCACATGGATGGATGCAAAGGACCTAAACAATAGATGTCAAAGAGACTGTAAAACTTGGAGGTTGGCAACAATTCCATATCGAGGAAACTTCCAGGAATATTTAAGAATCCTGGGAAGCTGTTCTCCCATGGAAATACTAGAACCTACACACAAAGGTAGGTGTGCAAATCATCCCCACAGCACTTTCTCTAATAGTGAAAAACTGAGACAATCCAAATGTCTTTCAAGAGGAGAGTAGGTAAATAAGCTATGGTATATCCACACAGCAGAACTCTCTGCAGTCATTAAAAAGAATGTACTATGGGGCGCCTGGCTGGCTCAGTTGGTAGAGCATGTGACTCTTGATCTCAGGGTTGTGAGTTCAAGCCCCATGTTGGGTGTAGAGCCTACTTTAACAAAAGGAAGGAAGGAAGGAAGGAAGGAAGGAAGGAAGGAAGGAAGGAAGGAAGGAAGGAAGGAAGGAGAAAAGAATGTACTATGTACAGGTACTGACATGGAAGAGCTCTAAGTCACAGTATTAATCAGAAAACCAAGACAGAGAATAATTCATATAGTATAATCCCATTTATGAAGAAAAAACCAAATATGCACAGAAAAAAAAACAAGAAAAAAGTTGGCAGTTGGTTAAGTCAGGAAAGTGGGTTCTTTACTCTGTATATTTCCATACTCTTTGATGCTCTTAAGAGAATGTATTCATGAACAAACTGTACTTTTTTACATCTTTACACTATAAGCTTAGGTCATTCATTCATTCATATTGTTAATTTCCCCCCCAAACCTCATCATCCCCAAGTCCTCTTCATTTTAGAAAATAGCACCATCATTCACATAACTGCTCTAGCCAAAACATTTGAATCATTCTTGACTTCACTCTTTTCTCTCAGAGCCTAAATCCTATTAAACAGCAAATCCTGTGGGCTCTACTTCAAAATACCACCATCTCCAGTGCCGTCACCCGAGCCCAAGCTGTCACTACCTCTTACCTCCCATCACAACAGCTCCTAACTGGTCTCCTTACCTCCATTCTTGCCCCCCTGTATCTATCCACAGCAACCCAAGGATCTTTCAAAAACACAAAAGCAAGATCACATCACAACCTCCCATGGCTTCCATCCCACTCAGAATGAAACACCAAGTCCTTTCCGGGACTCAGACCTTGGCCTGGTTCCTGGACTCACTCCCTGTTCATTTGCGATCACTGTTCTCCAGCCACACTGGCCTCCCTGCTGGTCTTCAATACCCCATGCACTCTCCCACCGTATTATGACTTCTGCCACCCTGAAAGCCATGACGCTCGGGCTTGGAGGACATGGTAAGAGCAGAGCAAGGCTCCATATTTGTTAAATGAAAGTCTTCCTTTGACTGCAAAAAAGACTATCGCTTGAAACACACTGGCTTATAATTTTAAAAATCAAAACTAAGGTCAGTCAGAAATTTCAATCTAGCAAAGCCACGCTGTTATTAGCTTCATACTGGAATCCCTTCCTTGGCTAGCTTTTTAAAATGCAATGGCCTTGGGGCGCCTGGGTGGCTCAGTCGGTTAAGCGACTGCCTTCGGCTCAGGTCATGATCCTGGAGTCCCGGGATCGAGTCCCGGTGATCGAGTCCCGGTGATCGAGTCCCGCATCGGGCTCCCTGCTCGGCGGGGAGTCTGCTTCTGCCTCTGACCCTCCCCCCTCTCATGTACTCCCTTTCTCTCATTCTCTCTCAAATAAAAATAAATAAAATCTTTAAAAAAAAATAAAATAAAATAAAAAATAAAATAAAATGCAATGGCCTTGACAAGATAACAAAGTCACCTTCATTAGTTCCTTTCCCCAACAGCTCAGTGGTGATTACTGTTCCTCCCTGGCCCACTCTCATTTCATCAATTCATGAGGCTTATGATCATTAGCTTAGTATGTGATCATTAACATCAGCATGACCAGAATTAGGAAGTCCAGCCTGGGGCCTCTGCCCAGAGGGATGCTGCCAGCCTTACAAAAGCAGAAACCTGAAATTCAGCCTCCTAAGAACCACCATCCTAAACCCTGGCATTCTATAACTGAGCAGTCAAATGCACCTGAGGTTAAAGCAAACAGAAGCAAAAAAATCCCCAAAAGAGGACAAATGGAGAAAATATACTGAGTGTTCTTCACTTAATCATCAAAAGCTTTATGGGACGAAGTAAAGGGAAAAATCCAAGACATAGAACACTGCCCAACAACAAAATCTAAATAGACATTACAGCAAAGAAAATGCACCAGTGGTCAATAAGCACTTGAAAATATGCTCACCATCATTATCAACAGGGAAATGAAAATTTAAACCAGGATTAACCACTTCACACCCACTAGGATGGCTGCAATAAAAAAGACAGACAATAACAAGTATTGGTGATAATGTAGAGAAATTGGAACACTTGTACAAAGCTGATGGGAATTTAAAAGGATATTCCTGCTGTGGAAAACATTTTGGCAGGTTTTTAAAAAATTAAACCTAAGTTTACCATACAACCTAGCAATTCTACTCCTATATAAGAAATGAAATGAGAAAAAATGAAAACCTATGTCCACACTAAGACATGTACACAAATCTTCATTATAGCATTATTTATAAGAGCCAAAAATGAGAACCCAAATGTCCATCAAATGGTGAATAGATAAAGAAAGTACAATTTAAAAATGGAATACTCTTCAACAATAAAAAGGAACAAAGCATTGACACATGCTACAACATGGATTAATCTAAAAACACTCTACTAACTGAAAGAAGCCAGATGCACAAGACCACATATAGTATGATTCCATTCAGCCTAAATTTTCATAGAAGAAAAATCTATAGAGACAGGAAAAAGTAGATTAGGGGTTGTCTGAGGCTGAGGTAAGAATAAAAAGTGCCTTTTTGGGGTAACAGAGATGTTCTAAAACTGGAATGGGGTGATGGTTGCATAATTCTGTAAACTAACTACAAATGAATGGATTGTACACTTAAAACTGGTGAATTTTTGAATTCAATAAAGCTTTTAAAACAAAAAACAACTCCCCCAAAACAGGCTGACCTACAACAAATGGCTATTTTAAAAGGAATAACCATAGGGGCATCTGGGTGGCATAGTTGGTTAAGCATCTGACTCTTGGTTTCTGCTCAGGCCATGATCTCAGGGTCATGAGATTGAGCCCCTATCGGGCTCTGCACTCAACGTGGAGTCAGGTTGAGATTCTCTCTCCCTCTCCCTGACCCTCCTGCTTGTGCTTGCTCACTCTCTCTCTAAAATAAATAAATATTTAAAGAAAGGAATAACCATGAGAGGCACTCACGATAAATTGATAGGTCAATTCCAACTTTTAGTGATCATTCTCTGTGGGGGAAAAAATGAAGAGCAGAAAAAAACCTTTTTATAATTTTAAAGGAGAAAGAATAGTCTTTCTTAATGATAGTTGATGGTAATCAAAGCCCAACAAATAAGATATTCAACCATAAAAAGGAATGAAATTCTTGCACATGCTACAATATGGATGAACCTTGAAGACATTATGCTAAGTGAAATAAACCAGATACAATAGGACAAATACTGTATCACTCCACTAATATGAAGTACTCAGAGTAGTCAAATTCATAGAAAAAGAAAGTAAAACAGAGGTTACCAGGTACTGGAGGATGGGGAGAATAAGGGTTATTGTTTAATGGGTATAGTGTTTCAGTTTGGGATAATGAAAAAGTTCTGGAAAGCTAGAGCACTGTTGGTTACACAACATTGTGAATGTACTGAACGCCAAGGAAGTATATACCTACAGAAGGCTAAAGCGGTAAATTCTGTGTTATGTGTACTTCACCACAAAAAAAACCCTCAACAATAAATAAACTCAAACAACCCAACTAAAAAATGGGCAAAAAATCTGAACAGACACCTCACCAAAGATGATACACAGCTGGCAAATAATACATACGAAAAGATGCTCCACATTGTATTAGGGAACCACAAATTTAAAAAACAATGAGACAGCGAGCGCTATATGCCTGTTATTATGGCTAAATCCAAAACACTGACAACACTAAATTCTAGTGAGGACTTAGAGCAACAGGAACTCATTCTTTGCTCCTGGGAAGGCAAAATGGTACAACACTTTGAAAGACAGTTTATCAGTTTTGTTTTGTTTTTTTTAAGATTTTATTTATTTATTTGAGAGACAGCATGCACGCGTGAGACAGCGAGGCAGAACATGAGCAGAGGGGAGGGGCAGAGCGAGAGGGAGAAGCGGATTTACCGAGGAGCAGGGAGCCCGATGCAGGACTCGATCCCATGACCCTGAGATCATGACCCAAGCTGAAGGCAGATGCTTAAATGACTGAGCCACCCAGACGCCCCAGTTCAGCAGTTTCTTACAAAACTGGACATACTCTTACTATATGATCCAGCAGTTGTGCTCCTTGGTATTTACTCAAGTGAGTTGAAAACCTATGTCCACACATAAACCTACAGACAAATGTTTGTATCCTAACATTTATTCATAACAGCCCAAATTTGGAAACAACCAAGATGCCCTTCAATAAATAAATGGGTACATTCATATGGTACATCGAGACAAGGGAATATTTGTCAGTGATAAAAAGAAATGGGCAATCAAGCCACAAAAAGACATGAAGGAATCTTAAGTGCATATTGCTAAATGAAAGAAGCCAATCTGAAAAGGTTAAACACTCTATGATACCAAGCACAATATATGACATTTTGGAAAAGGCAAAACGAGGGAAATAGTAAAAAGAGCAGTGGTTGCCAAGAATAGAGGCACAGGAATGAGTAAGTGAACAGAGGGGATTTTTAGGGCAGTGCAACTATTCTGTATGATGCTGCAATGGCCAATTCATGTTATTAAACATTTATCAAAACCCACAGAATATATAACACAAAGAGTGAACCCTAATGTAAACTGTGGACTTTAGTTAATAACACTATACCACTACTGTAACAAATGCACCACACTAATGCAAGACGTCAGTAACAGGGGAAATAGAGGGGCGCCTGGGTGGCTCAGCTGGTTAAGCGTCTGCCTTGTGCTCGGGTCATGATTTCAGGGTCCTGGGATGGAGCCCTGCTTCAGGCTCCCTGCAGGGAAGCCTGCTTCTCCCTCTCCCCTGCTCCTGCTCCTGCTCTCTCTCTCTCTCAAATAAATAAATAAAATCTTTAAAAATAATAATAATAACGGGGAAATAGAGAAGAATAGGTGTGTAGGGCTATATGGGAACTCACCATACTTTCCACTCAATTGTTCTGTAAACCTAAAACTGTCCTAAAAATATAGTCTATTAATTGTAAGAGGGACCTTAAACCTTTGTCAGTAGGTTGAGAACTATAGATTAGATGCAATTTATTCAACCCAATAGAGAACAGAATGGATTAAAGTGGAAGAACCTTTTTTTAAAGTCAATGTTATATAAAAACTACAAAATCATGTTTGGATATAATTTACTGTTTATATTTATATGAGTAATATTCCAAATGTCAATATTACAAATTACCACCATTTACAAATAATTAGGAAATGTCTTCCCCCCCCCCCCTTTTATTTGCAAGGTACTAAAGCAAAGCAAAGGAACTGGGAAAACCTTTTTGCTACCTAACTCCATACCCATTTGTCCTATTAGGATTTTGTAAGTAATATAATTACTCCTAAACAAAGCAGGTTGGCAATGAATGTCCTTTGGGAGGCCATTCAAATGAAGGGCTCATCTCACTAATGCAAAAAGCCTATGCCAAATCCTCAAGAACCATAAAAGTGTGACATGATTTCAAGCCTGCAACTCTTACAAAAAAATAATAAATTCAAAAAAGAAAAAATAATAATAAAGCATGCAACTCTTGATGTTGGGGGTTTTTTTACTTGTTTTAATGAGCAAAGAGTATAAACCATCTATCTTACGAAATCAGACCAGGGAATAGGTTTCTGGCCTTCCTCTTTGAGGCTTTATTACCCAGCTAAAAGAGAATCACTTCCAGTTATAAAATACATAAATCATGGGATGTAATGTACAGCATATTGACTATAGTTAATAATAATGTAGCATATGTTTGAAAGTTGCTGAGAGTGGATCTTAAAAGTTCTCATCATTAAGAAAAAAAAATTGTAACTGTATGGGGACAGATGTTAACTAGATGTATTGTGGTGATCATTCACAACATATACAAATACAGAATCATGTTGTACCCCTGAAACTAATACAAAGTTATATGTCAATGATACCTTAATTTAAAATTTTTTAATTAAAAAAATAAATTAATGCTATAAAATACATTTTAAAAATTATTTTAAAAAAAAGATTCACTGATAATCACTCAGTGCTTCCCCAAAGGGAAACTCTATTATTATATAAAGCCAAGAGATAGCCAGACACCCTTATTTGCCATTCTAGTCTATAATGGTTCTTTAATCCTATGATGGAAAGAAACAATACTTCAAAGCACAATACAAAATACTAGCTATTCTTTGCCTACCCAGGTCTCAGAGTCTGAAAAACCACTGGGACAACATTTTCACTTAATCTAGCACCTGCTGCGTGCTTCTGCTAGATTCTAGGGTCTAGATCTATGAAGAATTTGCATCTTCAGTACCAGTATGGTTACTGAAGGCAAAGAAGAGTCATGTTCAAGAGAAGGCCGTACAGTCTATTGTCAGGTTCAAAACCTGGTTACACAACTTCCTAGCTATGTGACCTTAGATAAGTTACCCAACTCTAAAATACAGAAAAATAGAGTATTCATCTCACAGGACGGTGGTAAGGACTAATGAGAAAATGTGGACACTTGGCAAAGGGATAGGCACTTGGTAAGTGCTCAATAAACAAAACCACATCTCCAAAAATCTCATGAATACTACAGGCTCAACTACAGACATATAAACACATTCACTTCATTTTGTGTGTCACCCAGCAGGATAAGATCCCAAATTAAGGTTTTATGGAATATAATATACCCTGCCCAAGTTGACTGCAAGTTCATAAAGGGAAGGGGCTAGATTCTTAGTTTTATCTGGGTCTCCTCTGTATCCATCACAGTACCATGAACCAGAACTAATCCACTCCCCACTCATGGGTCTGAAACACAAAGGCAACCTGGGTTTCTCCCAGCCCTGGGACACGGTTTCATCTTTGGGATTTCACCCCTAGTTAAGCCCCCTGAAGAAGAGCAGCTTATGGATTCAAAGTTCTCCTACCTGAAATTCCAATGAAAAATTCTGTTCTTAAAGTTGGTCACCACCGCCTAGGAGGAAAACTATTAAAACTGCACCTGTGATGTTCGGAATAGGCAAATCTATAAAGACTGAAAAGACATTAGTGGTTGACAAGGGCTAGGGACATGGGTTGGGGGGAGCTGGGAGAAAATGGGGAATGACTACCAATGAGAATCAGATTTCTTTTGGGGTGATGGAAATATTCTGAGATTGACTGTGGGGATTACTGCACAATTCTATGAATGTACTAAAAACCTCTGAATTGGATTCTGTAAGTGGGTGAACTATATCTTAATAGAGTTGATATTTTTAAATTTTTAAATTTTGCCCCACCTTCGACTATCAGAATAAGGCTATTCATTCTATCTCAGAAAGCAGAAGCCAAATTTACAGCAACAAGTCCATAAGCCAACTCTCAAGATGGAAAAAAAAAATTCCTGAAACCCCATGCCACTCCTCAAAACCAACAGCCTAATTCACTTTCATTTCTATGAAACCACATTTGGTTTGCCACTGGGTCCATGAAACCAGCCCTGAAGTCCAAAGCATTCTCTGAGCTTTTCCTGCAAGGCAAGAGTGAGAGGCAGCCAGCCCAGCCACTGAGGGGGTATATTAATCTATCAAGAAGGTTAAAAATTTAAGTTACCAAGATGTTATTAGGAACAGAAAGTATATTGGGAGACTTATTCTTTTTTTTTTTTTTTTAACTTGTGGAACTTTTTTGGCATAGCCACATTATCCAAACAGGATTATCAGGATTCTTCCCACCAGTGGTCAATACATACACAATTGTGTAAGTTATGAAGAAGGCATAAGCCTAACTCCCTGCACCCAAACCAAAATATATACCTCTGCTCTTACTAACTTTTGTTCTGAGTCTTGACAACCCTGAATGCTGGAAGATGATTATAACTACCAACACATGAGCAGTGCTATGCACCAGGGTCCAAACTAAGTGCTTTCTTTACAAGCACTGATTCATTTAGTCCTCAAACTAGAAGGTCAGGGTGGCTACTACCATTTTGCATAGAAGGGGCTCAGGCTCAGTGATTTGTCCAGAGTCAACCATTAAGTGATGGGGTTAAGATTCGAACCCAGGAAATGCTAAACCTTAATTCTACAAATCTGAACTTCATCTCCAGCTTCTATCATCTCTACAGAAAAACAGAAAGTCTTGAACATACAAAATCCTCCCGACTGAAACACTGATTCATCAGGGCACGGAACAAATCCTGAGCATATGAGCACCCACAGAAAAGACCTGGGCAAATCAGGACAGAAAAAAACTGACATAGAGTCCCCAAGGTAGGTCACAAATATTTTATTGTTTATCTTCTATGTATCCAAACCAGAGGTTTGGACTCCAGGGAAAAACTTGAAGGGTGTTATTTGTTTATCAGATTCTCAAGGGGATTCAAGAGACAACTGACCTAAACAACAGTTTTGCTTCAGGGTTAAGTGCACAGGCTTTGGAATCAGACAACTTGGGTTCAAGTACACTTAACTGCTTTGTCACTTTGAGCAGGTTATTGACCTCTCTGATCTTCAGTTTCTTCATGCATAAAATAAAAGTAGTAATAACAATGATCTAGCTGAACTTTGCAATCCCAAGAGGCTAGTTTTATTGCCTCAGATTAACACATGAAGGAAACCTAAACCCAAATGTCTGTGAATGCTAATTATAAAATAAAACCATAAAATTTTATAGCTGGAAAAGACTGTAAAACATCTAATCTGGGGTTATTTATATAATTATGTATTTATTTTGTGTAATTAGTTTTACATTTTCAGTAGTGAGAAAGATGAAGAGAAGAAAACTAATACACAATACTAAGATAGTAATACATACTGCAGCAAGCACCTAATGATAATGGAATGCCTGAAATCTGGGAAAGAGTGATGAACTCCACCCTTTACACTGAAGAGGTCACACATGACCTATTTAAGTAATAGTAGCAAGGAGTATAGTTAATACATACAACCGAATATACAGAGATTAAAACATTTAGGTCCTTACTAGTCTTTCCCCCAAGTTACAGGCTGCTCCATTCCATTAGATAACTTAAATAACTCTTAAACCCTATCACTGCATCATTTCCTCCTACGCAAGGAATTTCTACCCCTGCCAAAAAAAGAGTAGCAGGCAAATAAATTTCCAGTCACACTAATGCACCCTACTCATACTCACGACAGACATACAAATGCAGTTCCAAATTCTAGTAGGCTTGGTCCAGGGGGTCCACTCTGGGTAAGCAGGATGGGAAAGGATTAAGAGTTCTGTATTAGCAGGAACTCTAACTCTGGCTCAGACCATGTAGGGGTTCAAAACTAGGCCCCACTGCTGGAGCTGTGTGGCTCTGGACTAGTGACTCCACCAAGCCTGTGTTCTCATTTGTAAAATGAATAACATGAGATAATTCACTGGCAAGGAGTCAGTCTCTGTAGCCACAGGGGCAACAGACTAGTCACCGCTACACTGTCAGGGCCCAAAGCAGTACCTAGCACCCCGCAGCCGCTCCTACGTTTGCTTGAATAAAGCAGAAGCCCAATTAAACCCAGGCTGAGAGTCGATCAAAATTCGTGGGCCCAGTCTATGAGGGAGCCCCTATCTTACCCCAAACCAGGGGTGGAGTGTTACCTGAACCAAGGATGGTCACGGAGAAAGGAAGAATAGGCTTCAGGTCATCAGAGACCCTGCCTCTGAGGAACCTCATCACACCACAGTTTTATGTGTATTTCACCCCCCCAAAAGACTGGCAATTGCTGTCCTGGGGTTCCATTATCTCCCTTTTCATTTTTAGAAGCAACAGGATCACAAAATGACATCTCAGGCACTTGACTTCTGGAAGTCTCCTTTCAAGAGGCCTGGGAACAATGTTCACAGGTAGGACCCCACTCAGCCAGTGCAACCTGTCTTAGCTGAAAGGTATCACCTATTAAGAAATCCATCACACAGACAAGAAAAGGTAAGTCAAAGACATTTCCACTATCTTCCTTCATGTCATTCCTGATTCTCAAAACTAAAAGATGGACCAAACTATTTTTAAATGGGCAGACTGAAAAGGCATCAAAAACAACCTCACAATCCAAGGAGCTCATCCCTAGAACACTCTTGTTTGGCCAGGAGAAACTCTGGATCTGCAAAAGTCAAGAGAAAATCATACACTTGAATGCAAACCTCATCACCCCCCACCCCCGGCCCCACCAAAAGGAAATAAGTAAAAACGGTTTTACAAAAGGCTCAAGAATCTTAAAGGATGAGCTTAAACTTCTGCTTTCTGAGTGAGGCCGGAGGACATTCCCTCAAAACCTTTGAGTTTTCAAGGATAATGGGAGAGGTAAAAAGGAGAGCGAGGGAGAGAGTCAGGATATGTTCGTTCTATTTTTACCCTCGCCCACAGTTTAGAGTAAAGGAACACGCTGATGCTGTGCTCCCACCGCTGTCACCTTCTGCTAAACACAAGAATCAGAACCTGCACACGTACGCGGCCCTGGGTTACCGGCGGCCACTACCGCCCAGAACCGCGAGCTAACCAACCATTCCACCCAGCCCTTCCCTGGCAGCGCCCGTGCCTTTCGGAGAACCCGGCGGCCCGGGCGGACTGGCGGACAGAGAGCGAAGCCATCACGAGCCGCGTTTTGCTGAGGGGAGGCAGCGCCCCCTTGGCAGGGCACGTTCCGCTTCCCCGCCTGGGTACCCAGGGGTGAGCGAGTGTTCCCCCAGGGGAGCTGGAGCGGTGCACGCGGTGGCGTTTCCCAACGGGGTGCGGCGCGCCAGGCACTGGCGTCTCGCTGCCGGGACACCTGTGTGCCGCGCACACCCGGCCGCCGTGCCCCAGAGCACCGCTCGCCCTCGGCCACCTCCCGCCGGCCCAGAACGCCAACGGCCGAGCGGCCGGTCCCCCTCCTCGCCGACTGCTGCTGGCTCGCCCATCCCACGGACCCTTCTCGCCCCGCTGTAAGCATCCACAGCCGTCCCTCATGGCCCCAGGGCGGAACGGCAGCCGCCGGCGCGCGGACGCCCAGGGCCGAGAGCCGCCCGACGGCCCTGCCGCCTCAGGGCCCCGTCCCCGCGGGGCTCCGGACACTCACTCCTGAGCGCGCTGATGAGGGACTTCCCGTCCTTGATGAGCTCCTTGATGAATTTGTTGGTCTTGTCCAGCTCCGCTTCGTGCGACTTGAGCGTCTCTCGGAAGTGCGGGCTGTCGAGGCAGCAGTCGCTGAACTCGAGCGCGGGGAGCCCCATAGTGCCCGCGTCGCCCAGCCGGGGGACGCGCCTCCCCCAGCGCCCGGGAGGCCCGCAGCCCCGAGCACGCACGCGGCGGGACCCCGGCCGGGACCCCCGACGCCCGCCGGCTCCACAGGTGTGGCGCCGGCTCGCCCTCCGCGCGGTGTCCGCCGGCGCGCACGACTCCTGACCCGAGCGGGGACCCGGCCGAGGCGCGGCTGCTCCGGCGGCGCGCCACGGAGCGGCTGGCGGGCAGGAAGCGCAGCGACAGACCCGCAGCGGTGCCGGGAAGCGAGAGACCAGGCGAGCGAGTGCGGCCGCCGCCTCCCCGCCTCCTTCGCCTGTTCGCTCTCCAGCAGCCTCGAGCGCCCTCTCACAGCAGCCTCAGCCGCCCTGCCGGCGTCCGGGCCGCTCGAACCTGCTAGCGATGACCTAATCCCAGCCGGACCAATCAGCACGTCCGCCTCAGCCCGACCCCCCCTGCCGCCCGGGGACACCCGGCCCTTCCGTGGCCTTCACCCAATCAGCTGGGCGTAGAGGCGGGGCCTGGGGCAGGGGGCGGGCCCACGCCACCGCCTAGGTCCGCAACACAAGCTCCGCCCTCTCCCGCCCGCGCGGTGTTGCAGACCCGGTGCAGAAGGGGTGATCGCTGTGGTGCATGGGCCCTTGCCACTCGCGATTTTGCTGACCTGTTGCGGCCAGGATCCGAACCCGAGGTAGTGCTTCTGCAGGTCTGCGGAACGGAGGACCCTAAATATGACTAGTCTGAAAAAACTGGGAATTGGGGCTGCAGTTCCGTTCAGCCCGCCCTGCACGCCTGGGCAATCGAGCTTTCACTCAAAATGCAGCCCCCTACCCCGGGAGAACCTCGAGCGCAACGAACCACCATGTCAACCCTAAACACACGCTCCTTATTCCAGTCAAGCAGAAAATATTTGCATCTTTGAATTACCAGCTCTTCTTGCCTGCAGTTTTTCTCGCCCCCCACAGTCCGTCCCCCTCATGGCCACTCCTGCTCAAAATCCGCCCACGGCTGCCCCCAGCAGAAAGATCTAACACCCTTACGAGAATTTCAGCCGCCTGTTGTTTTCCTGCTGGGCATGTAGCACAATTTTACATAATTACGTCCTCTCTGTCGTCCTTAGATACACTGTGAGCTTCACGAGGGCACGGACCGCTGCAGTTTTGTGAGCTGCTGCATTCCCAACACCTACACCAGTGGCTTGCATTCAATAACAGATATTGAGAGCTTACCATGTGCTACGTGTAATACTCGTGCTCAGGTGATTGACAAATATTTGTGGAATAAATGAATAAATCTTTCCCCACCTCCCACCGCCAGTGCGCTGCCTTGTTGTCCCTCTGTTCCACCACTGGAATCAATCCAGGCAGCTCACTTACTGCACTTGTCAGGCTGGACCCCACAGTGTCTAGTGCTGAATTGTGAACTCCTGGAGGATAGGGACTGTCCCTGCAAAAATTTGTCCCCAGGAACTAGCAGCCCTCCTTCAGTTAAGGTTTTTTTGTTTGTTCTGTTTGTTTTTTAAAATAGGTCTGCTATGTGCAGGCGCTAAACTAGATGGTACAGATACTAAGATGAATAACACAGAATGAACTTAACTGCTGCTGGTCGGTGGGAGAGACAGGAGAAAAGCAAAAGCACTGCATGATGAGACAGGAGAAGGCCTCGGGGCTTGGAACATGGGGAAAAGTTTGCCAACTCAGGAGCCAGAGAAGGCATCTATGTTGAGAAATAAATTGATCGGTTTATTGAATGCATAAATGAATGAATGTGATCTGTTTGGTGTTGTATCTACAAATTTAGACTTGAGAGCAGGCCCAAACAGCTATGGGATAGATAATTAAAACCCTGAAAATAGTTGCTCCTCACTTGCCAAGGATGAGAAAGATCTGCTTAATGCTGTATTTTGAGCACTTAAAAGGTAGGTGTTCTGGTTCTCTATGGATACATAACAAATCACACTGAAACTTAATAGTCTAAAACAACAATCTTTTGATTTTCTCTCATGATCTCTGGGGACCAGGAATCTGGGGAGAGCTTAGACTCCAGCTTAGAGTCTCTCCTCTGTTCCCAGTCAGATGGTGACAGGCGCTGGAGCAGGGGTGGTTAGCTGAGCTGCTCCCTCTCCTTGGGTGGGCCCAGGGCTTCTCCATGTGCTCTGTGTGTGCCCAACTTTGGGCTTCCTCACTGCATGGCAGTCTCAGGACTCCAGTGTGAATGTCCCATCTCACAAGGGGAAAGCTGCACCACCGTTTATGGCCTAGCCTTAGAAGTCACAAATTTCTACCACTGTCATTAGCTACAAGCAAGTCACAATCCCTCACAGATTCAAAGGAAAGGGAATGAGACTATGCCTCTAGGTGGGGAAGTGACAGGAATGGGAGATATTGTTACAGCCATGTTTGAAAAAAATAATCTGCCACAGTGGGCCTGGCACATGATATTCAATAAATGTTAAATGAATGAAACAAAATGGGGGCCACAATGATTTATCTTCTCCTGTTGTGGAATATTGGGCAATTGTGTATAAAGTAAAATAAATGTATTAATAATAATAATAACGTTAGCTATCATTTGTCAAGCGCTTAGTTTGTGCCACGCACTATGCTAAATTATTTACATGCATTTAATCCCTACCAGGTAATATTGGTACTATGATAATCCCCATTTTTCAGGTGAGAAACTGAGGCCCAGAATTGTAAATTAAACCAGGTTACCTAGCTAAGAAGTGTGTGTGATACATACATATACACATATACCTTAATATGTCCATTTACAGGCAAATACGTATGGATAACATTTTATTTCTTATTAATTTAATTCAGAATTTCCATAAGCACTTCCCACACTTCAGGCAATATTATCAGAAAAAGAGAATCAGAATGCAGTAGTATTGAGTACAAAACTGGCACATGGAAGGTGCAGTTATCTCTCTCTTCCTAGAAAATAAACTCCATAAAGTTGAGATTTTGTGTTGTCTGCTGCTACAGCCCCAGGTCTTAGAACAGCAATGGGTACTTCAGAGCTGCACAAGGCCAATAGGAGGGACATGAGTTGAATAAGGAAGAAACAGCAATGCATGTGACAACATAGGCTGTAGCTATGAAGGAAAATAAAGCAAAAATCACTTTCATAGGAAATATAGAAATAATTTAGGCAAAATAACTTGACCTAGATTCTTTGGAAGATGTCTGAATTCCTTCCAACTAGTCAAACAATAAGTCTAAAGAGTTCTATTTTCAGTATCAGTATAGTTTGAATCCGTAACCTCTGACTTCAGTTGTCCAATTTATTTTACACCTGCCATACAATGACCTTCCATTTGTAGAAAATTGGAGAGCATTCTCATATAGGTTCTCTCTGAGCCCACATAAGCAGAGGTGAGCAGAGGCCACTCATTCATGGCTCCTGAACACAAACTGGAGAACAGGGCTGGTCCATGATGAAGGTTCTTAGGTCCTCCCGTAACTAAGGACCAGAAATAGATGTAGCCTCTGGGGACTTGGATGATGACGTCAGCACAAGATTTCTCTCTCCATCCCATGAGCTGACCTTCCTCTATGGTGCCTTCATTCTCAGTGGCTCTCTGCTCCCCCAAACTTATATCCAGCAATATTAGCAGTAACAGAGGGTTTTTTTTCCCCCAAGAATTAGAGCAGAAATTTAAAGACTGAAGCCAGGGGTTAAACAGCCCCACTCCCAAAACGTAAAGCACCAGGGAGGAGTTGTTTCCCCCAAAGGACAAACAAAGGGCTGTTAACAGGAAAAGAGGGAATTAATGCTGAATAGGCAGAAGCAATAATAAGCAGTACAACTGACCAGTCCTCCAACCCCCTCAAAATGAATGCTCCTGGGCGCCTGGGTGGCTCAGTTGGTTAAGCGACTGCCTTCGGCTCAGGTCATGATCCTGGAGTCCCTGAATCGAGTCCCGCATCGGGCTCCCGGCTCGGCAGGGAGCCTGCTTCTCCCTCTGACCCTCTCCCCTCTCATGCTGTTTCTCTCTCTCTCTCTCAAAGAAATAAATAAAATCTTAAAAAAATGAATGCTCTTTTTGCTACATTTCCATGGTTTTGTAATTCTACTTAGCACATATTCATTCTTTTTTATAGTTGATACCATATGTTGCTTTTTATACAGTGACTTCACCTTTGTATTATTACCGGATAAGGCATCAGTTTTCCAGTTTTAAAAGAATGATTTGGAGATTGTGTTGTAAATATTCTATGTCTCAGTTGTGGTGATGGTTACACAGGTGTCGACATTTGTTAAAATTTTATTGTGTCTAAGCTACACCCCGATAAAGTTGATTTTAAGAAATAATGATGGGGGCGCCTGGGTGGCTCAGCCATTAAGTGTCTGCCTTCGGCTCAGGTCATGATCCCAGGGTCCTGGGATCGAGCCCCGCATTGGGCTCCCTGCTCCGCGGGAAGCCTGCTTCTCCCTCTCCCACTCCCCCTGCTTGTGTTCCCTCTCTCTGTCAAATAAATAAATAAAATCTTAAAAAAAAAAAAAGTCTGAATGACCTACATTACCAGATATCAAGATTATAAAGCTCTATAATTAAAACAGTAGGGGATGGGCATAAAAATAAATAAACAGACCAAAGAACAATAAATGAATCCAAAAACAGACCCACTCATATATGGTCACCTGATTTACAATAAAGGTGACACTGCGGAGCAGTGAAGAAAGATTTAATAAACAGCACTGTACGAAATGGCTACCCATAAGGAGAAACAAATCAGTCTTGACCACTACCTTACACTACACAGAAAAAAACAATACCAGATGGAACAGAAATCTAAATGTGAAAAATAAAATATCACAGCCTTTAGAAGAAAATATACGAAAATGTGTTATTGAAACTAAAGCTGTAAGGGCGCCTGGGTGGCTCAGTCATTAAGCGTCTGCCTTCAGCTCAGGTCATGATCCCAGGGTCCTGGGACTGAGCCCCGCATCGGGCTCCCTGCTCAGCGGGAAGCCTGCTTCTCCCTCACCCACTCCCCCTGCTTGTGTTCCTGCTCTCACTATCTCTCTCTGTCAAATAAATAAATAAAATCTTAAAAAAAAAAAAAGAAAGAATGATGATGGTAGTGATATTAATGATGATATTTATTTGAGCTTTTTTTCTGTAGTAGGATCTGTGCTAAGTACTTTATTGCATTTCCAACCTCTACTAAAATCTGGGAAGTAGGTAGCATTACCATCCCTGTTCTATAGATAAAGCAACTAAAGATTAGAGAAGTAAGGTGACTAAGGTCACATACTTAGTGGTAGAACTAGGCTAAGAATTCAAATCTATCTGTTTTAAGTAACTATCTGCATATAAGATATCTATAAGAAAGATATTTTATATATATATAAAATTAATAATACTAGCCAAACCTAAAATTGGAATAAGATCACACATGAATGAAAGAGGAGGTATCTCATTCTGAAATGTATGTGTTTTTCCAGGACCATTTGCTGGTATGCCCCCAATATATCAATAATTATGCAAGCCTCTAATTTGTTTTGGCTAAAAATCGAATCCAATTGACTGAAACAGACATGAAATCCTTATTTTCCTTGAAAGAAGAAAGAGTAATCTCTCCTTAAAAATTCATTGGTTTGTAGTTCTTCAGGGGAGGTAGCAGCACTTAATTAACATTCTTTGGCTCAAGAAATTAATGAAATTCATATTACTTGCAGTATACAGGTCTGTTTTGTATGTTATCAACAACTCAGACTTCTACACAGCTGCTGGTGCCATGTGCCATTTTTCTGGCCATCGAGAAAGAACTGGAAATCTACTGGGTGGGGCTTTGGAAAAGGTTTTGGTTTTTTGATAAAGGGACAGCTGACACTCACTTTTTGCCCATCTTCCCTCCCTACTCTTTTCGCCGAGAATATGGGCGTAATGCGTTAAGGAGCGGCCGTCATCTTGCAACCATGAGGATGAATGCCACATGCCAGGTGCCTTGGTGATATTCATGAGCCACCACACCCAGCCCTAAAATGCCCACCTACCAACTACTCATCACATGAAGGGGGGAATAACGCAACCTATTTAGGCCGCATTAGTGGAGTTTTCTGTTACTCAAAGCCAGATACAACCCTAACTGATAGGATGCACTGATCAGAAAACCTATTGAATCACCTCCTCTTGAATTTTGGGCATCTGCATTAATACATGGTTCTTAGGGAGTTTCCAAAATGGAAAATCATTAGGCTTTTTTAAAAGATTTTATTTATTTGTCAGAGAGAGAGAGAGCACGCACAAGCAGGGGGAGCGGCAGGCAGAGAGAGAAGCAGGCTTCCCGCTGAGCAAGGAGCCTGACGCGGGACTTGATCCCAGGACCGCAGGATCCGGACCTGAGCTGAAGGCCAGCGCTTAACCAACTGAGCCACCCAGGTGTCCTGGAAAATCATTGGTTTTAAGGATGGTTTCCTAAACATTTAATGATATATCTACATTTACAGGAATGTGTATTAAATGAAGAAAGATATTTTAAAAAATGATACGCCATCAATAAAAATAAGCTCGTTCAGAGACTGAGATGAAATCAGAAAACTGTCAAAGATAATTTCAATTACAGACCCAGGATTACCTGGGTCCGTGAAAATAATTGGTCTATTTTATAATTGTTGCTGCTGAGGCTGCTGCTGAATTGTTGCTGCTGAAATGACCAAGTAAAATGGCTTACTTTGGTAAAGTAACCTACACAAATGCAGTTCTGTGCACCTTGCTCTCTTTCTCGCCTCCAGATCTTCATGTACATGTGTATATGCTTGAAATACACATTAGCGTATTAGAGGTCCTGAGATGTCCTGCAGTAAATAATCCTGTGAGACTGTTCTGAACGTAGTAGTTCTCATTTTTCTTTGAGTACAGAATCCTGTCTCCCCCACTAGGTCCCCCGTAGTTCGTGCTCTAGGAAACACATTTGGGAGATGAACAATATCATAGACACTAAGAATGGGGATGCACAGAAGCAAGGGGTCATTTCTAGTCTTTGGGTTGCTATTTCAGTTGTTGCAAAATACAAAGTTTGTCACTGGGAATTTAAAAACTTTCTAAAGCAACTAGAAAACACTCACTATCCAGCTTCAAATCCTTATTAATGGGTAAGTTTTCTTCTCTGGGGATCCCTGCTCCTTTAGATGCAGCCCTGGGTTTTGAGGTGATGCTGTAGTTTTTAGTGGGTGCTTTGTCTATCCTAAGTGGCATTGGTGGTGTAGTGGAGGGCAGTGTTTCTGTAGAGAAATTATTCTCGCCATCACTTCCTTCTAAGGAGAAGCCAGCATGAAACATGAGTACAAAAATGGGTTATCTTGCATCTACATACAGGGCAAAGGGGATATAATATCTGCTGGATCTACAAGAGTAGATGTTGGCAGATTTCTTTTATTTACTTCCCCACTTCCCTTTCTAGTTTGTTTCTGGAATTTCCCATCACTACGTTTGTATTACCTGGCACCATCTGCAGAAAAATTTGCCTTACAGAATTAGTGGCTGTTATGCTGCCAAGCTGAAGATTTGCACCATTAAAACACTAACACTCTCCAGTTTAAAAACTAGCTATGTTCTAAAGGCTGTTTTGCCTGAAAAGTGACAATGTGAACCAGCCCTGTGCTCCCCAAAGCTGATCTGATGACCTCTGCCAGCCCAGGAAGAAGTTTTCTCTGATCCATCATGAAACGAGAAAAACAGTGAGAACTCAATGAGTTTTCCATAATATGCATTCCATCTGAGGCCGTGTTTTCTATTTTGAGATTATGTCCTTCCTACAAATTTGATATGAATATACTCATTTTTTGTATTAACAGACTCTTTTTCTTAAAGTGAGATGATGATAAATGAAGGTAGGAACTGTATTTAAAAAACTCCTTTGGCGGGGCGCCTGGGTGGCCCAGTCAGTTAAGCAGCTGCCTTTGGCTCAGGTCATGATCCCAGGGTCCTGGGATCGAGCCTCGCATCGGGCTCCCTGCTCAGTGGGGAGCCTGCTTCTCCCTCTCCCTCTGCCTGCCTCTCTGCCTACTTGTTCTCTCTATCTCTCTGTCAAATAAATAAATAAAATCTTTAAAAAAAAAAAAAAAAACTCCTTTGGCAAAATTTAAATTCGGAAGTCCTGTGCCCTCCAACTTTGTTTGTTGTTGTTTTTTCCTCTAAGTAATCTCTACACCCAATGTGGGGCTCAAACTCACGACCCTGAGGTCAAGAGTCCCATGTTCCACTGACTCAGCTGGCCTGGCACCTGTTTGTTCTGTTTTTGAGAAATGAGTCCTTGAGCCCAGGAAACTTGTAGGTCTTGCTTGCTTCTGTGTTCCCTGTGACCTGTAGAATGCCTAGCAATAAGAGGCAATCAATACAGTATGACAGATGTTAAAAGATAAACTGAGACACATTAAACTTTTTGAGAGTTTATTTGAGCAAATATCAATCCAATCAGGCAGCACCAAACAGAATGATTGGGAGCGCTCCACTGAAAGGAGTTAAGGGCAAAGTTTTTATGGAGAAGACTTGGAAGCAAAGCAAAGCAATTATTTGGTTATAGCTTAAGTGGTTGCTTTATGTGGGAAAGCCTGGGTGGCTGTTTGTGACTGTGTTCTTCAGTTTCATTTTCTCAGATTCAAGTGCACTGAGTCCTGCTTAGTTTTTGTTTTGCTTACTTGGCTATCAAGGCATTAGAACAACCTCAGTTGGTCTCTTTGTTTAATCACTTTAATACAAACTAACCCAGAGATTGGGAGACTTTTTCTAGAAAGGGTTTCCAGGCTTTTTGGACCATTCAGGCTCTGTTGTACCTCCTCAAGTCTGATGTTGTGGCAGGAAACCAGCCACAGATGATACACGAATGAATATAGTGGCTGGATTTCAAAAAACTTTATGGACACTGAAATCTGAATTTCATGTAATTTTCAGGCATCATAAACTCTTCCTTTAATTTTGTTTTCTAGCCATTACAAAATATAATCCCCAATCTTAGTAAACCATATAAAAATAAGTACCAGGCTAGATTTGGCCCACAAGCCACAGTTTGCTGACCCCCAGACTAACCCAATGAAAGAAAGGAAAAGCAATTCAAATCTATTTCTTTGGCCTATTGTTAGTGATGAGTACTATAAATGACAGTGAGGAAACATTTTGCAACTAAAAAGGACCAGATAATATATCTGTCAGTATAAAATATAGTAGATAAACCTACTAAATTGATTTAAAAGATTCAATTTCCTACTGTTTCCCAAAAAGCAGAAATGAGAAAACCAGGAGTCCCACTGAACACCAACCAATTATCTTTGAACTGGGCCATTCGTGGACTCACAGAACCAGGTAGCTTTAGAGCTAAAAGAGATTATGGAAAATATCCAATTCAATCACATTGTCTTAAAGGCAAGGAAACTGAATACCAGGGAAGAAAGATACTTCCCCAAGGTCACTTATTTAAAGAATGAAAGTAATCTAATAAGGAAAGAACACTTCTGAAGGCCGAATAAAAAACAAAGTTGTATAATGAAAAAAGCATCAGTTTCCATCCATAGGTTCAAATACTGGCTTTGACACAATGATTTTGAATCTCAGGTAAGTTTCTTCACTATCTGAGTCTCAATGGCTTCATCTTTAGAAGATGGACAATAAGTAATTATCACAGAGAGCTATAGTTAAGAACAAGTGAAATAATATACCTAGTATATTTTCAGGTGTAATAAATGTCTCACAAATTATAACTTGTATCACTATATGAACTTTTTTTTTTTTTAAGATTTTATTTATTTATTTATTTGAGAGAGAGAGAATGAGAGAGCACATGAGAGAGGGGAGGGTCAGAGGGAGAAGCAGACTCCCTGACGAGCAGGGAGCCCGATGCGGGACTTGATCCAGGGACTCCAGGATCATGACCTGAGCCGAAGGCAGTCGCTTAACCAACTGAGCCACCCAGGCGCCCCACTATATGAACTTTTAAAAACCTCAAAATGTACCATGCTTGCTAAAAACATCTTGAAATTATAGTTTTTAAAGTGAGCTAAGAAATGAAAGCCAAATATTTGATGTTTTAACAAAAATATTTTTATCTTTTTTAGTTGAAATACTTCCTTGAATTTCTATTTACAGCATTCCTGAAAGACAATGAGTGCTTGTTTTAAAGCTGAAATCACAAACTAACCACACTTTTACTTTAGGATGGAGGGTTTTTTTTTTTTTTTTTTCTTGTTTAGGATGGAATTTGATTAATAGTACTAACACAGGTCACTGAAATACCCCCAAAATCGTTCAACTATGGAGAAACCCTACCGCTTGTGAATTTGTATTTACGTTTCTTAGCTAACAATAATTAGGGGAGGATGAAGGATGTAGTAGTTAAGAGACATAGTCAAGAATGTTCTCATATCATCTCTTTTTTTTTAGGTTTATTTATTTAAGTAGACTCTACACCCAACGTGGGGCTCGAACTCACCAACGGGAGATCAAAAGTCACACACACCCCCAATTGAGTCAGCCAGGCACCCTTCGTATTACCTTTTATAAAGTAATGACAAGAGCAAAATCTCAAGCATGAGACAGACATGGGTTTTAACCACAGCTCTGTCGCTTGCTGGCTGTGGGACTACAACCAGTTAATCTCTAAAAGTCTTAGGCATTTTAACTATAAAATGGGGTTGACAATGGTCATCCATTGGTCACCTACCTCACGGGGCTGTTGTAAAAATTAATTGGTAGCATGAACAAAAAATGCTTACTTAGACCAGAGTCTGCACTGTATCAAGTGTTCAAAAACAAATAAAGCAGTAACTGAGTAAATAAAGTTAAATAAAGCAGTAACTGGCCATTTGTTTAAGATGAACTTAAATAAATTCCATTTTTATAATCTTTTGTCTCCTCTGCTGGATGTGAGATGCAACTGTGAAAGAACTGATTTTTCAGAGTTATAATGTGAACTGGGACAGTAATGGTGCACTTGAAGCTAGAACTGGATATAGGTTTCCTCCACTGTTCCAGTAAACCAGGAGGAAACCAAGAGCCTCGGGGGTTTCTAGGAACTAGGAACACAGGTTCAATTCAGGACTCTAAACAAGAAAAAGATTTTGCTGGCTACTTTGGAGATATTCAGATCTAACTCTTCAAGAAGCTTTCCTGCCCTCCCAATTGAAAATAGCCCTCCCTCTTAGTCTCCATTGCTATTCTGTATCTCAGACCCTCGCTTGTTTTCTTCAGTGCATGCATAACAATTTCAAGTTACTTGTTTATTGACCATCCCTCACACACATTATCTCCCCCTTCTCCCTACCACCTCCCCACTTCACTAGAATGTAAACTCCCTGCGGGCAAGGACGGAGCTGGGACCATGTGGTTCATGGCTCCATCCTCCCGTGCCTAGAACAGCACCTGCATATTGTAAATTCCCAGTAACTATCTGGTGAATGAACCAATGAATGAATAAATGAATGACCTTATGAATGGGCAGACCTGGCAGAAGCTTCAGGCTTTCCTTCGAAGTGTAGAAAGGAAGGGGAACTGATCTTGTGGCTGCCACAAAAGGAAAAGAAAACTAGTAAAATTGTGACCACACAGACCCAGCACTGAAGTCCTGGACCACAGGGGCTCAGAATTTCTAGGGGAGGAAACACAGGGTGTGTGATACATGGGTGACTCCAGACCAAAGGAGTTACACACACATACACACACACACACAGAAATACAGTATCCAAAGATCCAAAGACAGGGGTACATCAGAATTTGCTAGGTTGTTTGTTGCTTCAGGCACAATAATCTTTCTTCACTTGGCCTCTGGGTCACCTCCCACTTACTGCCTTTGGGTCTCCTTTCTCATTGGCCCCTCTTCCTCTGTTTCCTTTGCTGGTTCCTCCCTATTCTCCCATCCTCTGAACACTGGACTTTCCCAGGTCAGTTGGAAAATCTCTATTCACACACACCTCCTAGGTTACTCCAACCTGCCTCACGGCCACAAATACTATCTGCATGCTAACAAACACCGAATATCTACCCTAGTTTTGACCTCTCCTCTGAACTCCAGACAGGCAAACACAGCTTGACTGCTCAACACTTTACCTTTATACCTAAATAAGCATCTCAAACTTAGAAAGAGACCTGAACTCTCAATTTTCTCCCCAAATCTGCTCTTCCCAATGGCAAATCCAACCCCATAGATGTTCAAGCCAACAACCTTACAAGCATCTTTGTTTTCCCTCTCTACAAGCTACCTCCAATTCCTGGCAAGCTCTGTTGGCTGAGTCTTCAATACAAACCCATAATCTGACTGCTTTTCCATCTCTTCTGCTCCTATGGCCCAAGCTACCACATATTTTTCCTAGATTATTGCAGTAGCCTCCTAACTTGTCTCCTGACTCTACCGATGCTGCCTATAGTTAAGCCTCCCCCAAGCAGCCAGAGTGATCCTAATAGAACAGTAAATTATATCACATCATTCTCCTGATCAAAAGCCTCCAATGGTTTTTCATCTTACCAAAAGAAAAGTAAAAGCATGATCTAGCCCAGAGATACATCTTTTCTCATTTCATTTTCTACTGTTCTCCCCCCAACTCACTCTGCTCTGACTGGTTGAAAATCCACATGGATCTCAAATTAATTTTAATAATATTAGCCTGAAAATTTGGCATAGGCGTAGAAGATCTGACTGTAAGTTAATAAATGGTTTTAGTTGGAGAAATACCTGATTTTTCTTTTTGTTTTAATTTTAATTCCAGTGTAGTTGATGTGCAGTGTTATATTAGTTTCAGGTGTACAATATAGTGATTCAACAATTCTATACATTATTCAGTGCTCATCATGGTAAATGGACTCTTAATCTCCCATCACCTATTTCACCCATCACCCACCCACCTCCCCTCTGGTCACCACCACTTTGTTCTCTGTATTTAAGGGTCTGGGGTTTTTTGTTTGTTTGTTTGCCTCTTTTTTTCTTTGTTTGTTTCGTTTCTTAAATTCCACATTTGAGTGAAATCATATGGTATTTGTCTTTCTCTGACTTATTTCACTTACCATTATACTCTCTAGATCCATCCATGTTGCTGTAAATGATAAGATTTCATTCTTTTTATGGCTGATGTATATATATATGTGTATATATATGTATATATGTGTGTGTATATATATATATATATCATATCTTCTTTATCCATTCATCTATGGATGGATACATGGGCTGCCTCTGTAATGCAGCTATTATAAATAATGCTGCAATAAACACCATACATGTATCTTTTTGAGTTTGTGTTTTTATATTGTTTGGGTAAATACTCAGTAGTAGAATTACTGGATCATAGGGTAG
This sequence comes from Mirounga leonina, assembly GCF_011800145.1. Taxonomy (NCBI): domain Eukaryota; kingdom Metazoa; phylum Chordata; class Mammalia; order Carnivora; family Phocidae; genus Mirounga; species Mirounga leonina. Next base: position 26,141,699 of record NW_023270426.1, on the reverse strand, counting down.
TTCTATTTCTAATTTTTTGAGGAACCTCCATGCTGTTCTCCTGATGTGAACAGCACATCAGGAGTGGCTGCACTAGTTTGCATTCCCACCAAGAGTGCACGAGGGTTCCTTTTTCTCACCAACACCTGTTGTTTCTTATTAGTCAGCTTTCTGATCCCACTGTATCAGACCAGCGCATATTTTAGGGTCTTTAGCAATTGCTTTTGGGCCCTAGAGTTAATCCTTTGGGCAAAAATGCAAATTAGATTACCTCCAAGTTTCTGCCAGTCACCCTCTATCCCAGTCTTGGACAAACACAGACCTTCAAAAGACACTTTTGAAATCCGACTAGGTATCAAGTGAGGCACTGAGGAGTCAAGAATGAAAAAGACATGCCCACGTCTTCAAGGAACTCACAGAGGAGTCCAGGTGATGATGGCAAGAGGACCTGATCTTCACAGAACAATGAGAGAGGGATGCCCAGCATACTACGGGAGCCAAGGAGAGGGCACTCAGCCAGATTTCCTAGAGGGACAGGCACATCAGCTGAGGCTTACACGGAGGTATACAAATGAAGGTACACAGTGGGTCATATACCAGAGTGTAGAACATAAGCAAAGAATCTACATGCTATGTACAGGAAACCACAGACATTTGGGGCAAGTTACTCTTAAGGTGAGGCTGGGAAGGAAGGCAGAGAGCAGGACACAGAGAACTTGGTTTAACATAATCAAGGAGTATGATCTTTGTTCAGCAGGCAACAGAGAGCCACTGAAGCAGGAGAGTGCGGATGCTCTAAGGACATGCTTGGAGGCAGGCAGACCACAGGGAGCATCCCAGGAGAAGATGATACAGGTCTGAATTAGGCAGGAGGAGTGGAGGTGGGAGAGAAAGGCAGGCTTAACAAACAGTGAGTTAAAATTAGTGGAACTTGATGTGAAGGAGACCAGAAGGAGGAGACAAGGGTAAGTTTATGTTTTCTTCTTGAGGTTATTACCAAGTCCAAGTAGTAACACCAGGCAGGAAGAGGATTTCATTTTAGGAGCGTTGAACTTAAAACTTTAAGGGAAAAGAATTCATTCATTTATCCATTAATTTAAGAGCTATTTATAAAGTACCTACCAGGTGAATGTAGGAGTGATTGTGAAGGGAGAGGTCTGGACTTCAGAGAGTGGGCATCATTAGCATACAGATGATCGGGAGTTAACCCACAGGATGGCTGGCACAGTACTTGGCCCAAAGGAGGCTGTCCATGGGTACCTGCTGGAAAGAATGAATGAAGAGTTAGTCTGTTTGTAAGAACAGAGCTGGGAGCGAACCATGACACTCTGGAAAACACCAATGGTTTAGGCTTGGGTAAAGGATACAGAAAAGGAGTAGTCAGAAGTGTGGAGGAGTGGCAAGGTGTAATGTCATGAACATAAAGTGAGATAGGAACTAAGTACACACACATTATCAGGTATTAGAAAGGCTTTTTTATTCTGAGCCTTCTCTCGTGTGACAATTTCTTCAGGAATTATTTCTGAGTGGAAAGTGAAATGGGTCTCTAGACAAATCTAGAACTCCCTGCCAAAAAAAAAGGGGGGGGGCTTTCTTTCTTTTTTTTTTTTTTCCTAGACTTTTGTCACCTTGTAATCTAAGGGTTATTTGGGCAACAGTAGCATTTCTGGTTACCAAATTTAATTACCAAGTTTGTGCTATTCTGTGATTTTGCTTAAATCAGTTGGAATATTTTTTTCTCACAGATGATGATTATTTTCTACTCTCAGTGTTAACTTCCTGATGCTGATTTAAACCAGAGGCTGTAACTTTGTCAGTGTGAAAACAATTGAAAGTCTAGGACCTGGTGGCATCATTCATTTAGCAGTATATTCATCTACTGGTGAGAGAGGTGGTGGTTTCTGGTCAATGACATGTGAGTGTGATGATCTGGTTGTAGACATCTAATTTTTGTTTGTTTTTTGTTTTGGTTTGGTCTTTGCCTACCCAGCATCCATACCCCATTTTATGATAATGGTATCTGAGTTTTTGTTGGGAAACCACTTCTTCTCCATTTCTAGTCCAGCTGACTACATTGGGCTTCAAAGAGAAGGCATGTGGCCCAGGGTTCATCAATAAAGCACTGTGATGCCCTCGGCTCAGTGACTGGCCCATGGACTGGCACAGGACCCAATCAGAGGCAATGAGATAGAATTCTTGGACTTGCTAAGCAACCAGGCCAAAGGTATTCTGTTGAACTTGAAGTTGGGTGGATATATATGGATATATACCAGGAGCTAAAGTGAGCCACCATATAATGGGGAGAGCCTGTCTGAGAATGAAGTTGATGTAGAGGAAAGAAGAGGTGAGACATGAAGAGAGATAGACTGGCCAAGCACTGAAGACACTGTGATCCTAGATCTGGCCATACCTGAAGCTAGCTAGCATACTGCTATACTTCTTAGTTATATGAGCCAATCAATTCCCTTTTAAGCTTTGGCCACATTTTGTTAGCTTTCCCAGCACTTGAACCCAAAAAGACCAGATGAGACACATAATGGCATAATTTTTTCTGCTTTATCTGCCAAAAGAGAATCAACTGTCTAAAGTCATAGAAACTCTCTTAGCTCAACTAGCCTAGGAATTGCAATCCACACTGTACACAGCATCTGTAGGTTAGCCTCTCATCACCTTCTGTGTCAGCCTCATTCTCTGTTTCTACTTAATGCTCTCTCTGTCCCAGCTCTCTGTTCCTCACCTGAACTCATGGAATACACAACATTCTATGTTACAAGGTCCACTAGGCTATGGTCCTCACTGCTTCCCATGGACACTTCCTGTGTATTATGTTCACCTCCAGCGGGCTCTCTCTACCCTAACAATCTGTCTGTTTTAATAACTAGACACAGAACTGGAGGACTGAATGGCCGCCACTTCTGTCCCCAAGCTTGGAAAGCCCAGTGCCCAACTGTTGGGGTCTGGCCACCACCCAATGCCACCAATACATTCAAGCCTTCTTGTCCTGAACGCCGTACCTGCTGCTGTTTTTTCCTCCCTCCCCTCTGAAGACAAGTTTAGCCTGATGCTGTCCCCAACTCTGTCATTTCTGTCACTGCTGTGCCACCCGAGACCTTTGCCATATCCCCTCAGGGATCTCGGGAACGTCTGTGATATCATACCTTAGTGGTCTAGAGGAATCCAGCTTTCGAACACTATTTCACAAGCACAATGATGACACTCTCCCTCCTCAAATAAGGTTGCTTAAGCTTGTTTCCCCTTTTCCCGCCTCCAAACAGGCAAGGTAAGTCATTCATATCTGCCAAGAGAGGAAAATAGCTATCTTCAGAATTATACAAGAGCAGCATTTTCCCTTCAGCTTTTGCTGGAAACTCTGAAAAATAACAGAGGGATCAACACTTCCAATGGCAGATGATCTCCTTCCTCTGCCTTTACTACCTTTCTCTCATCAATGAGTATAAACTGAGTAGTCTTTTATGTTCCTGTCAAGGCCCGGAAAACTGAGTTGTAATCATTTAACTCAAATACAGCAAATCTTTAATGAGCATCTATTACCTGCCAGTCACTGGGCTAAGTAAAGGGCATATGGAGGAGAATCATACAGGCAAGATCCCTGCTTCATTTAGATTCTGTTCTAGTGAGGGTAGAAAAGAGGCAGCAAATCAATGTGTGAACAAATAAGTGAATAAAATTTCAGACAGTGTGAAGTGCTATCAAGGAAATATAAGGGAACAATTTTAGAGGGAGTTATCAGAGAAGGTTGTTCTGTAGAGTTAATAGTTGAATTAAAACCCAACTAAAGAAAAGGTACAAACCACGTGAAGTCCATGGAAAGGAGTATTCTGGACAGCAGGTCAGCACATGCCAAGACCCAGGGCTTGGAGCAAGCTTGATGTGTTAGGGTAGGGGTCAATATAATACGGCCCAGGGACCAAATCTGGCCTGCTTTTTCTTTGTACAGCCAAAAAAAGAAAGAATGGCTTTTATATTTTTAAATGGTTGGGGGAAAAAAACAAAATAAAATAATATTTCATGACACATGAAAATGATTTGAAATTCAAATTTCTGTGACCATAAATTTTTTACTGGAAAGCAGCCATACTCACTCATGTATATATTTTCCATGGTTTCATATCTCATTGGCAGTGTTGAGAGACTGTGTGGCCTATAAAACCTAAACTATTTACTATCTGGCTTTTTGTGGAAAAAGTTGACAGACCCCTGTGTTAGAGGAACAGGAAGAAATATCTTCCCAGGATATAAAGAAACTTGAATTTTTTTAATTATTTAAGATCCTTTTGCCTGTAAATAACAGAAATTGACTTAAGTAATGTGGAGAATTAAAGGTAGCCATAAACTCTTTGATACTTTTCTATAAAGAGGTAGAATCTATGTCATCTCCACCTGAATCTTGGCAGCATTCAACACCTGCTTCAACCTATAGAATATGGCAGAAGTGATTCTGTGCCAGTCCAGGCTTGGGCCTGAAGAGACTGACAGCTTCCACTTCCTGCCTCTTAGAACTTTCTCTGAGACACCTGAGCCCCATGTAAGAAGTCTGACTACCGTGAGACGGCCATGCTGGAGAGGACATGCTCTGATTGAAAGTCCCAGCTGAGCCAAGGCTTCCAGCCATCACCACCAAGATGCCTACTGTATGAGGGGAGCCATCTTAGATTCATCAGACCAACCCATTAGCCAGCTGAATACCACTGAGTGAGCTCAGTTGATTCTACATGGAATAGAAAAATCTTTTAGCTGAGCCCTCTTTGGCTTTTGGCCCATAGAATTGTGAAGTATAAAAAACGGGTGCTGTTTTATGCCTCTCCATTTGGGGATAATTATGTTATAGCAATAGACAACCAGTACAAACAACAGAAAATTTCATTGTCTCGCGTAATAACAAGTTCAGAGATAGATCAGGGTCCATGCACAATATATCCTCATACTGCTTTTCTAAGATTCCTTTGGCTCTGCTCTCTGTTTTGGGTTGGTTTCATCATCCGGCTCGTAGCAAGATGGCTACAGTAGTTCCAGGAGTCTCATTCAAACCTGACAGTGTGCAGAGTCAGAAGAAGGAATGTTTTTAGGAGAGAGAATATATGTAGGCTGATCAGTATCTACCCTGGAATTAGGGATAGAGTCTCCTCCTCTGAGTCACTGGGGAGGAATGAACACCTGATCAAAACTGGCAGAAGGAAGATAAGAAGAAAGTAGGGAGGAAGTAGGCAAGTGGATATTAGGTCAGCTACTGTGTTCAAGGAAACTTTCTTCCTACTATCATTTGTTCATTCATCCAGAATACTTTATGTTGAACCATATGAATATGCTTTTTAAAAATAAGTCAAACATAGTTAAATTTCAAATGGCTATCATTAATATTTATTAGGCCTTTATATAGTGGTAGGCATGGTGCTAGACACTAGGGCCACCACAATTAAATGGTACTAAGATAAAGGAAGGGAAAGAGCAAGATCTTAGATATAACATAAGACCTATATAATGTACAGAACCCAGTCAAAATGGAAATGGAGAGCCTTTTGTTAAAAAATTATTTCAAGGAGTGCCTGTGTGGCTCAGATGGTTAAGCGTCTGCCTTCGGCTCAGGTCATGATCCCAGGGTCATGCTCCCCTAGGCGGGGAGCCTGCTTCTCCCTCTGCCTCTGCCTCTCTCTCTCTCTCTCTCTCTGACTCTCATGAATAAATAAAAAACACTAAAAAAAATTTTTAAAAATTATTTCAAGATGGCAGCAGGGCACCTGGGTGGCTCAGTAAGTTGGGCGTCTGCCTTCAGCTCAGGTCATGATCTCAGGGTCCTGGGATCAAGCCCCAAGTCTGGCTCCCTGATCAGCGGGGAGTCTGCTTCTCCCTCTCCCTCTGCCCCTCACCCCTGCTCATGCTCTCTGTCTCTGCTCTCTTTTTCTCTCTCTCAAATAAATAAAATCTTTAAAAAAATAAAAAATTTCAAGATGGCAGTAACAGAGTATTAAACCAAACATGCAGTCCTTTAGAGTATAGGGCCCTGTGTGATTGCACAGGGAGCATGCCCATGAAGCTGGCCCTGGGAAAAAACAGGGGTCCATAGGAGAGGACAGCAGGGGGTCTACGTTAGACTAGGGGGCAAGGAAGCCCTCTTTGAGGAGGTGGTATTTATGCAAGGACCAAAGGATGATTAGGAGTGGCCAGGTGAAGAGCCAGGAGAATGCGGCTCCCCAGCATAAAAGTAGTGTTCTTTCTCACTCCAGATGGTTTGAGAGACTTAGGGTGGCCTGTCTTCTTCAGTTGTGCTGAGACAAAAAGACAAAGGTAACAAACAGATCCCTTTCCTGTCTGTGCCAGCTCAAGCCTGTTTCCCACCCCTTTTCTGTGTTCCAGATCTTAGCACTTGGGTAATCTACACTTATAATCGGATCCTTCCCCTCCAGCACTAGAGATGTCAGGAAAGCCCTAGAGGGGCCCCAGCCCTGTTCCTTGTAGAGCTCAATTGTAAGTGCTTCCTAGGACAACAGCCTAAACTTCCTGATCCACTTGGCTCAGGCTTGTCATAAACAGGGAAGAGTTCTTCCTATCCTCACATTTACTAAGCGCAAACCACGAAGACAGCTAGCACTAACTGGACCTCAAAAAATGTTATCGCCAAACCTGAATCTTTTCCCTAAAATTACCTTAACCCATTTTCAATTCTACAATGTTCTTTTTCTATGTCAGACTCTATGGAAACTTGATGTAGTGGGCCTCCAGGGTGGTTGTAAATAGAATCAGATGAGAAGCTTATTAAAAATAGAGATGCCCCAGCCTCATGCCAAACCCAACTCCTCTATTTTTAACAAGTTCCACAGGTAATTCTGATGCTCTGCCAGGTCTCTGAACCATTGCTTCAGCAAGCTGGAAAAAATAAGGAAATAATTCCCATTTGGCTGGTAGGAGTCAACAGGTTCATTTCTATCATTAAATGTAACCCATTAGGCAAGCTACAGTAGTTCTATTTTCAATACATACACACCTATGATAAAGTTTAACTTATAAATTAAGCACAATAAAACACAACAATAAAAATAAAATAGAACAATTACAACAATAGACCATAATAAATGGTATGTGAGTGTGGTCTCTAGTTGTCTCTTAAAATATGTTGTTGTACTGGACTCACCCTTCTTCTTGTGATGATGTGAGATGCTCAAATGCCTATGTGGTGAGATGAAGCGAGGTGAATGATACAGGCATTGCAACGTAATGTTAGGCTACTACTGACCTTCTGACATTAAATCAGAAGGAGGTTCATCTGCTTATGGACCGTGATTAACCCACTGGTAACTGAAACTGTGGATAATGGGGGACTACTGTACTTTAACTCAGTACCTCAATTTCCCCAGCAAGTAATCTCTCCAATACATTTCTACCCTGGATGCTCTCTGAAGTGTAAAATTCTCCTTCTTGCCTTCCCATTAATGTAGTCCCCCTTCTAGGGGCAGCACCTCAGTTTCCTCAGGCAACTAACTACCTTTCTCCTATAGTAGGAGGTTTCCAGCCTCCCGGTAGGAATGTCAGTCAAGGTGCTCTGAGGCATCCTAGCTGACCCCCCTGGACCCAGTGGACCCAAAACCCACATTTGGCCAATCAGATTTTCTCTCCCAGGAAATTAAATCTTGAGACAAGTGAAACAGAGACCAAAAATAAATGAAGTTGATTCATCTGGTATAAGTGACCCCAAAAGTCTGTCTGTTGGTTCCTGCTGCCTGAGCAATCTTGGCTCTGAAACCTGGTTTGCCAAGCTTTCTCTTAGGATCTGTGAGCAACCCCATTGCCCATTTCTTTTGTGTAAGTAAGCCAGAATTGGTTCTGTTGCTTGCCACCAAAGAATCCTAACAGATTCTCAGAACTGAGATCTTTGATAGTGTTCTATAGGATAATGATGTCAGAGCTTCCACTCTTATAAAGCCATTATGAATAACTAAAGTGGCCATTCTACGTGAAGAGTTTATTTTAATAATGACATCTTTGTTCCAGTAATAATAGACAGTGAAAATTCCTCAATAGGATAAGGGATTATTCACTGTCCTGCCAAAATGTCTTAAATGGAAACAGGCTTTGGGTAAATACTCTTGATCTAAATGAGGTTCATTGTCCTGGACCTTAGGGAAGGAAAGGACAAGAGAAAAAAGAAAAAGGAGAAGAGTTTGGTTTTCAGTTTAAACCAGCTCCCCTTCAGCTGCATCTCACCCTTTTTACACACACATTGAAGATGAGGCCTACTCTTGAAGTTTTTAAAAGAGGGCTGGAAGTTGCAGCCAAACACACACTTGAAGGGGTGACTAGTGCAGAGGAAATAGCTTCAGCAACTGAACCTTTTCCTCTCAGCGGCCTCGACCTTATTTCTCCCCTATAGAGGGAGAAACTGAGCTCAGTGAAGTTAAGGCATAGGGCTAATGATGGATGGAATCCCTCACTTACTACTGGTGTGTCCCCATCTGTCCCGAAGCCTTCCTTAGACTGTGCCCTGTTGCCTTAAGCAGAAAGTGCCTGCTTAGTCCACACATCGCTGGAAAGAGTATTGAACGTGGCATTGCATCTCAAATAAAATGGCAACTGGGCTCCCTGTTCATGTCATGCTCTGTTTTCCTGAATAAATTATAAGTTCCTTGAAGACAGGAACTGTTTTGTCTATTGCAGTCTCACCAGCTCATGTCTGTCACAGAGGAGGTGCTCAGAAAGTGCTTGGAGAATCAGTGACTATCTCATAGGGTCCTCAGACCTTAGGGGAAAGGAGGGTTACCGTCAAGGGGCCCATTCTCAGGAAATAGAAATTCCAAGTCACCCCTAGAGAATCCAGCCAAACTTAAAAGTTTGGCCAAGCTTTTAAACAGCATAGATGATTCTGAATTCGGGGTCCTGGGCAGTGTTTTCCTTTCCAGAAAAGCTGTTCCCTTTTTGAGGCATAGTCATGCTTTGGCTTAGGTTTAAGGAGGGGAAGTGTCTAAAAATCTGAGAGGGAAAGTAGAAGCTAAAAGGCTGACGTACCAGTCATACTTTTTCCAGGGCCAGCCACCCCACCAAGTGCCCAAATCTAGCTCTCATGCACTCCACTGAGGACTGGGAGCTCTCAGAACGAGAGCTACTCTTTGATGCAAGATCCACAATATATCCTTGGGTAAATTCCTTTTGTGCCTCAGTTCCTCAAATGTGGAAAACAGCTAAACAACAACATATACAATCCATCAAAATTTCGTGCCAAATCTATGGGGTTCCCTTAGTGGAGTCTCATTTCTTCACTGTTACTAGTTCAGAGTATGGCCTTCGGATTCAAGCAAAGCTGAAATCAGGCTTTGGCTGTGCCATGTGCTAGCCAAGTGACCTTGTGCAGAACACTGTAAGCTCTCAAAGCCTCAGTGGTCTTGCCTGTTGCTGGGAGAATGGTATAACATCATTATGTGTAAGGAATGCTTAACCTGGTGCCAGGCACATGATAAGCAAGCAGTAAATGGTGGCATAATGATACCTCTGGTGGGTTCACTTAGACATTTCATTCAAAACAGTCTAACAGTCCGGTGTGTTCGTGGTGATTTAAGTGGCAGGTGTGATCTGAAGTCCTCCTTCAACCATGTAGATTACTTTCTCAACTTCTAAATTATAGGCAGAATTAATTAGGAATAAGGCAAGGAAGCTATATAGACTTATTTATCATGACATTTCTGTCCTGAGCTCTCCCTTGGAAAAGGTTTACTAAATCTATTTTTCTTACTAGATCTAGTATAACCTATTATTCTTACTGAACCGATTATAACCTATTATATTTAATAAATCTATTATTCTTACAAAGATCATTTTGACCATTTGTCAAGGAAAAGCAACATTGCTATTAGACATACCTCGACTGTTTTATTGCCCAAACCTTCTGTTTCTATTTAAGGCTTCATTGTAAGGTATGGAGCAGGTTTGGCTTTGAACTCAGTGAGCAGATGAAACATTACCGCTTTCTCAAAAGAGACTCTTAGCAGGCATTCAAAAATCCCCATCCTGCTTCCTTTTCATTAGATCATTGGTCAGTCCTCTACAGTTTCAAGCCAAATGATTTCAAAGGTTCAAGACACCTCTTAGATCACAATGCCTACAGGCAGAACCATTTGAGAGGGAGAAATACTAACACAGTGGCAAGAGAACTCTTTGCTGAAGTTAGGTATGGCTGCAGGAATGGGAGCTCCTGGAAGGTGGGCAGTAGTCTATAAGAATCAGAATATGATTTATGTGTCCCCCTTCTCCCTGCTAGGGACAGATGACACTGATCTGGACATGCAGTGTGAGCAAAATAACCTTATGTTGTTTTAAGTCACTGAGATTTTAGGGCTCTTGGTTTCTACAGCATCATCTAGCCCATCCTGCCTGATACAGAAAAGGTACAAATGCAGTTGACTGTGTAACAGACACACTCACGGAGCCAGGCCTACTAAATCCTCTCATCTTGGTCAACAATTTTCAGAAGCTAGCAGTTTAGTGGTTTACAGAAATGAAGCTCTGAATTGTGGTCAACAACAGAATAGTTTTTTTTGTTTTGTTTTGTTTTTTTAAAGATTTTTATTTATTTATTTGACAGAGAGAGACACAGCGAGAGAGGGAACACAAGCAGGGGGAGGGGGAGAGGGAGAAGCAGACTCCCTGCTGAGCAGGGAGCCCAGTGCGGGGCTCGATCCCAGGACCCTGAGACCACGACCCGAGCCAAAGGCAGTCACTTAACCGACTGAGCCACCCAGGCGCCCCAACAACAGAATAGTTTTAACAGATTGGTGGAAAGATTCAAAGCAATATTCCTCTATGCCATTGTCAGGGTGAGAATCACGATTCCCAAATCTGTATGTCCAGCTGGAATTCTCCTCAGCTGTCAATAGACTAATCCACTGACACCCTGCAGAGAAACCAGAGCAGCCTGTCTTTCCCTCATTCTCAGGCACTTCCCGGGTATGTTGGAGAACTGGTGCTGACCTCAAATTGAGAACACTTTGATATGTACCATCCACCCAAGTAGCCTTCATGATCAAAGGAGTTTATTATATGTCCCTCAAGTCTGCATGGAGGGAGGGCTCAGGGTTGATGTCAGCCTTGTACATGTCATGAAGAACATTACTATTTTAATAAAAAAAAAGACATGCTCTAAATCCTACTAATAATAAATAATAATGATCATTTGTTGAGTGCTTTCTAGGGGGCACCATGATGAGCACTTTATATCTATTATTTTATTTAGTCCACACAACCTGCCTAGGTAGAAACTAAAAGCTCCTGCTCCACAAATGAAAAACAAAAAACAAAAAACAAACCAACCAACCACCCAAAGCTTAGAGCAGTCCCATAACTTGCCTAAGGTCAGCCAGCCTAGAAACAGAAGAAATTATGCCAATCTCGAAGCTGTTCTCTTAGGGCACAGTTTCCTCCCTCTCCTGGCCATAGTGCTATGTCTCTCAACATCCCCACCCAAGATCTAAAACCCTGGAGTTTTCCTTGTCTTCGTTGTGTTGCTAGTGATCTGATGACATCATTTTTGGTCTCAAACCAACATTGCTCTAGTATATTCCCCAGGAGAACAAGGCCCTCAACACCTGCTTAGTTTCTTCCGGCCTCCACAGAGGAGGGTCTGAGAAACTAACGGAAAAACAAAACAAAGCGATCCACGGGGAAAGAAAAAAAAAGTGGATTGAGAGAAGTTATTTTCTTGATAACTGTGTGTGACTAACTAGCAACGGAGGAAAAGAAAACTGATCTGCGGGCTTGTAAGAGAGCCCGAGGCGGAAATAGACCCTGTGAGCCCAAGAAGTGGGCGGAACCAGAGGCTGCAGCCTGGAAACAAAGGACAGGAAACAGGATTTCTTTTTTCCAAAGTCCAGAACAAAGCTGACGAGGAGTTTGGCAGGAAGAGGGACCACCATTTCGTACTTCAAGTGGAAAAAATACCAAGGGCTCCAAACTGAAGATATTTGGGAAGGGATGAGTCATGGAGGAATGGTGATACATAATCTTCGCTTTCTGAGAACAGACACTTAATATTCCTGCTCAGCATTCTTTTATTATTTGGCTGCAGTCCTCACGCTTTCTATGCGAAGCCAGGAAAGGGCTGGAAGATTCTCACCTTGCTCATTATGGGATACACAACCTGGAAATCTAAGCTCTGTTCCCTCCTCTCCGTTCCCTCTTTCCTACCCTGCTGTCCCTCTTCCTGGATGCCCGTTCCACTGCCTTTTAACTGGAACTTCACCACCAACAAAATTAGAATCCTGTTAATGAGAAAGAAGGTAGATGGATCCTGGATAGGCAACTAGCACACTCTGCCACAGAATGAAGGTCAGAGAGGGACATTTCCCAGCCTCCCTTGCAAGGGGGTGACCATGTGACACAGTCCGAGGGAATGATGTCCCTCTCCCTGGAGCCCGTTCCACTGCTCGTAGCATGGGTAACTCTTCCTTTGCAGGTCTCAGTGGACACGTCACATCCTCAGAGGTGCTTTCTCTGACCTCTGCAATGGTGAACAGCACTCTAGCATCCTTCTGCCACGCATGAAGCATCAAGGACCATACTCTAATGATGGCACATCAGAAAGTTGGAAGGAATCTAAGGCCCTGATGACATTGGTCTCTGAAGAGACAAAGTAGAAAACAAGTAACATCTAGATCAACAAAATAAAATATATTTGCCTTTTTAACCCAAGCTGGTTTTGCTGCTCTATCATTCCCTGGAGTGAGTTTTTTCAGGAGACAATGGCATAGCTTTTATGCAGAGGGTTCAATGAAAGGGCAGCAGAGTGATAAGATTGTAAGGATTTGGGAATTATTAACCATGGACACTATTGTGATGAGAGTACTGCTTGGGGAATATCTCCTTTATCTCTAGCCTCTCAAAGTAATGAAGTAATTTCATGTACAACAATTTTGCTGCTTAGTAACACCCAGGCTGCAAGCATATTGACTTTTTTTCCATGGGAGAACATTATCCAAATGCAACTTTTGTCTCATGTTTACTTATGTATGTTGGAAACAGCCAACTGGAAACTGTTTAGACTTTGTTTAATTTCTTCTTCTGGAAAATATTTTCAAGTTGTTACTTTGGTAGGAAAATGTTACCTGGATAAAATATGTGTCAAAATATGGTCCCACTTGTTCCCACTTACCATTTAATAAATTGGCACAGACAGTACACAGCTGTGTAAAGCACACATCATGAAACCTCGGTTGGTGAGTATAAAAATGACCATCATCCACCGATTTACAAGCAGCCCCTAACTTGGTTTGGGCTCCCCAAAGAGCAGACCAAGAAACAAAGACTTGAGAGTAAAATAGTCCATTTAGGAGGTGCAGGGACACTGGGACGGGGCTGGGGAGGTGACAGGGAAAGGCAGGCAGTGAACAAGGGGTGTGTTACTATGTCTGCAGCTACACCAAGTGACTGGGACTCAACCCTCCAGAGAAACTCTAGGAAACAGTATAAAAGGCACGCCTCCGACGTACCCCACCAGCGTGGGGAGGGGGGAGCTGGGCTACTTTTACACCAATTCCCATCAGTCATTGGTCAAGGCTACTCTCAGAATGTGAATTCCCTGGCAGCCACAGAGCAGGGCAGAGGGGCCTGTGTGTCTGAAAAAAGCCCTTGGGCACAGAGGTGCACATTCCGGCAACGAGAAGGGTAGACGGCACAAGAAAGCGGCAAGGTCTAAAGGACACTGACAGTCAGTGCTACAGCCCCCTTCAAGTAAAGCTCAGACATCAGTGTCCGAAATCATCAGTGACAGAGACTAAGTTTTTAGATGGTACAAGAACAAGCTTTTTCGTTTTTAATAGTTATAAATTAAGCTTAAAGTTTCCTTCTACTTAATGCAGAACATGCTGGGTTTTCCATTTGTGGAACTGATGTAATAAACAGAATGTAAAAGAAATCAAGTACAACAAAGGTGATCAATGGATTTAAAGAACATCGAAAACAGTAATTATATGGATGGTATGCTAATATGCAAAAGTCATGGGAAATGACAGAAGTTTGGGGATCACTGAGGGGTACTATACAGCTGGTGAAATGGAGGCATAAAACCAGGCTGCTGAGTGCTCAGTAAATATCTAC
>NW_023270426.1:26113071-26117629 GCF_011800145.1 Mirounga leonina | reverse complement strand
AGACAGGGGACCAAGATTTATTAGGTATAGAAGTAAGAAAGGAGCTACTTCACAAAGTAGCAGTCTCTCCTCCCAGATGAGGAAGAGAACCCCACCCACTTTGCCTCTAAGTGTTTTGTAAGGTTTTTTTTAGGATTTATTTATTTATTTATTTATTTATTTGAGAGAGAGACAGACAGACAGAGAGAGTGAGCAGAGAGAGGGAGACAAACAGACTCACCGCTGAGCAGAGAGCCCGATGCGGGGCTCGATCCCACGACCTGAGCCAAAATCAAGAGTCAGGCGCTTAACAGACTGAGCCACCCAGGAGCTCCAGGGTTTTATAGGATTTTAAAAACCAAGGAACTGTACAAGGAGGGGCTGACTCTTTCACTTGGGGCTCATCATTTACGTTGAGCAGTTAGTTTTTCCACTGTCTTAGGGTTGTGGAGCTCCTCACCAGGAACAATTTTTACGAATGTCCAACTCTTGGGGCTTTTACTGTCAGAGGGAGTGAGGTCTCATGGTCTCCTGTGAGTCGGATCTTGTGACTCTTTTTATGACCTGCTATCTTCCAGGTTAAGGGTCAGCCTACAATCAAAAGGGCTTTACTTTGGTCAGCTTGTCTCCTGAGTCGCCCTTTCCTTCTGCACCGGTAGGGACAGCACTGGTAGTAGTGATGGTAACAGTCAGAGGGTGCATGCTTACCACCTCCTGACTTGCCATCCTCGGGGAAACTGTACCAGCCTTCACAACATTCACGAAACAATTAAAGGGCTGTCTTTGCAGAGAATGAGACGCAAGGAGGACACTGGGAGATGGTTTCATCAGGGTTTCCAAGAAGGGAAAAGAAGCCTTCGCTGCAGTATCAGCAAAGACAGCGAGAAGTGTCCCGGTCTGTCAGTGCTCACAGTGTGAGAACAAGGAAGGGCCAGCCATAGCTTCTTCATGTACTGAGCCATCTCCTACTCCACCCAAGCTACAGAGCTGGCCTCAGCAGCTGGGGACAGGAAGGACGGAGAGGAAGAGAGCCGCAGATGATGTTGCCACGCTGCCCCCAAAATGCGCTGTCTTGAGAGGCTGTCCTATTGTGTAAGATGACCTAAGATCCAGATGGCAAGTTTTGGATTTGTAACTTCCTATGCAGAAGTCACATTTTCCAGTACATCCTAATTCTACTTAGGGTGTGTGTGATGGCCAAATGTCATTCACAATGGCCAGGCATGAAAATGAAGACAGTCATTAGGCTAGACGGGCCTAGCAGCTGCACCCGCTCTGTGCTCTTGGAGGGGAGATGCAGGGCGCAGGAGTCCGTGCTGGGCTGCATCCAAGGGTCACGTGGCCTCCAGGGACCAGCACGCATCTGTAAGCACAAATCTGGACTGACAGCCACATCACATTCAATCAAGGCCTGGCCTTACCCTCAGAGCCATAGACTTGCTAAAGAAAATAAATGCCTGAATGGCTACACTCAGAAAACAAATAGGTGCTTATTTGCATTAGAACTTGAATTTGCATGCTGTTGGCTTCACTTAGGTACAGAGAAAGGAACTGGATGTAGTCTATGCTCCCATAGTTCTACATCCTTCTGATGTCAGACTGGGTCAGCTAACCCAGCTAACCATGGGGCAGGCAGGGGTGAGGTGGTTTACCAATCAAATGGTCTGGGTCTGAATGCTGGGTCTGCCTCTCACTCCAGCATGAGACCTGGGGAAAGCTGCTTAGTTTCCCAGAGCTCTTCTTTACCTGTAAAATGGGCACAGTAGAAATACCCACTTCATAGGATAGTCATGAGAATCGAATGAGGCAAATTTTTAGCTGGGTACCTGACATACAGTAAGTGCATAAGAAATGCATGCTTATGGGGGTGCCGGGGTGGCTCAGTCAGTTAAGTGGTCACGTCGGCTCAGTATGATCTCAGGGTAGTAAGATTGAGCACTGCTATGACAGGCTCCATGCTCAGTAGGGAGTCTGCTTGAGATTTCCCTCTTCCTCTGCCCCTCCCCTGCTCCTGCTTGAGCTTCTCTCTCTCTCTCTCTCAAATAAACAAATCTTTAAAAAAAAAAAAGAAAGAAAGAAAGAAATGCATGCTTCTAAGTATGACTGATTTTTATTGTAGCCGTCTTTATTTAGACTTTGATGTTCGTCCTTGCTGCAGAACAGGAAGGGGTCCTGTTAAATGAATTGAACAAGGAGACATTACACTGAGGCGGCCCTAACACCCCGGTGGCCTAAGTAAGCAAGCAAACCAGAATCTAAGCCTGCAACTGCAGCAAGGCTATGAAACTGAGGGACAACCAATCACAAACCGCCACGTAGGCTTCGCGCTACAGCCCATCAAACACCCTCCTCTTTGCTTCTGCAGCTTCTCTAAGTCTTTCCCTGGCTCCTGGCCCTGAGCGCTCATAACCACTTCTGGTCTGGAGCTGCCTGATTCCAGTGCGTTTTTGCCCAAATAAACTCTTCAAGATTTTAATATGCCTCAGTTTACCTTTTAACAGTACAAAGAGGAATGGACACAAAAATGGGGACAGGATTTGCCCCAAGGCAAGCCTGACAAGAAGAAAAAAAGAAGAGAGAGGTGGGAGAAGAGTGGGTGAGGCTCCCAACAGGAATGGAAGTTGGGAAAAAGAAAGAGCACGTCAGGACAATACTCCTGTGCTCATAAACACACATTAATCTGACCGCGACGAATAACTTGGTGGGAAGCTGCATATGTTTATTCCTAAATAAAAAGGGAAATAAGGCAGAGTATAATTAAAACATTTACTGGAAGCGGGAAAAGGAGCCCCACTGCTTTTGCAGGCAATATCAAAACAGCAATGGTGACGGCAGTCTTCTTGGAGGGACAACCTTCTCCTGCTGCGGCCTGGGAGCCCCGGTCTCCGCTGACCCCCGCTGACCTCCTGCTTCCTCTCTTGCCCCCGCACAAACCTTTCTCTGTCCAGCCGGCAAAGTTATCTTTTAAAAATATCGATCAGATGATCAGATTACGTGACCACTCTGCTTCCAATCCTAAGGGCTTCCCAATGGACTTAAAATACTATCTATACTCCCTGCCATGGCCTGAGAGGTCATGATCAGGTCTTTGCATACTTCTCTGGCCCCATCTCGTACTGCCATCTTGCTGACATTTCTATAACACGCCAAGCTCCTTCCGACTGCAAGGTGTTCCCTGCCCCCAGACCACTCGCGCCCACATCTTCAGCTGGCTGGCTTCCTAGCGTGTGACGCTCAGTTCAGCCATCACCTCCCGGAAGAAGCCTTCCTCAACCACCGAACCAAATGTTAACTCTCCTGCCCTATTCTCTGTCCTATTATTTTCTTTTATTCTCTTTCCAGCATTTTAACACTAGGCAAAATCACCTTCTACGTGTGTTTATGCGCTTATGATCTGAATCCCCCCTCCCCACACACATGCGGATGGGAGCCTCAGGAGGGAGGGAACTTGTTCACCCATGAATCTCAGGGACTAGAGAGGCATCGACACGGAGAAGAGATTTCTTGAATAAGTAAGTAAATATGAGTATAAATTCCACTCTCTTACAACCCTCCCCCTTCTCCATCTCCCAGCTGTGGGGGAGTTTGTGACACTGAGCTAAAAGCTGTCCAGGGGCGCCCGGCTGCCTCAGTCAGTTAGGCGTCTGACTCTTGATTTCGGCTCAGGTCTTGATCTTGGGCGGTGAGCTCTGTGCTCAGTGAGGAGACTGCTGGAGATTCTCTCTTTCCCTGTCCCTCTGCCCCTCCCTCCCTCTAAAATAAACAAATAAATAAGTATCTGTAAAAAAAAAAAAAAAAAAGTAAACGCAGAAGCTATCCAAAGCCAGCCTGTCCTTCTCTCTTTTAAGAAAGATCTTAGCAAATTGAAGACCAGATGGAGGGGGTGCTTAGCAGGCCTACTGAGTAAGGGGTCTGACTTTGGGGAAATAAGCAGGATTTTCTTCAGCAGAGGGAGATGGGCAGATTGGTGAGTGATGGGACCCTAGAGATAGTCCCTTGCAGATCCCTGGGATCACACAGAGACCCGGGCAGGGCATGGAAGGATGCAGGGGAGAGAGCTTCATGGTGGGCTCAGGAAGGCAGGCCCCAGGTGTGGAGGCCTAGCCTGGGACTCCTGCCCCCTGGGAGGCACGGAAGTGCAGGGTCAGCAGGTCAAGGTCACAGGTGCTCACCTGAGTCCAGACCAGGCCCAAGCCTCCATAGTGGTATCTCCAGGGCGTGGGCACTCTGTGAAACCTGCACACGGACGAACTGGAGAAATAACTGAAAGGGACTTTCCTGAAAGCCTGATGGGATGGGGGATTAGAGTTGGGTTTCTTTTGATTTTTTAAAAAAAATAACCAAGTAACGGGACACTTCAGACACAGCTGAGTTCTGGAAGTAGACTACATGTGCTGTTCCAATACCTACTACAGAAACATCCACGCTTTTGGCAGCTTTCATTTAGTAAGACATTCCAGTGCCAGGCCTGGCCTGGGTATTCTGCATACCTTACTCCCCTTAAACCTCAAAACAAGGATATGAAGGAGGTGCTATCTATCTATCTATCTATCTATCTATCTATCTATCTATCTATCTA
>NW_023270426.1:26010642-26113061 GCF_011800145.1 Mirounga leonina | reverse complement strand
CTATCTATCTATCTATCTATCTATCTATCTATCTATCTATCTATCTATCTATCTATCTATCGTCTATTTATCTATCATCTATCCACTAACCGATTTCAGAAGCCGAGGCCCTGTGATGCTCGGCAGCCAGTTCCAGGTCCGTCTGGGGCACGTGGTGGAGTGTGGTGCTCGCATCCTCCTCACCACCCAGAGGTGGCTCCACTTTGAGGTCAGTCCCCTTGAGACCCACATCCCTACCCTTACCCCCTTGCAAGGTTCGTGAAGAACCCCTGCTCAAAAGCCAACCCCCAGCCTAGGTCACTCTGCTCTGGCTCTTTGTCCTGCCGCTAGAAACAAGGGTGGGCCACGAGCCTGACGTGGAAGAGAACAGTCATAGCAACCTTCTCTCCAGGAGGAACAAGGTGTTCTGTCCTGCGAGGCTGCAGGGCAAGGGAAGGGGGTATCGCTTTCCTCCAGAGGTTTGGGCTGGGATAGTTTTCACCCTGAAGAGGCAATAACGGGAAAGTGCTTAGGGAGAGTGAGCTGGCTCTGATGTCCTCCTCTGTCCCCAATACCTGCTAGAGGCACCCTAGGGGACATAAACGCTGCCTGATTTTTTTTCCTTTTCCTAGCCCCCCCACAGCATGACATTAAAGGTTGTTTTCTTGCCTCAAAGACACAAAGATCTCTTCCTCAAATACCTGGAGACAGGTCAAGCAGCCATATACCACATTAAAAAAAAAAAAGAACTGCTAACAGTAGTCTATTACACAATATATCATTTTTTTCACGATCGGGGCTTCCCATCTGCCCCCTTAACCACTTCTCCTCACTGTGCCCACCCCCTCTTATGCACAGCCAGTGCAGTCCTCCTGTCCAGGGTTTTTCCTGGGATTGAGGAAAGGCCCAAGAAAATGAGTTCCTATGGAAGCACTTGAGATTCAATCATTTCTTTCTTAGAAAGTGAGGGCGGGATGGGGATGGGGGAGAGGAAAAGACTGTGTTTTGGACTGAGGAATGGCTCCCGTGGTTAGAAGTTCAGTCCCGGAAGGCAGGGTGGGAGCACAGCTGAGATCCCACCACCTATCGGTCCGAGTCACAATCCCGTGTCCTACCGGTTTGCATTCCTGAGACCAGGCCTGCACCCAGGGCCGGTGAGAAGAGTGGGGGTGGGGTGGGGTGGGGTAGGGAGATAGGCAGCCCAGGAGGGGCATCTGGCTGAGCTTCTAGGGCAGGAGGGGGCCTCCAATTCGGATACTTGGAGGTTCGGGGCATTTACATATTCTCGCTGGGCTCAGTCAACCAGAGTTCTTAGTAGTCAGGGCACCCTCAGACTGGGAGACCAGGAGAAGGCTGCTCAACTCTCACGCTGCTGCAAGAAGCTGGGGAGGGTGCGGTGTGTAGTTGACCGACAGCCCCCTAGCCCCTCCAATGTCTGTGCCCAGGCAAGTGCTTTCCAGAACTGCTCCCAGCAAGGATTGTGCGCAGGGGCGTCCTGTGCATGACGCCTCGAACTCTGGCTCAAGAACTCTCCCCTGGCCAGCTGAAACTTCCTTAGAACCACTCTGCAGTCAGAGACTCTTTATAACCATCTTCCTTCCCTCGGTCTCTTTAAACAGATCTCAGACCAACAGAACAGTCTGAAGGCTCGCCCAGCCCAATCCTGCTCCTACCCCTTGCCACAAATCAATCTTGTGAACTTCATGACATCTTGGCATCTGCTTCTCAGAGAATCCAAACTAACGCAGGAATGGTTGGAGAAAGCGGGCAGAAAGATGGGAGACTGCCTCACTCGCCCCCAGGAAGGCAAGGAGGACGCCATCCTGAGTAAACATTGCTGTTTCACTTGTGGGGGCCTGGGCAAGCGTCCCAGTGGAAGGACACAGCCTGATGAGGGGAAGAAGCAGGCATTTGAATGATACTGGGGAGCAGTTTGGGTGATGTCTACAAGGGCAGCAGAGTTTGCTGGTTCTTGCTAAACTGTCTTGAAGCTTGGCCAGGAGGGAGAAACTGAGGATCAATAACAAACAGTTAAACAAACAGTTAAAGGCTAAGTATGACAGCCAGAGGGCTTATTTGGGAGTTGACAAAGAGGCCCTTATTTCCTGCAGTAGAAAAGCTAACAGAGCTGAGGAACCCAAGCAGAACTGGATTGATGGGAGCTTCCGAGCTGCAGAGACATGCACAAGCTCAGTCCAGACTGGCTATTCCGCTGAGGTCAAAGCCCTTGCTGGAAAACCTTGGCCCTGAAATGTGGGATGGAGACAACCGGATAGATGCTCTGGGCTTGTTCACACCCAGGGGGATGCCTCCCTCCCCCATGAGGTGCTTCTGCAGAGGTAGCCCACCCCTTCCTAGTTAGAGTTAGCACTTCCCAGTGAGCTCCAAGATCTCAAGGAGCTGCCCTCACTTTCAGATAAGTAGGATGAAACTCCAGAACACGCTGGGCTTGATCAGGGAGGAAAGTAACTATACAATGATAGCTGTATGAATCAGCTAGCACGTATCACCTGCCACTAGAGAAGGACCTCAGGGATTAGATTTGAGGGTTCTTGATCAAGAGGCAAGAATATAGGACTCAAAATACTTTGACTTGGAGGTGCTTTCTTGGGACATGGGATTTCATGTCTGAAGGAGCCCAGGGGTTGAGGCAGACCTGCTATTAGGGTAGCTATGTCAGATAGCCTCCAACATGGCCCTGTGCCTCCTGGTACTCATGTTATGTGATCCCTTCCCGCTGAGTAAAGGCTCAGGGACTCACTTCTACGATGAAGAACATGGCAGAAGTGATGGGATGTCACTTTCCTGAGTGGATTGGCTTAAGGCTTGGGCATTCTGAGGCTAGTCTTTCTCACACAGAGTCCACCCATCATGTAAAGAAGTGCATACTATCTTACAGAAGAAGCCACATGGAGAAGAAAGGTCCTGGAGGATGAGAGGCCATGTGGAGGAGAACAGAGGCATCCCAGCCAGTACCATGTGCCATCGTGTGAGTGAGCCTTCTTGGAAGCATGCCTTCCTGACCCTCATCAAGGCTTCAGTTGATACAACCCCTGGCTGACACCTTGATGGCAACCTCATGAGAGTCCCTGAGCCAGAAGCATTCAGCTAAGCCACTTCCAACCAGACCCACAGACAGTGTGACATAATGTGTATTTGTTGTTTTAAGCCATTAGGTTTTGGGAAATTTGTCCACAGCAACTGACAACAAAGCCAACAGTGCTCAGAGGCCTAGAGAAAGTGATGGCCCACAGAGAACACGGTGCTTTGCTCTGAGAGCCTGTAGAGGGAGACCAGATGTCCCCAGAGCATGACTGTAACTCACCCTAGTAGTAGCCCTGGGCTGTAGCGGCTACACTGGAGGGGCCGTCTGCATTCCACAAGATCAGTAAGGCCAAGGTACACAGCGGGTGGCTCCTGTTGTGGTAAATGTGTGTTTTCTTCTCCTTAGAAAAGAGGATCACAAACAGTTGCCATTATCATGAAACTGACCACAATGATAGTTCTGCTTCCGTGCTCTTTTAACTCTCTTACCTTCTGTCACATACAGTTCAGACAGCTGGTTCCCCGGGGCACCCCACAGAACATCACATTGGTCCATCAGGCTGAGGGCATCAGGCTGATCAGGCTGATAGGATGAGGAAGAGGCGGCCAAACAGTGGAAGCCTCGGTAAGATGAGTGCAGCCCACAGGGCGGGGTAAGAATGTTCCGAAGTTCAGGGACCAGCCACACCACTGGGAGGTTTTTAGGGGTCCAGTGGTCAGAGGCATGCCAGAATATCCCCTCTAAAGCAACAGACAAATTGCAGAAGGACCCCAGGGGAGAATCATGATGCAGCCCAGAGATTCTAGAGCAAGGGCATGTAATCTACAGCAGACATGCATACAGCTTTGCAGCAACAATGTAATGTGTTACTGACCCTGGTAGAGACAGAACGCTTGACCACTGGGAACAAAGTGATCATGGTCTGCAAGTGCCTCTGATGAGCTTGCTTCCGTCAGATCCATCAAGTCATCAAGTTGGGTAGGATCAGCAGCAGTCCTGCTGTTGGAAATGGTGTGTTTGGGTCAAACTGCATGGACAGAGAGTCCAGACTTCTGGGTGACCTAGCACCGTGGCACAGATGTCCCTGAGCTGACCTGCACTCGTGCTGTGTTGTGTGTCCTTAAGAGCAGCTGAAGGAGGACGAAGAAGCCCTAGCTTGGTTTACACACAGGTTGGTCTGGTTGCCCAATATAAAAGAAAAATGAATGACGGCCGTGTTACAGCCACATTCAAGAATGGTCTTGAATGGATGGGAAATGGAAAATCTTATGAGTGGATGGCGCTGCAAGTGATCATCCATTTTATGTGAAAGGAAAAGTGGTCTGAGGGGAGAATACAGAGAGATTTATGGGCAGAGGCCATCAGGTCATTGGATCAGGGGTCTGGAAGAAAAGGGACTCCTCGGCAGCATGGGGCAAGGCCTCTAGAGTCCGCATGGTCTTGATATAGAGACTTGAGACAGAAGACCAGAGCGGCACTGCCTGAGAAAAGAACAAGAATTCTGAATTTTCTGTTGCCACCCTAGAAAGGGATGAGTTGGATGCCTCAGACTTAACATGCCCCAACCTGAACTCCTTGACCTCAGCCTCCCCCTGCACTTGCTCCTCATAGCTTTCCTTATCTCAATAAATGCCAACCCCATGCTTCCAGTTGCCCAACCTACCCCCCCAAACTGGAGCCATCCTTGAATCTTCTCTTTCTTCACACCCTCCATCTGATCCATCAGCGGACCCTCCTGTACCTTGAAGCTATTTGCAGAATCGGAGCACTTCTCACACTCCCACACCCATCAGTCTGCCCCACACCACTGGCGGCTGTGGCTTGCTTCCAAACGGGTCTTCTACCCTTGCTTCTACCCTTGCCCCATTATGGGCTGAATTGTGTTCTCCCCAAATTCATGTGTTGAAGCTCTAATCCCAGGACCTTAGAACAGGATTGTATTTGGAGATAGGGCCCTGAGAGAGGCACTTAAATTAACATGAGGCCTTTAGGGTGGACCCTGATCCAATCTAACTGATATCCTCAACAAGAGGAGGACATTTGGACACACAGAGAGACACAGGACATGTGTGTGCACAAAGCCCATGCGAGGACACGTGCAGAGGGACTCAGAAAAACCGCACACCTACCAACATCTTGATCTCAGATTTCCAGAACGGTGAGAAAACCCACTTCTGTCGTTGCAGACCACCGGTCTGTGGTATTTTGTTATGGCCTGCCCTAGTAGACTAGCCAACACCCTCTACAGCCCATTTCTGACACAACAGCGAGAGTGATCTTTTGAAAGCATTCCAGCTCTCTGCTCAACACTCCCCTACGCTGCTCATTTCACTCCAGGCAAGAGTCAAAGTCCTCATGTGGCCTGGAAGATGCCCAGGGGCTGCGAGGTCGCACGATTCCCAAGGGCATGGTATACCACCTAACAGGTCCCCCGTTGCCCCTCCCTGTGCTCGAGCTCCACTGATGTCCTGGAAGTTTCTCAGACACATTAACTGTCCTCCTGCTTTGTGGTCTTTGCACATGCTGCCCTCTGTGCCCCAAACACACTTCCCCTCATCCACGCAGCTCACTTCTTCACCCTTCAGTTGCTCGTGTCACTCCCTAGATGACGTCCCCCACCGTTTGGTCTGAAATGGCTGTCCCCTCTCCTGGGCTCTGTACATCCCTGCACACAGTTTCACTTTTCTTTTAGCATTTATTATCGCCTGATATTCTGTCACATTTCAGTGTTTACTAGTATATTATTTATTTCCCTTAAGTGGAACTTAAGCTTAAGCTCCTTGAAGACAGGGACTTAATTTTGTTCATATGGCTCTACACTCAGGGCCTAGGACAGTGCCTGGCATATAAAAGTGCCATTTTTTTTTTTTTAAATAAAGCAGAAAGTGGAATGGAGCCTATTTGAGTTACATTTAGGACTGATCGCTTCTTTGCTTGCTAAAAAGCTCAGAACCAAATCTGTGTGCTGTCTTTAATAAGTATACCAGGGAATTCATGCAAAAACTTCTACCTGGTTTTGTCTGTTTCCCTTCCTTTGCTTTTGCTTTGATTTTATTCTTCTTGCTGAGATATACTGTATACAATTTGGTAAGCTGTCTCAATTTTTGAAATGATACCAAGTTTAATAAAATGAAATTAGAAACAAATTTTAAGAATGCCTCCAGTTTCTGGCCTTCTGGGATGGCTGTTTGATCTCTGGCTCTTATAGGGGTGGGAGAGAGACATTGTGAGTGTTCCCAGTCCATACTGCTGGGTGGACATAGGTGGCTCTTGTCCCCAGAGTTCCTGGGGGAATTCTTCTCAAGATCTATAAATTCTGCAGGAAGAAAAGAGACCCTCTTGAAGAGCTCATGGTCAAAGAGTATGGAAAAACTGGGCTTTGGGGGAGAAAAGTACATCTTCTCAGCCTCTGAGATGTGGGGCCAAAGTTAAAAGGAGAGCTTTTAAATTTGCCTGCCCTGAAGGCCACAAGGGCAGTTTCTGGGTTAACTGCCTGGGTACTAGCGAACACAGGAACAGAGTGCCCATTGTCTGGCTGGCTAGGTTCCAAGAGAATGGCTCTGCACTGGCTCTTCGGGGACTCACACTGCTCTCACGGACCGCCAGGAGAGGGGACACGAGGGTGAGGGCTCCATGGGGCTGGCAGCAGAGCCTGCCCTGAAACACTGCACAGACACGTGGCCCGCACCCCTCTGCTGCCTCGAGGTCAAACATTGCAGGCTCAGGCCCAGGCTGAGGCCTCTGCCCTTTGGGATCCAAGCTCCCAATCTCTCTGCTCACACCATCCTGCCCCAAGACTGCCACGAAGAGTCAAAAGCCACCTAAGTCTAGAAGCAGCTTCTTGTTCTCCAGGAGGAAGCTGTGAACTACAACTGACCCATTTGCCAAAGCACCGTGTAGTGTCGACAGTTTTCAGAAGGTTCATGTTGCATTTCACCCTCCAAAGCTTTGTCACAGTCAAGGTGAGGAGCCCTAGTGTTTTTCTGTCACAATTTCTTGGCCTCAGACACAACGTGGCTTCAGATTACATCACTTTTCTACTTTCTTTGCTTCTTTGTATTCTGTTGGCCAACCCTGCTCTTCATTGCTGAGGGAAGTCTAGTTGAGTCAGGGAAAAAAAAATCTAGGGTCTGCAAGATGGAAATGTGAGCTTAACTGGCTTTGCCCATGTCATGATGTGTCAGAATCATCGATGCAGTGGTTCTCAAAGGTTTAGGTCACTTGTTAAAAATGAAGCTATCGATGGGTGAAACAAATCAGACAGAAAGACAAATGCAGTACGATCTCACTTATATGTGGAATCTAAACAAAACAAAACGAATGAACAAACAAAAAACAAAACTCATAGATACAGAGAACAGACTGGTGGTTGCCAGAGGGGTGGGTGAAATGGGTGAGCCGAGGCAAGAGGCAGAGACTTCCAGTTATAAAACAAGTACCTCATGGTGACTACAGCCAGTAATATTGTATTGTAAATTTGAAAGATGCTAAGAAAGTAAATCTTAAAAGTTCCCATCACAAGAAAAAAAAGTTTTTTTGTAACTATGTATGGAGATGGATATTACCTAGGGTTGCTGTGGTGATCATTTCCCAATGTACACAAACATGGAATCATGAAACGAACACAATGTTGAATGTCAATTACATTTCAATTTAAATAACTTAAAGCCTCAAAATCCTAAGCTGTCTATTCCATGAGTCTGAGGTCAGGCCAAGGAACATGCATTTTTATTTTATTTTTTTAAGATTTATTTATTTCAGAGAGAGTGAGCGAGCTCAAGCATGGGGGAGGGGGGAAGAGGCAGAGGAAGAGAGAGAATCTCAAGCAGACTCCCCGCTGAGCACACAGCGGGTCACGGGGCTCGATCTCATGACCCTGGGATCACAACCCGAGCCAAAACCAAGAGTCGGACACTCAAAAGACTGTGCCACCCAGGCGCCCCAGAACCTGCATTTTTAAACAAGCACTCCGGGTGATTGGATTCAGGCGATCTGTGGACCACACTGTGAGAAGTCCTAAGGAGCTGAATTAAGATACAGGTGTCTGGGCCTGGCCACATACCTACCCTTCCAGAACTCGTAGCCCTGTGTGTCTCCTACTCTAGAGAGGAATCTGGCACACAGGTAAATGTGGGACCCACTGTCACAGAAATTCTTGCAAATCAGAAACAATAAGCCAGACTTCCACTTTTCAGGTCCCTCCCTCCTGGGCCCCTCATCACCACCTGAAAATCGGGGTACTCAGCTGCCAGCACAACAACCTGGAGAAAAACTCCCATGGGCTCCAGCCGCTGAGATCCTGAAGCAAAAATGACTACAGATAGGGAAAGCACGACTGTAATCATTTTCGAGTTTTTCCCTCTTTTCCTGGGAATCCCCAAGGTGAACGTGGCCACCTGGAGCTTACCCAGCTGGCTGGAGACTGTCCCCCTCTGTGTTCTTTGGGAGCAAGGGACACAGGGGCAGCAACTGTATCCATCCATCATGCAGGAGCCAACGAGGTCGTCATGGGTCCTGAACGGATGCAGATTTCCAGCGATGGGCTCCTCGGCGCCAGGCGCCAGACGGCTGCAGCTTGCTGGTAGGGAGCGTGCTGTTGGCTGGGCTGTGAGCACCTGGAGGGAATGATGAAACCTGCAGGAATGCTAGAGTCACAGGAGTGCAGATGAGCCCCCTGGGGAAAATCAGCAGCCTCAGCACCCAGTGATGGCTGATTCAGCTGCAGCATCTGGGGTCAGACTGGCATGTGGAGGCAGGCTGCTGGTCAGGGGGACCAGATAGCTTCACTGGGACTTTATGACAGCACTGAAACGTATCTCCGTTGCAAATGAATGTAGCCCTTATTTCCCAGTCCTCAAAAGACACGCAGAATCACGGGCGAGTCTCAACTTTAAGCTCCTGCATTGATCTCCCAACTCCTGTTGGTATCACTGGGTTGGCTTAAGCCATTGCCGTCTTTCATTCATTCAACAAACATTTAGTAAGTGCCTCAATGATGATAACTCACATTGTCTAAGCAATTGCCCTGGCCAAGCACTGGCCTAGACCTGGCAGGGGCATCTGATGCAATACCCACCAAACTATCAGTGACAGACTCTACTTTGCATGAGGAAACTGAGGATCACAGAGGCGAAGGAGCCTGCTTACGCTCTCATACTAGTAAGAGGTGGTCAGTCCTTCCATGTGCCAGGCTGAGCTAATGCGATGCCCTCCTCTGGCTTTTGGTCGATTTATCTCCTCCATTCACTCACAAATCGGTCTTTATTCTCTCTGTGGGGTCTGCCCCTTAGCCTATCAACCCTGCCTCCTTTAGCAGCCGCCCTTCTGTTTGTCAGCTTTTTCGGGAACATCTAACCCTGAGGTCCCCAACTCCTCCTGATGCCTGGTCACCACCCTCTCGATCTTGCCTATACCCTCTGCCTCTTCCAGTGCTGGCCCGTTGAACCTCGCTGCTCCTCAGAGTTCTCTGACACTCAGCCCCCATGACATTTCTCACAGGAAGTCCTCCCTGACTTACCCCTTCCCCCACATGCAGGACTCCAGTGTGTGATCTCACCACATCCCGAGGATGCCTGTATTCCAACATGACATCCCACATTATGTTGAGATTTTGTGCTTCCGTCAGCATTTCCTATTAAAACAGTTTCATGGGGGCGCCTGGCTGGCTCAGGCAGTAGAGCATGGGACTCTGGATCTCGGGGTGGGTCGTGAGTTCCAGCCCCACAGTGGAGGTAGAGTTTACTTAAAAAATAAGTAAAATAAAAAATAAATAAAACGGTTTCATGATGGTCAGTGACTGGTGCCCAGCACGCTGCATGGCACATCATGAATACCCAGTAAATATTTGTCAAACCGACCAGAACAGACCCACATTCCACACCAGGGCATGGGCAAGGAAAACGCACACCGATATTTTAACACAAGAAGGTAAAACACAACCTCATGATTATCGCTCATGCTTGGAAGGTGGAAAACCATGACTGAAATATGGTAACTGAACTACACAGGAAAGGATATGACACACAGGCTAAAGGCATGAGTCAAGAATGTGACCACCTGGGCTGGAGTCCTGGCTTCCCTACTTGCTGTACGATCTGGGGCAAGGGATTTTACCTCTCTGAGCCTTAGTTCTCTCATCTATAAGATAGGAGTAGCTAATCTTACAGGACTGTGTGAGGATTAAATGGATAATCCAAGTGAAGCATTTAAAAGTACACTGTTGTTGTTCAGTGAATACTTATTTTTTTGATTTTCATCATAAATGGGTTTAATAGAAAAGAGTAAGGGAGGAAACTAAGAAGATATACTAGCTTTAGTATTTTCACAGTATGGTACAAAGCCCCAGGCCAGAAAAAAAAAAAATCCAAGTCAGAGGGGTACCTGGTTGGCTCGGTTGGAAGAGCATGAGACTCTTGATCTGGGGGTCATGAGTTTGATCCCCACACTGGGTACAGAGATTACATGAATAAATATATAAAAACTTTAAAAAAAAAAAACCCTTTAAATTAAAAATTAAAAAAAATCCAAGTCAGAACTGACCAACCAGAGGCCCAGACTTTAAAATTTTTAATCAGCTACCATATTTTAAAATGAAGAAACAAATAGGCTGATTAAAAATGGGCACGGGGGCGCCTGGGTACCTTGGTCAGTTGTGTGTCTGCCTTCAGCTAGGGTCATGATCCTGGGGTCCTGGGATCTGCCCGCATCGGGCTCCTTGCTCAGCAGGGAGCCTGCTTCTCCCTCTCCCTCTGCCACTCTCCCTGCTTGTGTGCTTGCTCTATCTCGCTCTCACTTTCTCTGTCAAGTGGGTAGGTGAAATTTAAAAAAAGGGGGGGGGCAGAGGACATAAATAAAAATTTTCCCTAAGAAGACCTCCAGATGGCCAACACCTCCATGAAAAGGTGCTCAACATCACTCATCATCAGAAAAATGCAAATCAGAGCCACAATGAGTTACCACCTCCTACCAGTCAGAACGGCTAGCATGAAAAAGACAAGAAGTATGTATCGGTGAGGATGTGGAGAAAAATGAAACTTGTGCACCCTTGGTGGTAACATTAACCTGGTGCAGCCACTGTGGAAAACAGTGTCGAAGTCCTTCACAGCTTAAAAATAGAAATATATATATTTCCAGTATATAATCCAGTAATTCCACTACTGGGTATTCACCCAAAGAAAATGAAAACACTAGTTTGAAAAGATGTATGTGGGGCACCTGGGTGGCTCAGTCATAAAGCGTCTGCCTTCATCTCAGGTCATGATCCCAGGGTCCTGGGATTGAGCCCTGCTTCAGGCTCCCTGCTCAGAGGGAAGCCTGCTTCTCCCTCTCCCATTCCCCCTGCTTGTGTTCCCTCTCGCTCTGTCAAATAAATAAACAAAATCTTAAAAAAAAAAAAAGAAAAGAAAAGATATGTGCATCCTTTTTTACTGCAGCATTATTCACAATAGTCAACATATGGAAGCAAACTAAGTGTTCATCAATGGATGCAATGGATACAGAAGATGTGATGTATAAACACTGGAGTATTACTCAGCCATAAAAAAATGAGATCTTGACATTTGCAACAACATGGATGGACCTAGAGGAATTATCCTAAGTGAAATAAGTCAGAGAAAAACAAATACCATGTGATTTCACATATGTGTGGAATCTAAAAAACAAAACAAATGAACAACAATGATGAAAACAAGCAGAAACAGACCCATAATACAGAGAAGAAACTGATGGTTGCCAGAGGTTAAGAGGCCGGGGGTGGTGAGGAAGATGGGTGATGGGGAGTGGGAGGTACAGGCTTTCAGTTATGGAATAAATAAGCCACGGGGATGGAAGATACAGCACAGGGAATACAGTCAGTGGAAGGGTAACAGCACTGTGTGGGACAGTTGGGAGCTACACTCGTGGGGAGCACAGCATCATGTAGAGACTCCCGCAATCACCATGTTGTACACCTGAAACTAACGTAACAGTGTGTCAATTATACCTCAATTTAAAAAAACCTCGTCTCTTTTAAAAAATGAAGAAACTTCACATTAAGAGACTGATTCCCCAGTAATCCCCCACGTTAGAGTGGGCACGGGCTCTAGCTCACCACAGCCCCTCCCGGCCCGACTGCTTCGTACCTCACCTGCTTCACACCACCCGCATTTCAATCGTGACTCCTGCAGGACATGGTGCCTTCTCAGTACTGATAGAATTCATTATTACACACACTTCTCCTCCGCTCAGGAACCAACTCCAACTTTATCTGTCACCTCCTCCGTCTGAAGACCTATCCAGCCTCACTTCCCACGACTCTGCATCATATCCTCCATCCCCCACAGGCTACCATGACCCTCACGCTCAGGCTCCTTCCTGCTATGGGCTGGAAGGGCCCCTCCCTCCCCTCCGCTCACCCAGAGCCCCCTCACCTGCCACGGCTTAGCTCACGTCCAGTGGCCCTCAGGAGCTTCTGCCACACCTGCAGCCCGCAGCTCAGTCTCCATGCCCCAGGCTTGCGGTGCTCAGGGACAGGAGCACTGATGGTCAAGTGCACTCGGGTGTTCTCAGTCTTTATCCTGAACCGAAATCTGTCCTTGTCCGCTCTGTTCCCTCCTTTCCCCCTGCCTTCTGGGGTCTCTGTCCTTGCTGAATCTATCCTCGGGACTTCTGCGATCTAAAACAAAACCAGAATGGGGTGGAGGGGAAGAGGACAAGAGATGGAGGGGTGGTGTTAGGGGCAATAAGAGAGAAAACTGGAGCAAACCCAGGGTGGGCAGTGAGCTGGGAGGAAAAGGAGGGGGCTGTAGCAGCAGCTGGGTGTGAGAGAATAGATAAAGCAAGGAAGGATGGGGGGGCGGGCGGGGAGAGTTTTGCAATGTGTGTGCTTCCATTCTGTTTCCACATGCAGTCAGAACCACACCATTCGGAGCCCCCGTGGTCTTTGGTTCTCTCGGTCTTTGATTTGGCAGTCCCATGTTTGACAGGTGATTGGAAGCTCATAAGGGCTGACTTCACTTAGCACTCCTTTCTACCTCTCAGAGCCCAGGGACTGCACACGTTCACGCAGAAAGACGGACCGCAGTGTCCTCAGGTGTTCTCAGGTAAGTGACCTGAAGAAGATGTCAGGCATCAAGAACCTGGGCTCTTAGATTTCACCTCTTGGCAGAAGCGTGACGAGATCAGATAGCAACGTGGTTGTGCATCCCAGCCAATACTCCGGAAGATGCTCTGGACTAGAAAGCAGTGGTTCTCAAGCTTGAGCCAGCATCGCAGTCACCTGGGGTGGGGGTGGAGGATAAGAGGGAAGACGCTTGTTAAAACAGAAATCATTGGGTCCCACCCCCAGAGCTTCTGATTCAGCTGGTCTGGGATGAGGTCCAGTAACTTGCTTGCCTAACAACTCCCAGGTGATGCTGATGCTGCCGGACTGGGGACCACACCTTGAGGAATCCAGCCCTTGAGTCCAGGGCAGAGGTCCAACTCAAAAGTCACACCCCTGAGCCACTTTATCAAAGAAGTAACAGTTCCCTCCCCATCCCTTCACTATCTAACAGGTCAAGCAACCTTCCCCTTCAGGGTCTTTACTTGGCCCATGGACGCCCATGGCAGGGTGGAGGGTGCCCCCTTGTGGCTCAAGCGGAAAACTACCTGAACGGTAACGCACTCGCTCTTCGCCTTAACGAGGTTTGCCGATCTCATTTATCTTGTATCTGCCTCACAAAAGATCCGGGGAAACCTGCGATGTTCGTCATTCGCCAGATCGGGTGCACGTGTAGATGAGGGGCCAAAGAGTCATTCAGTGTGCTATGTCAAGTGCTTGGCCCAAAGGTGCCCCGGGGACAGCAGAAACGACTGAATCTCATGGCTTGGCATTTTGTAGGGTGCGAAGCGTTGAGATTATTCACCCACTTCTCTGTTGGAGAATATGCTTTAGTCACATAAATTAGAACTGAACGACTTTAAAGCCCTGTTAGCACTATGTGACTGAGATGGGACTGAATGAGTTCGAACCATGTTTTTCTCCCTAACCTTCCGAAGTTAGAAAGCAGGCCCACTACTGAAAGGGAGGCCGGGCGAGCACGCAGTCCCCGCTCTCCGCAAGCCCTACCGTCCCGACGTCGGGTCTGCTGCCACCTGCCGGTCACGCGCGGAACGTGCGGGAGGCGGTAACTCGGAGACACCGTCAGCCCGGCAGGCTTTTCAGACCTCAGAGTGTATTACAATCGCCGGGAGGGCTTGCTTGTTAAACCGTAGACTTCTGGGCTCCGCCTTATCTGATTCAGTGCGGGAATGGGGTGGGGCCTAAGAGGGTGCGTGTCTAATAATTCCTGGGTGGTGAGGCTGCTGCTGCGGGTGGGAGTCGGCGGGGGTGGCTCCCCAAAGCACCTGGATGACATCTGCAGTTCTCCTTGTGCCACACATTTCTGAAGCTTGATTATTAATCAAAGTCTGTAAATGACCAAGAGCCTCTAACTCAGGGCTGCTCACGTGGGGCATTATTGATATTGTGTTATGGGGGAGCGCGGGGGGGGGGGGCGTGCTTTAAGCTGTAGGATGTTTAGCGTTATCCTTGGCCTCTGTCCTCTAGATACCAGTGGCAGCTTCATCCCTCCAGGTTTTGATAAGCAAACATGTCTCAGACATCACCAGATGGCCCTGGGAAGCAAAACTGCCCGAGCCAAATATTGCTGCTCTTCAAGGTGGGCAGATGTTCCTTTCCCATTTGGTGGACTGTGAAGGCATCCTTAAATATTGCCTTGCATATATAATGATACTGACATAGAATAAACTCTCAACTCTTTGGAATTAAACAACAAAAAAAATAGCCTACACATGTTGAATACCTACCATATGCAAGGCACTCTGCTAATGCTTTTCAAATCACCCCTTTTAGAGGAAAAAGAGAGAGAGAGACAAACCAAGAAACAGGCCCTAACTATAGAGAACAAACTGATGGTAACCAGAAGGCAGGTGGGTGGGGCGATGGGTGAAGTAGGTGATGGGGATTAAGGAGGGCACCTGTTGTGATGAGCACCAGGTGACGTATGGAAGGGCTGAATCACTATATTGTACACCTGAAACTAATATTACAATGTTGACTACACTGGAATTTAAATAAAAACGTTTAAAAATTTTTTTAAAAAGACCCCCTTTAATTCTTATAACACTTCTTTTACTGATGAGGAAACTAAAGCTTTGACTTGTTA
Source organism: Mirounga leonina (assembly GCF_011800145.1). Taxonomy (NCBI): domain Eukaryota; kingdom Metazoa; phylum Chordata; class Mammalia; order Carnivora; family Phocidae; genus Mirounga; species Mirounga leonina. Next base: position 26,097,851 of record NW_023270426.1, on the reverse strand, counting down.
ACTAACTTGCCCCCAGGCATGGTTACTGCCAGTGTGGGGATGTGGGGGGCGGGGGGCACGGGGAATATGGGGCTATCCAGACCACCACAGTCCAATAAAAATATAAAGCAAGTCATAAGTACGAGCCACGTGTGTGATTTTACATGTTATAGAAGTCACATTTAAAAAGAAACAGAAACACAGTAAAATTAATTTTAGTATATAGTTTGCTTAACTCAGCATCTGAACCGTTAAAGTTTTAACGTGTGATCAATATATTTTAGATTGTTAATATTTTTATGTTCTCTTTTTGGGACTTAGTCTTTGAGATCTGTGTGTATTTTTACACTTATCACACTTCTCATTTTCCAGCAGCTACATTTCAAGGGCTGGAGAGCCGCCTGTGCTCCCGGCCGCCCCTCCGGACAGCACAGGCCCAGACTCTGCTCAGCTGTCCTCCAGGCTTTATTTGTGGACCAACATGGGCTGATTTTACTTCAATGTCCTTCAATCTCTGCCTGCACTTCAGTCATTTTGTCAGACTCACATACCTATTCACGTACTCTGCAATCTGTTCTTGGAGTATCTCTACTTCTACTTATTTTAAAATGAGGTCTACAGTTTTAATTTATCACAGTAGATGCCTCCTCTGGTGGCCAGACTGTTGACTACTGTCTAATTTTAGTTCTGATGGCTTTTCCAGTGGCTGTTTCCTCACACAGTCTGTGTTTGTACTTGCATAACAGAGATCATTCATCTTATCTGATACTAACCACAGAGGTACATTTTCGTCATACTCTTGTGCTTTCTGGTTTATCTCCCAACATCTAGGAATGTTCATTCTCATTTGAGGATTCTGCCTTTCTCTAGCCCCTCTGCAATGTTTCTCCCTGTAGTTTCTCACGTTGTCCTTTTTAAATGTTCCTTTCCTTTTTTTTTTTTTAAGTAGGCTCCACACCCAACGTGGAGCCCAGTGCAGGAGGCCCAAACTCATGACCCGGAGATCAAGATCTGAGCTGAGATCAAGAGTTGGACGCTTAACCAACTGAGCCACCCAGGCGCCCCTTAAATATTCCTGATCACTCAGGAAACCAATGATTTTTCTAGAGAATTTTGTAACAAACCCTTAGTCTTACCACATTTGTTCATTTACATTTTATAGGTGTGATAATCAAGATGGACTTAGATCATAAGGTCAACTTATACCAATAAAAAGTAGTAACGAGAGCGATTCCTTAAGAAATGCTTCCTATGAGCCATGCACTGTGCTCAGCACCTGACACACGCTGTCTTACTCACTTCTTCTAATAGTCTCATGAGGTACCTGCTATTGTGATGGCCATTTTTGAGGTGAGGAGAGGAGGCATGGAGCATTGAAGTAACTTGCCCAAGATCTCCCAGGTAGCAACTGGCTGAGCTGGGGGTCTCTCCAGATCTGTTTGATGATAGAGTTGATCTCCTGACCTCTAGGCTCCACTGTCTGAAAGATGTTGTGCAAATGTTGTTCTTGTTTCTGAGTCTGTGAGGATATGGTTCCATAGATCATACACCTTACCTGGGTTAGCATATACCTTCACAGGAGAAAAAAAAATATGTGTACTCTTGGTATTCTAGGGACTGCCTCTGAAGCTACAGGCCAGGACTTCTCAGGATGAGCACTCTTGCTGTCTTGAATAGGAGGTTGAGACTCAGGTCCATCACGAGCTCAGACCAGGAGGCCCAGCAAGGTCACAACTGAACCCAGAAGAAGAGCATAGGGGCCAAAGCCAGAGTGCAGTGGGTCTAGGAGTGAATTGAGTGGAATGTGAGAGCGGATGGTGAAGACAGGCTTCCAGGGGGACAAGAGAGAGGGTGGGAGGTGAAGGGAGACGGGGCTCAAAAGAGGGGTTGTGGGTGCCTGGGTGGCTCAGTCGGTTAAGCGACTGCCTTCGGCTCAGGTCATGATCCTGGAGTCCCGGGATCGAGTCCCGCATCGGGCTCCCTGCTCGGCAGGGAGTCTGCTTCTCCCTCTCCCACTCCCCATTTGTGTTCCCTCTCTCGCTGTGTCTTTCTCTGTCAAATAAATAAATAAAATCTTTAAAAAAAAAAAAAAAGAGGGGTTGTGCTTTTGCCTTGCAGTTTTGTTTTGTTAAAGACCAGCATGTTGCAGTGCTGATGGGGAGCAGTTAAGAGTTGAAGACACAGGAGAGCTCAGGGAGGGGTAAATGGGAATCAACAAGGACCCTAAAGAGTCAGGACAGGAAGGCGTGTGGAGTCCATGTGGGGGAAACATGTTTGCCAGGTTTAATGCCAAAGCCTGTTTGTTCCTATATCATTCTGTCACCTCTCAATGTTACTGCCTGATAAATCACCACCGTCAAAATGCCCATGGTCAACTGGCTTGGGAAGTTAAGTGTTTATATACTTTCTCCCCCCTGGGCATAACTCTTTATCCTTTTCAGTGAGGAAATGCAAAATACATGATACTAGAGCATGCAGCTAGGGGCAGGCCCATATGCAGGTGACATGGTTTGATGCAGGGGACACTGAAATCTGTTTCCACCTAAAATAGCTCTCACTGGCTTTCCTAGGTTCTTAAAATATCCCACCATTTGAATTTTCTTCCTAAAGAGTCCTGTGGAAACACCAATAGGTCAAAACAATCTTGAAAAGAGCACCTGATGTTTTTTGTAGCATTATTCACAAAACCAGAAGGCAGAGGCAACCCAGTATACATCAGTGGCTCCGTGGATAAACAAAATACGGCTTATACATACAATGGAATAGTATTCAGCCTTGAAAAGGAAGGAAATGTTGACACATGTCACAACATGGATGAAAGTTGAGGACATTATCCTAATGAAATCAGGCAGTCAAAAGGACAAATACTGTATGTTTCCACTCCTATGAGGTACATACGACAGTCAAAATCATAGAGACATAAAGCCGAATGGTGTTTGTTTGCCAGGAGCCAAGGGGAGAGAGCAATGGGAAGCCATTGTCTAAGGGCACGGAGTTTCTGTTCTGCAAGACAAAAAGAGCTCTGCTTTTCTGCCTCTTGCCTGCTCCCCTCCCCAGTGAAGCGGTGCTCAAGCTGGGCCACTCCCTCCAGGCTCCAGGCTCCTGTTAACCTAGAGCCATCCTCATCTGTCTCCATTCTCCACTTGCCACTGTGATCATGTATAGTGACATCATCAACCGTGATGATAAGTCCTCAGACATCAAGATCCAGGAAATCAAGGGTGGGCTGCCCCCCGAGGTGGAGAGGAAGATGGTCAGTGGGATAGAGGCTAACACTGATGACTGACTCATTTGTGGCAACGCCTCCGCTAAAGACCCTGAGAGTGAGGGTACCGAAAGCAGTCACTGGTGTTGGGACCTCATGGACTGTCACTTGCAGGAAACCAGCTTCACGTTAAGAAAGCTTGTACATCACAGACGACATGCACTCGACCAAAGGCAAACCTGAAGAACAGAGACCCGGGCTGCAGAACAAAGCAAGCCTATCCTTGCTAATTGCAAAAACCACCAGCTCTTTACTGATGGAAATACAAATCCAGATGGCGTGCTTGCTCTGCTGGACTACTGTGAGGATGGTGTGACCCCTGACATGACTTTCTTTAAGGATGGTTTAGAAATGGAAAAATGTGACTAAGTTTGGCTATTACTTTAGATCTATCACCTGCTGTCGTAACTGCTGCTGCTTTTCATGCCCACACCACCAGGACTCAGACCAACGGGTGATGTCCTCGTGAGGTCTTCATTTACTGTGACCTTGATTTCTTTGGAGGAGAGGCATTGTTTTTAAGGAAAAAAATGTCATGTAGGTTGTCTGAAAATAAAATCACTTAAACTTAAAAAAAAAGATGAAAAGAGTTCTGGAGCTAGAGGGTGGTGATGGTTGCACGAGAACGGGAAGGTACTCAATGCCACTGAACTGTGCACTTGAAAATGGTTAAAATGGTAAATTTTATGTCATATGTACTCTATCATGATTTTTAGTTTTTAGTTTTTTACCTTTTTTTGGTCCCCCCCCTTTTACTTTTTCAGAGACAGAGAGCATGAGAGTGTGAGGGGGGAGGGGCAGAGGGAGAGGGAGAGAGAGAAAATCCCAAGCAGGCTCCATGCTCATACAGAACCCCACGTGGGGCTTGATTTCACAACCCTGAGATCATGACTTGAGCTGAAATCAAGAGTCAGAAGCCCAACCGACTGAGCCACCCAGGTGCTCCCCTTTTTCTCTTTATTTAAGGTAGGCTATACGCCAGCGTGGAGCCCAATGTGGGGCCTGAACTCATGACCCAGAGATCAAGACCTGAGCTGAAATCAAGAGTCGGACACTTAACCAACTGAGCTACCCAGGTGCCCCTATTTTTTAACTTTTTAAAAAAAGATTTTATTTTTAATCTCTACACCCAACGTAGGGCTCAAACTCACAACCCCAACATCGAGAGTCACACGCTCCACCAACTGAGCCAGCCAAGCACCCCTATCACAATTTTTTTTAAAAAAAACATTAAAGGGCGCCTGGGTGGCTCAGTTGGTTAAGCGACTGCCTTCGGCTCAGGTCATGATCCTGGAGTCCCGGGATCGAGTCCCACATCGGGCTCCCTGCTCAGCAGGGGGTCTGCTTCTCCCTCTGCCCTCTTCCCTCTCGTGCTCTCTGTCTCTCATTCTCTCTCTCTCAAATAAATAAATAAAATCTTTAAGAAAACAAAACAAAACAAAAAAAACATTAAATACCCAGGTCATTTAACAGGGGCCACTTGATCACTTGTTATCGTCTGCTGTTAGTTTGGCTCAGTTTTGCTTTTCAGTAAAAGACTATCAGTCTCAAGCAGGACATCGAGGGGCTGGGACCCGGAAGAGCGGGCAACACAGATGACAGTCATGAGGAGGAGAGTTCACCAGGCTCTAGGACGTGCTTTGAGAAAGGCCCAATCTGGGGTTCCTATCCTGAGCTAAGGGGACACCCCTGGGGATCCTTGGTAGGAGGAGGAAAATCTGAAAGTCCCAGACACCTTGGGGAGCTGCTTTGTGAAGGAGAGGACATCAGCCTCTGGGGTTTTTGTTGTTGTTGTTGTTTGCCCTTTTACTGAGGGCCACCTGGCCAGAGACCTCCCTCTGGGAGAGTAATAATACTACACAGTTATGATGATCAATTAGGCTCCTGTGAGTCAGTGACACTGGCTTGTCCAGAAAACCTTCTCCCAGATGCCCCATCTCACAAGCTGGTGTAAGAGGTGGTCCCTGACACCATGTCTCAAAGTCAAGGATGGGTGTGAGGATGGTAGAGCTACACCCGACTGGCCAGAGGGAGCCTCTCAGTCTAGTGCTTTCCTTAATTCAGCCAGCACCTCCTCCACCTTCAGCCCTGGGAAAGAGAGGCATTTTGGTCACAGAAAGTAGCATTTTAAACCTCTCTCATTACTGAGGGAGACAGAATTGTTATACTAGCAGAGGAACCCTCAAGAAGGAATAAATTTCATTTCCATGCATCTCCAGCTTGAGTCCCAGGCTTAACAGATGCTATTTTTATCAAATACTTTCTATTCTGTGACATGCTTTGCCAACTTTCTATTATTAGACAAATGAGGAAAAGTCCACATTTGATTTTTCTTCCTTCTGGCTTCTCCCTCCTCATTTGCAAGACGGGTGGTGGTTTGGGAGGGGGCACTGTCCTTTCAATAGAAGGTAAATGACAAGGAAATGGCAGCCATCAGAAAACCCAACTTGGTGCCAAAGCATCCTGGAAATTGGCTCTGCTTCCTTTGCAAATGACATCACGTCCTGGCTTTACCCCATCCCAGATGGCATAGCTGATGGGACAGGAAAAAAAAAATACAGATTTTAGAGTACTTACAGCGTCATGTCTCCCCACCCCCACTTCCTGTGAAGGAGGATTAGTCTTGGCAGCTAGGTTTTGGAGCCTTTCTTGTGTGGAATATAGGAAAATGCTGGAAGGGATTCTGAGTCACGTGGTGCTGTGGGCGGGGATGGTTTGATGAGTCCACTGAAGAAAAAGCAGGGAATTACCTGCTAGGGAAAGCAGAATAGATCAGAAGGTAAGAGGGAGGATAAGAGAGCTAAGAGCCAGAGATGGGATGAACCGGGGTGGGGGTGGGGGCGAATTTAAGAGATAAGGGGGATGGTAGTAGCTGGTGGGCTGTCATAAGAAGAATTTGGGAGAGAGATGGGAGGAGATTTTCCAGAAATATTGTTGGTGTTATGAATAGGATCCATCCTCCTGTTGGCATTTTTTTTAAAAAGATTTTATTTATTTATTTGACATAGAGCACAGTAGGGGGAGCAGCAGGTGGAGGAAGAAGGAGAAGCAGGCTCCTCATTCAGCAGGGAGCCCAGTGTAGGGCTCCATCCCAAGACCCTGGGATCATGACCTGAGCCAAAGGCAGCCGCTTAACAGACTGAGCCACCCAGGTGCCCCTCCCATTGGCATTTTTAAGAGATTTCAGTAAGACATAAATTGATTTCATTTTTTTTTTTTTTTGTATGAGGGACTCAGGTTTATTCAAGGCAGCCTGGACTACTGGAAGCTAAGGTTAATAGTGAAAGATAACCACATTTAACCCCCCTTCTCCCATCAATACATACTATAGTTCAGATATTTCAAACCGGATTTGAACTGCAAATGTGTCTTGTTCGGTTTCCTGATAGTTAAATTTTTTTTTTAGTCACCATTGAAAATTGTGATTTCACATTTTAAAAGCCTGCATTTCCTGCTTCTTTTGAAAAAAAAAAAAAAAAAAAGGAAAAATCTGGTAACATGAGACTCTTGTTTCCATATGACAAAAAAGGCTCATGCTGGGGCGCCTGGGTGGCTCAGATGGTTAAGCGTCTGCCTTCGGCTCAGGTCATGATCTCAGGGTCCTGGGATTGAGCCCCACATCAGGCTCCCTGCTCAGTGGGGAGCCTGCTTCTCCCTCTGCCTCTACCTGCTGCTTCCTCTGCTTGTGCTCTCTCTCTCTGTGTCAAAAATAAATAAAATTAAAAAAAAAAAAAAGGTCATGCTCTCTCGTTAACCCCAGCACCCAGCACTCACATAAGGTTTATGCATGCACATAAACCTGGCCCACTTCCCCCGTTTCTATTTCCTACCATCTGGTAACAGCAGACTACATCACTGGGGCCTGCTCTCCAGCTGAGGACAATTACAAAGGTTGGACAAAATAAAAATAAAATCAAACTGAAGGGCATCAAAGAGTTAAAAAGATAATGAAGAGATGCTAAACCAAGGTCTGGGGAAAGATGGGCGAGCCCAACAACTGAGGTGTCTTTTCCCCTCAGGATATTTACTACTTCTGGAAGAGACAACTAAGAAGTTGAGAGGCTAAGCAGCGTGGAGGCAGTTTTGCATCCTAAGGGGACAAAAGTTGGAATCCAGTGCCCACCATAGGAGAGGGGACCCTGTAATCCCCCATTTTACATGAGGGCCCTGATAGAATGCACCTTAAAACTGGATGAATAGGAAATAGACCACATTTTGCAAGGTCTCAGTTCAGCTACCAATGAGCTTAATTCTTCAAATTGGATTAAGGTGATCCTAGATTGCTAGTATTCCCAAGTGCCTAGCAGAAGCATATGTAAATACTTACTGGAGGAATAGAACACATTAAGGTCTCATGTTACTTCTACAAACAATTTTTCAGACACAATTGCTGCACTCATGAAAATACCAAGGCACATAAGGAAAGAAGATGATATGAATGAGATCCAGTGGAAACAACTACAATAGAAACAATCTCAGAAAACTGCAGTTACTGGTGTTATTAGGCAGAGACTAAGCAAAGGTGATAAAAGATTAAAAATCCTGGCAGAGAACTAGAAACTTAAAAAAAAAAAAAGACAATGATGATTTGAAAAATAACCAAACAGAAATGTAGAATTGAAAAATATAATAACAAAAGTAAAGAGCTTGGTAGATGAGTTTAACAGCTGACTAGACATGGTTAAAGGGAGAACTGATGAACTGGGCAGTAGAGTAGAAGGAAACATCAGGAGGAAACATGAAGGGACAAAAAGTGGAAAATGCTGTGAGAGAATGAGATATGGAAGATAAAAGTGAAGACTGAAGTTCCACAAGAAGAGAGAAACAATAAGGCAGCAGCAATATTTGAAGAGAAAAATAGTGAGAAATTGCCAAAATTGACTAAAAATATCAAGCCACAGACTCCAGAATCCCAGGGAACCCCAAGCAGGATAAATAAAAAGAAAGCCACACCTAGGTACATCACATTAAATTGATGAAAACCAAAGACAATGAGAAAAAAAAATGTTAAAAGCAGCTAACATTACTTGAAAAAAAAAAAAAAAGAATAGACCATTAGCTTACTTCTTGACAGAAACAACAGTTGCTAGAAATTAGTAGAATTTAAATATCTTTAAAGTGTGGGGAGAGAAAACCTAGCATTCCATACCCAGTGAACGCAGCCTGTGATAATAAAAGTGAAATTAAGACATTTTCAGGATTCTTCACCAGCAGTGTTCTTTAAGCAGAAAATGATTTTAAATGACAGGTTATATATATAAGAAGAAATGAAGAACAATGCAAAAGCTAATTTGAAGAATCCAAATGAATTAGACTATACAAAATAACATAACAATGTCCACTGGGGATTTAAACCTTTTAAATACATAACAAGTACATATAAATCAGAAGGGAGGGGTAAATGAAATTAAAATGGCCTGAGATCCTTGTATTACTGTGGGAGAAGATAAAAATACCAATTAACATTAGACTTTGATAAGTCAATGACACATATTGTTATCTAGAATAACCTCTAAAAGAGTAGTAAAAGACGTATAACTTCCAAGGTAATAGAGAGAAATATAGAATATTTGACCACACCAAAACAAGAAAGAGAGGAGGACAAAAAGAATGTAGGACATATGGGACAAATAAAAACAATAAGACGGCAGATTTAAATCCAAATATATCAGTAATTACATTAAATGTCAATGGACAAAATACTTCAAAGTGAAAGAGTATTGAACTGGATAAAAAAATCTACATACTAACTAGAAACACATCTTAAACATTAATTTTAAAAATGTTAAAAGGGTGGAAAATATGTAAATATTAACCAAAATTATATTAATATTAATAGTATATGTTAATATCAGATTATATTTTAAGGCAAAAATCATTACTACAGCTAAAAAAAGATACATCATAATAATAAAAAATTCAATTCACAAGGAAGACACAGTGATTATAAAACTTGTACACGTCTTATAATGTAGCTTTAAAAATATGAAGCCAAGGAGCCCCTGGGTGGCTCAATCAGTTAAGTGCCTGACTCTTGATTTTGGTGCAGGTCATGACCTCAGGGTCATGAGATCGAGCCCTGCATTGGGCTCTGTGCTCAGCAGGGAGTCTGCTTGAGATTCTCTCTCTCCCTCTCACTCTACCCCTCTCCCCTGCTTGCTCTCTCTCTCTCAAATACACAAATAATTTTTTTAAAATATGAAGCTAAGATTGATAAAACCACAGGATGAAGTGAGCAGATAAATGAGTAAGGATACAGATTATTTGAACATGATTAGCAAATGATTTAATGGACATATATTGAATATTGCACCCAACAATTACAGAATTCGGGTTCCTCAAATATTTATTGCTCTCTACCTTCCAAGAAAATAATAGGATTGAAATTCTCCGTTTCATTTTAAGTTAGGTGTGGCCATAGGACTTGTTTTGGCCAGTGAAATTGAACAGAAGTACCTTCTAGGTGCTAGTGTATTAGTAAAGGTATCTCCTTTTTCCTTCCTGACAGCAGAGTTCTGGGATTCCTTGGCCTCCTTGAGCTCTGGGTCCTTGATTAAGGATGATATGGAGCAGAGTTCCCCAGCCAACCTGAAAAGGGACAAGTTGATGTTCATTAATGAGAAACAAACCTTTGTTATTTTAAGTCACTGACATTTGGGGATTAATTATAACCACAGTATAACCTAGTCTATCCTGACTAATACAGGTATAAAAAATGGAGGACTGTTCTTCAGGCACAGAGGTGAGCCTATCTTGAAAGAGTATGGCCTGATGAATTCCCAGGAATCCACTATGGCTGAAGCTCCAGGGAGGTGGGGGTGGGAACAAGGCTGGTAAAGGACAGCAGCTCCCAAGAAGAGCCCTAAGTAGACTGGCTGGAAGCAAGTTTGGAAGGGCTTTGGATTTAACAATAAGGAATGGATACTGTCCTGGAAGTTGAAGGATCTCCACAAGTTGGTGACTGGTTGAATATTGCTGGTATTGGAGATGATAAACTGGAGAGAATCTAACTGATGTGAAAGGAGGAAATCAGGCAGAGGGCTATTCTCACTGAACACGTTCCAGGGTTATTTTTCCACTTCCTAGAGATAGCCATTATTAGAATTTGGTGACAATTTCTCCAGTCCTTGCATGCACATGCAAACACACGCATAAACCAATTTAAAAACATAAATCACATCAAGCATACCCTACCCACTATTCCAAAATTTTTTCCCCGTTAATGATATCTTCATGGTTATTTTCTGTGTCATCTTTTCTTTCTTTCCTTTTGATTGGACCGCTAATATATGGCTGTGCTAGAATTATGTAACCATTCCCCTACTGACGGATATTTAGGTTGTTTCCACTATTCCAATGCCTCAGTGACCATCTTACTGATAATGTCCATACCTTGTTATCTCTTCTTTCTACAGACAGTAAGACCAATTTTGCCACTATCTGGATGGTGACAATCTTAGGCTGGGTTACAGGAGTACAACTAGGCTGGCCGTTTGAGGTGACAATATTCGTTAAGGGTATGCCTCAGGTAAACCCAGAGTAGAGTCTCGAGCATAGCGAGCACTCACTAAGTGTTTGTTGAATGAATGAACAAATGAATCCACATCCACTGCAGACGGGTGTCGGGCCTGCCCTGCCCTCATCTATAACAGAATTTCTCAACCTCGGCACTACGGACTTTGGAGGGTACATTTTGTCGTGGGGGCTGCTGTCCTATATATTGTAGGATGTTTAGCAGCAACTTGCTCTCTACCCTCTAGAAGTCACTAGCGCCACCCCAGTTGCAGCAACCAACTCTGTCTGCAGAAATTGCCAAATGTCCCCTGGGAAATAAATCACTCCCAGTTGAGAACCATGGATTTATAACATGGGTTGTACTTGTGTAAAGGAAAAGGCCCTTTCTCAAAACAACCTACTCTATAGAGGTTGATCCTCCTTCTTCTGATGCTGCCATACTACCAGGGCCCTTCTTCTTGGGTTCTCAGAGTCCTTCCATAGAGAATCTATGTTCTTGGTCCAGACATCCTTTCCCTAGGGCCACCTTCCCTGCCATTTCCTTCATGAAATGGGTCCACCCTCATTACTTTTTGTCAGTCTCCATTCCACATTCTCTACTCACCAAATGCCCCTCCTTAGTAGTACTTACCAACGTTGAATTTTAGGGTTATTTGGGTAATTATTAAATTAAGCACTTTGCCTCACTCAGCTCCCCAGAGGTAGCCACAAGTAAGAATCTGGCACGTAACATGTCGGTTTTTGCTCATGATGTTTCCATCTAGTGCTGGAAACAATGCCTGACATGCAGTAGGTGCTCAATTCTGTTGGATGGACGGACAACAGTTTGTTATCAGTCAGCCACGGCTAGCTCAGGGTACAATGATCTTCAACCATCTGTGTTCTGTGCCTTCTGAAACAATTCTGAAAAATGTTACCTATACCTACATTTTAAAGTTGATACGTTACATGTTCATCACTGGGTTCATTTGGCTTCAAGAGAATAACTTCCAGCACAGTGTAAATATTGGGAATGAAAAATTAAGCTGTGCCATCATTCTTTAAATATACCTCTTAATCTCTTATTATTTCTAATATTCCCTATGATTTGCCTTCACAGTGCTTTCTTTTAAAATCGAGGAATGGAAGAGAGTTTTGTTACATACCAAAAAAAATGCCTTAATTAATCATGAAAGGAAGCTGAATTAAATTAGTAAAGGAAGTTTCCAGTTTGGGGAACGTGGACCTGGAGATACTTATATTTGGAGCAACTGCCCCTTAGTAAGATTTGTGGAGTGAGGGGTATGCTTTCCAGTAGGGAAGGATTATTACCAACACAGACACTTTCTCAGGCAAATCAGTTTGAGGAAACGGTGCCTAGAGAAACTGAGAAAATGGAAGCCAATTCTCTAAAAATAATCCTTGCCCCTTGAAGTTTTGATCACCATCCTGGGAGTAATGCAGCATAGTGGCCCGAAGGGGTCAGTGTTGGACAAGCTGATGGACTGTCACTGGCACTCTCCTTTTCCGGAGAGGAAAGCCCAATTCCACCTAGATGCAGTAGGGAGCCCGGCAGGGGCGGCCTGGCCCAGTCCTGTCTGGTGTGCATGTGTTCGCACGGTGAATTAGCCATAGGAGACCGGCTCCCAGGAGAATGGAGGCTAGAGAGTCTCCCTCCTGTATCTAGAATCAGGGTCTGGGACTGTAAACAGATGAAAACCTCTTTCTCTCTCTGCTTCAAGAACTGGGTTTAGGAAAGAAATTGAGGAGTGAAGTCATGTGTCTGAATCAACTGTGAGGATTTTTTATTTTCCTCTTAGGAAATGAAAACAAGAGTGAAATCTCAGTAATTTATAGCTCAGCAGACAGTAAGCAAAGGGGCCAAACGCTCCTGCTCTGGAATCAGACAGATGAGGAGGGCTTGGATCTCTCCTCGGCAAGCCCACCTTTCCCAGCCCCTGCTTCTCGGGCTGTCCATCGGCACCACAGTCCCTTCCACAGAGGGCTGCCAGCAGGAGAGATGAGCCAGCGCAGGGAGAGGGCTCAGCATAGGAATGGCATGTAGCAAGAGCTTAATAAGTTAACAGTGATGATGGTGAAGATGATGATACAGCATTTGTCAGGCATGAGTGTTTCAGAACTTTCCATTCATGTCTGAAGAGGAAAAATCGGAGGTGAAAAACCAAGCCATTAAAAGGTTTTAAGTTCCATAAGCCTAGGAGTTAGAAGCAGAAACAGCAGGGTTGGGGGAGCGGGGAATCAGGGCGCTTCCATGCTACAGGCTGGCTCTGTTCCTGCACTTTGCTCCTGACGGCCTCCCAGGCCTGAAGGTCCCAGCCGGTACTGAGAAGAGGGTCTTGATGTCTAAGATAGTGTGTATGTGGCGGCCATATCTATGTTGACCGTATGACAGGTCCACCGGCCTCAGACAGAAAAGTAATGGCATTGCTCATTATATGTATCCTCTGTGAAACCTCATGGGGGGGGGGGGCGGGGGCGGAACTAGCTGACCTAAAATTAGTAATTGGGACTAATTGCTGGGATATATGAAAAGTCAGGTCCAGAGCAAGGCCCCCAGAGTTCCGCCTTATACAGGGAAAGGTAACAGGGACTAGTTCAGCGAGAGGCATGGAGACAACTTGGATAAGATACCGGTCCTTTCACCTGGCAGCTATCCAGCCTCCAAATAGCTTTTGTGTTCCGTCCAAAAATAAGATCACATGAGAGGGGAGAAATAAATAAGCAAGTGCTTGTCCTTGGGCTTTCTGTGGGTACACCAGCATCAGCCGCACTGCTGGAGGCCCGGGGTGGGGGGGTGGCCTCCCAGCATACTCAGCTGCCTCCGTCTTCGGGCTTTTGGGGCTGGGAAAAAAACCTGTATCAGGGCGGGTGTGGTGCGTGCTTTGCACTCAGCCCTCCTCTTAGGACTCCCTTGAGCTCCATTCACATGGGAGAGGGAGCAGGAAAAGAGAGGATGAGCGAGCCAGTCGAACCAACAGCCTGACTCCAGGGGAATGAGGGCCTCGCCTCCTTTTGGGGAAGGACACTCCCTTCTGATGGAGAATGGGAACTCCCTCCCGCAGCGGCCTGCCTGTTAGCTCCGGCTAGCTCCGTGTGGACTGGGTAGCCTGCTGAGGCCTCGCCCGCCACCCCCACCCCGGAAAGAAAGTGCCTCAGAGCCAAAGCAAAGAGGTGAGTGCATTCCTTTCCCTGAGAGGCTCAGTACTGCAGATGTTATGCTTGGCTTCATGCTCCTGTCCAGCACGAATGCTCTCCCCTGCCCTGCTTCTGCCTCTTCTCCGCCCTGACCTGGGACCGTGGCAGGCTGCAGTCTCCGTGAAGGAGGCTAGCTTCAAATACCTGTCCTCTCTCCTCTCATTTAAGGCCAATTTGCTCCCAGAAAGAACTGGCTAGGTCTAGTTCTTAGCGGGGAAGCAGGAAATGATTCCCACCAAGTGAATTATCTTTGCTGAGATCCAAGAAGATGTTTTCCAAGAAATCATTAGACAAATCCCATTACAGTAGAATTAATGCTTAGTTTCAAAAAGCCCTGCATGACATAGGAAATAAAAGGACGTCAGCTCATTCCTTATTATTGGGCAAAAGGGAAAAAACACTTACGGGATGTGCAGAGCTTCCTCCCCCCTCACGCCTTCCACACCTCATCCTGGCTTCTTAGAACGCTGCAAAATATACTTACCAGAGCCTCGTTTCTTTGGCTGAGAACAAGAGGAATAAAATGGAGGGTTTGGGGAGAATTGCTCGTAGGCAGAGTCACAGGACAAAGAAGACAAATCTCGCAGAGTCTTGGTTTCCCCTCCCAAGCACATGAAGGTACCTGTGCCCGTATGGGGATGTGTGCAGAAGTCACCATCACTTGCACATGCCTAACACTAACCCCCTTGACTATGGACCACAAATATCTATGCTAAGAAGAAGTCAACAAAATGTAGGTGGGAGCAAGGTAACTACTCCAATGAATCAGGATGCTTTTAGCGACAGTAGACTGGAAACCAGTTTGAAGAGACTTGGGCCAAAACGAGGAAATTTGTTTCCTCGTGTAAGCGAAAAGGCTCTGGTATGGCGGGATCCAGGTGCCCAGATGATGGCATCCTGACTCCACTTCTCGGCTCTGCAGCCCTGGGTCATTCTATCCCAGGAAGACTCGCCGACGGCAGTGGTGAAATGGCGACCAGCGGCTCCAAGCTGACACCCTCCTGGCTCAGCCACCCTAGAAGAACAGCCACTTCCCATTCCCAAGAGTCTAGAGTCTCAGAGTCACATCTCTCTGAACCAATGTGGGCACCGTGCCCATCCCTGCCACGGGGGTGTAGTCATCCCCACCCAAAACCACACGGACTGAACGCAATGAAGGGCTGGGTCCCCAGAGATAACCAGCGTGCTAGTCCTAGGAAAGGGGGCTGGATACAGGGCGGCCATGGTCAACGCGGGCCACTCCGTGTTGCTCTTTTTGCGATGATCTGGATTAAGAGTTCAAGTTCCTCCAACATAACTCCTCCTCCTCTCTCTTACAGTCCACAAAATTAGTGACAGCAAGTCTCATAATAAGGATAATTATCAGAAGTGACTAAAAGACCCCATGGCATCTCATTCCTAGAGACCCCAGACCGTGGAAAAGCCACCAGAAGGCTTGCCTCTGGCTCAGTCCCCGGACAACTCACCACGCCAAGACCCACCCAGGGCCCCAACCTGCCTGTGCGCACACGGATCTCCCCTTCCCCCTCACCCACCCCTGCCCACTTGGGTCTCCCTCTGCTCCACTGATGTGAACCCATCTTGTCTTTCAAGGGCCAGCCTCTGGGCTGCCTCCCCTCTGAGGCCTGCCCAGGCTCATCCAGGCTTTCTGCTGTCTCCCACCCTGAATCTGGACAGCAATGACAGTCACTAGTAACGCTTACTGTATCTTACTTTCTCTCCCAGCTTGAATTTTACATTCCTGGGGGGAATTAGATTTCATCTCTAGCTCTCTCTGTGGTGTCTGATACCTAGCAGGTGCCCAATTAAGTGACCAATAGAAATCCAGCATCCCCAAATACCTGAGAGAGGATGGCTCGGTAACTTGAAATCCTGTATTTTTATTTTAAAAGTAATATGATATAACTATAGCAGACATAGATTGAGCTTGAACTGTGTGTTGCCCTCATGGGCATCATCTCAGGAAACTCTCCCCATGATCCTACAAGTATTGTCATTATCCCCATTTAACATATGGGGAAACTGAGTCTCAGAGAACTGAGCTACTTGTCCCATATCATACAGCTAGTAAGCGGTGACATGGGAGTTGGAACCCATCTCATTTCCTATTAAACTTGTCACTGACATGCTTATCAGGGGAGCTGCCGGCTGACTGATTTTAAAGACCAAGGAACACCGGTGACTGGCCAAAGGGCATGAGTCAGCTTGGATATTTTGGACCCATCCTCTGCCAGTGGGGCTCCCAGTGCCTTTATAGGGGGGTCCTTATTAGACTGTACCCAGGGCTGAGGAGACACTCACCGACCCCAAAGCCAAAAAAGAAAGTCAGGGGCACATGGATTTCCCCAAACAAGATACCTCTGGGGCTCTGTAGAGAGTGAGGTATTTTTTCTATTAAATGAAGGGAGAGCAGTCGTTCAGGAAATGTGAGCTGGCAAGTGGGCTTTAGAATTTAAGCTTGCCCTTCTGGCTGCCCATCATTACGTAGATGGCCCTGACATTTCTACCTTCAGAGGGTAGCTTGCAGGATTTGGAAAGCAACCAAATTCTGATCTCGGAGGAAACCAACATCTTGAGAAAATGGTAAGTATTTTTCGTACTGCCCGTGCCTCGAGCGTCCAGCCACTGGCCTCTTGTCTGATGCTGTCACCTGTGGGGCCCGCGAGGCGCTTGCTTTGAGGGTAAGCGGTTTTCTTGACACACACTGACCTATTCATATGGGTTAGCATCTTCTCAAGAGCAGAGCCTCCTTGACTGATTTCATTAATCCTCCCAAGTTCCCGTGGGAGGGTCAGAGCGGGAGCGTTCTCACAACTGAGGCACGGTGAGACTGAGTCCGGTCCCGGGTTACACGGAGGTTACACAGAGCCCAGACTGGGGCTAGCAGAGCTCTGAGGTCTCAGGGTCCAAGCCTGCTCACTTCTCAAGTTTATTGCAGAAAACAGTGAAAGACAAAAGAATCATATAGGATAAGTAAAATTCTTTGGCTAAGTCTTTAAGAGAAAAAGCGCTGTTAGACCCAACAGAAATGAAACTATACGTTCGCACAAAAACTACACAGATCTGTACACAAACGTGCAGAGCAGCATTATTTGTCATAGCCCAAACAGTGAAACAAGCCACACTGCCACAGGCTGGAGAATGGGTACATAAGATGTGGCATCTCTGGACAATGAGATATTACTCAGCAGGAACTAGGAATGAAGTTCCTCTATAACACCGAGGAACCTTGAAGACATTATGCTTTTTAAGGGAAAAAAGTCCGTACTGTATGACACCATTTCAGACAGAAAGCAGACGAGTGGTTGCCTAGGCCTGGCAGGAGGGGGGCATGGGAGTGATTGCTACTGTGTATGGGGTTGCTTCTACAGGATGACAAAAATGTTCTAAAATTAGTGGTGATGGTTGCACAACCATGTGAATACACTGAAACCATTTGACTGTTTACTTTAAATGGATGAACTGTATGGCATGTGAATTCTATCTCATACTTGTTTCAAAACCCAAACCATGGTTAATGAAAGAATGAACCCAGTGACAGGGCTGCCCTGAAGGATATGGTCTCACCCGGGGGCTCTGATCAGCTCGGGTCTTCTCCCGCAGAGCTCGGCCATGACAATCTCAGGGGCAGGGATACAGATGGAAAAGACTGGATCCTTTGATTTCTCCACAGAGACTACACGAGGAGGAGTTCTGACGCCCTCTTTCCCGTGTGGATTATTTACAATTTTATGGAATCGATCTCACTATTCTGTTTTCATTTCTGGGTTTCAAGTCAGGCTTCAAAAAGCATTCTCCATTCTAAGATTATAAATCTTATAGAACTTAACTAATGTTTTCCCCTAAGGTTTGTCTTCTTACGTTTAAGTACTCAACTGAGTTTTTGTTTGTTTTGCCAAACAGATAGCCAGTTATTAAATCAGGAGTTTTAAATTTGGGGTTACGATGGACTTGGGGTATCTTGTAACTTGCAAGAATATAAAAAAAGTGTGTGTGTGTGTGTGTGTGTGTCTGTTCATTTTTGAGGGGGAAAGGGTTATAGATCTTGTCATATTCTCAGGGGTTTTGTGACTCACAGAAAAAACCACTGAACTCTACATTTCATAACCTGGGGTCCAGGTAGACTATGCCTGTATGTTCCAGTGCACGAGGCTGAATCTAAGCCAAGAGGACAATTATTAAACAATTACAGGGGAGGCCTGAGCGATTACTTCTGGGAGAGTTCTTTGTCACATGTCTAGTGAGAGCTGTACCACCTTTTGGTTTGATGGCTTACTGAGGCAGAGAACAAGAGGTAACTCTCACGGGCTCTCCCTGGGCCTAGAAAACTTGACGTTTTTATTCATCTGCTGACAGATCAGTGGAGCTAAATCATTTTAGCTGACAAAACTTGGGGCCTTCTGTCACAAAGAATTTGAGGAGGCTTACGGTCCTCAATATAAATGATCAAGTGGAAATGAAACTGCCATGACAAAGACGGTGGCAGACCCTTGTGTGTGTGTGTGTGTGTGTGTGTGTAGACTCATATATTCATGTACTAAATACATATGCCACACCCGATGCATGCCAGGCATGGTCTAGACTGGGCTTCTCAAAGTGTGGTCCCTGGACCAGCAGTTTCACCATCACCTGGGTACTTGTTAGATGTGCAGATTTCTAGGTCCACCCCAGACCTCCTGAATTAGAAGCTTTGGAGTCAGGGCCCAGCAATCTGTGTCTTAATAAACCTTCCAGGTGATTCTGATGCACATCCATGTTTGAGAACCACTGGTCTAGATACATCTAGGGATGTAATGGTGAAAAGACAGATGAAATCCCTGCTTTCCTCTTGGAGTTGACATTCCAATGTGTGTGGTAGGGGAGACAGGAAACAAGTAAGCAAATAACTGAATATGACAATGTTCTGATGGCAGTATGGTCTATGAAGGAAAAGAAAGCAGGGGGATATGAAGGACAGTGATGGGGGCTGATTTAGAGCCAGTGGTCAGGGAAGAGGCAATCTGAAATGAGATAAGAATGATAAGCTATAGCTGGCTGTGCAAAGAGGGGCAGAAAATAAATGTGTACATTTTAGGTAGAGGGAATAGCAGATGCAAAGGTCCTGAGGCAGGACTGTGTTTGGCCTAGATGAGTAGTATGACTGGAACACAGTGAGCAAGGAGTTTATAGCTGGTGGAATTAGGGAAGCAGGTGGAGGGAGCTAGCTTAGCTTTTGTTCTTAGAACAAGTCAAAGGCAACGGACAGTTTTGAACAAACACGGACATGATTTGATTTACCTTTCGGCAGGATCCCTCTGGAATGAACTATAGAGGGTTAGGGTAGAAGCAGGAAAATCAACTAGGAGGATATTCCAATAACCCAGGAAAATGGTGCTTGGATGGACTAGACAAATGTGCAAAGATCTATTATTAAGGGAAAACCAAACAATAATGCAGGACACTGGACCTAGTAAATTGTTTTTGAGCATATACACATTCAGATGGATGAAACCATTTCCCCCCAGAGTTTCCAGGAAAACTCCCCAGTTTCTCCTCAGAGGAGATTAGTGAGGGTCATTTTATAGCCTACTGTATGTCATGCATTTTGGTCATGTGTGTGAAGCATTACTTTTATGTAAAGATAAAATATTTTAAAATAAAAATGGAAAAACTGAGATCGAGGAAAACATAAAACAGAATAGGTGATGGGTGATCAATATCAGAGAGAGGAAGCCCACGTGGGTTAGAGTCCTTCCCAAGCACGGGCTCCTGGAGTCGCTGGAGAGACAGGCGACCACGGGCTGAGCTCCTGCTCTTGGATTATGACGGGATCAGGCTACCGCCTGCTTGAGAACCACGGGGCCCTGTTTCTGTCCTGCAGCTCTGATGATGTTTGTGGCTTTTGGGTCTCCTCGGGCAACTCATGCAATTTCCTGTGAATGTCTGCTGCATTTTTCTCTGCTCTGTTTGTCAAATCGCTCCCCCCACATCCTGGCAGTTGGTTCACCATGAGGCCAGCATGCCCTTCATTTAATTGCATGATTTGGCATAAACAGAAGGAAATACTTTGCTAGGGGAGGGAGTATAATGCAGCATCTGATTTCTCCTGTCAGCTGATTAGGCTCTGTCGTGTCCCAACAAGGTCAAATGAAATTAGAAAGAAAATGCAGTGTGTCTGCTATGTTTCAAATAACTACATCATTTATGTAAACAGGACGAACAAAGGGGAAGTTTTTAAAGCAAATACTGACTATCAGCCTCAAGATTCAAGGCAAAAGGGCGCCTGGGTGGCTCAGTCGTTAAGCGTCTGCCTTCGGCTCAGGTCATGATCCCAGGGTCTGGGATCTATCCCACGTTAGGTTCTCTACTCAACGGGGAGCCTGCTTCTCCCTTTCCCTCTACCTACTGCTTCCTCTGCTTGTGCTCTCTCTCTCTGTGTCAAATAAACAAAATCTATAAAAATAAATAAATAATAGGGGCGCCTGGGTGGCTCAGTCGTTAAGCGTCTGCCTTCGGCTCAGGTCATGGTCCCAGGGTCCTGGGATCAAGCCCCGCATTGGGCTCCCTGCTCAGTGGGAAGCCTGCTTCTTCCTCTCCCACTCCCCCTGCTTGTGTTCCCTCTCTCGCTGTGTCTCTGTCAAATAAATAAAATCTTTAATAAATAAATAAATAAATAATAAAGGGGAGGGGCAGATGATCCCTCAAGAATAATCAATAGCAGTTACTACTCTTAAAAGTTTATTATCGGGGTGCCTGGGTGGCTCAGTCGTTAAGCGTCTGCCTTCGGCTCAGGTCACGATCCCAGGGTCCTGGGATCGAGTCCCACATCGGGCTCCCTGCTCAGCGGGAGGCCTGCTTCTCCCTCTCCCACTCCCCCTGCTTGTGTTCCTGCTCTTGCTATGTCTCTCTCTGTTAAATAAATAAAAAATCTTTAAAAAAAAAAAAAAAGATTCAAGGCAAAAGAAGCCATCGCTTGTAGGTTATGCCTGGAGAGGAAGAATATTTATTGGGGGGCATTTTGAATTCTGCTGATTCTGTCATGCTCTGGTTCTGCTGTCATGTTGGTGAAATTAACCAGGGACGTCTGATTTTCAGAGGCACGGAGTACAGAA
The DNA here is from genome assembly GCF_011800145.1 of Mirounga leonina. Lineage (NCBI taxonomy): Eukaryota > Metazoa > Chordata > Mammalia > Carnivora > Phocidae > Mirounga > Mirounga leonina. The sequence goes on along the minus strand of NW_023270426.1, from coordinate 26,076,806 downwards.
TAAGTAAAAGCACAGCAATGCTACATCTACCTTTATCACCCTGCTACGCCTCTTAGAAGAGGTTTAGAACCACTTCCTCTACGAGCAACTGCTCAAGGGCTCCACTGTGAGTCAATCTCTTAGGATGCAGAAGGAAAAATCTCACCTCCGGAATCAGCCACAACATTTTAGGTGTGGACGACTCTGGCCACAGCCACACCTCTGTGGATAAACCTACCAGGCTTCTCCTAGGGTTTCTGTGGGTCCTGCAAATTGTTATGTTCTTCTTCTCCCAGACCCACCCTCTGCAGTGCTAGGAGGCCTGCATACAGGTTGTAACCACTGCAGAAATTGTTTAAAAGTAGTCTAGGAGCTTTGAGGGAGGAGACGGGTTTTGTTACATGGTCTGTAGAGGATCTGGAGTCCTGTGGATGCTTAATGAGCAGCTGCTCATTGTTATCTCTCTGTGATCCTACCAGCACCATTTTCCTGGGTTATTGGAATATCCTCCTAGTTGATTTTCCTGCTTCTACCCTAACCCTCTATAGTTCATTCCAGAGGGATCCTGCCGAAAGGTAAATCAAATCATGTCCGTGTTTGTTCAGAACTGTCCGTTGCCTTTGACTTGTTCTTTGGCAATGTTCAGATCCTCAGGAAGATTATTATGTTTTAAAGCCAATTATGAGTGCCTTTGAATAGTGTACATGGCAGTTCATGGAGGTTCCAGGTAATAAAATTTGGTGAAAACGACTTTTTCTGTACTTTTCAAGTCCCTTTCAGGAGAGCTGCGGCTCACCCATTACTAGACTTAAGTGATGTGTGTGCTTCTAGGTCTCTGTCCCAGGGGATGAGCTTCTCTGAGACTCATCCCCTCGGAAGGCACAAATATGGCTCCGTGGATGCTACCTTCAGAATGCATCAGAAGCTACCTGCTGCATTTGGAGACCAGGCTTCCACCTCCACCTTCCAAGGGGAAGTGGAGAACAGAGAGCCTATTTCTAGTTCTCACAGGTCCACCTGAATCATCGGTGGGTAGGCTTAGACACACACACACACACACTCACCCCTCCCAGGCTCAAATGCCTACCTAAGGAGGAGGGACTCTCATCCATTATAGGAAACTATTAATCATGTTTCCATTTAGTCTCTTCAAAGATACCTCCTGATCTATATCCTCTCAGTCCAATTTCCAGCTTCACTCCCTACCTTCTAGCCAGGCGGCTTCCTCCCTTCCTCACTCTGTCCTGGCCAGTGGCATAAAGATGATGCCCGAGGTCCTTTAACAAAATCCCCGCCCCTAGAGCTGGGCTCACCTGAGGATCTCTTTGCCTAGCTCAGCAGTGACAGGCTCGACCGCGGGTAAGGGATGACAGAAACGCTCGCTCTGCAGCCCCTTCCAGCCCTAGCCTGGATGGCCATTGCCTCGAGTGGCTTTGCAACATGCCCTTTGCAAGGCGTGGCTCTAGGAATGGCACAGACAGACACACACACACTCTGCCACACACAGACACCAACACCCTGTGTAGAGATGCCAGGTGACAGAACAGAAAGGGACTCTTTCATCCAGCAGCCTTCTGATTCCAGAGGAGCGTCTCTGAGCCACGACCTGCTGTTTCCCTGGCGACGGAGACTTCCAAATAAACAGGATTCTGCTCAGACAGGCCAGTAGTCCATTCGGCTCAGCCATTTGCCCCAACACAAACCACGCTAAAATAACAGCCAGGACAGTTGCTGCCGCTGTCTCTGCCTCCCTTCCCGGCCGGCCAATAGCTCTGCATTCCTGGGCCTGCAGCTGGAGTCAGAGCTGGGGGCACGCAGAGCTTTGTGTATGTCCTTGTGGGTGGGGTCCGCGTGGGCTGTTGTCTAAAGGCAGGTCCCCTTTGCTGACCAACAAGGCCAGCGAGAGACCCAGAGGCTGACATTCTTGGCCCCCCAGCCTGCCTCCCTGCTTCCCACACAGCCCCGCGGGACTGGTGGCCGGCTCTGTGGCATGGTGTCTGGAGGCGGACCAGCAACCTGATGTGCAGGCCACGGCCCGTCCCCTCTCCCCACACAGAGCTGCAGCAACCGAGAAGTCCAGAGAGCCGGTGTGGGGCTGCTGGGGAAGCAGGGGCGCCACAGTGACCGCGACACAGAGCGGACGACACCCGGCCGATTCCCTTTCCCCTTGGACGAAGAGGCACCGTCCTCAGCCTGCAAGTTTTTCAGGTAAGAATCTGAGTATTTGTTCTAGGGAACAAAGAGCAGCTTATATGCAAAGCTGAGGGTGTGTGTGTGTGTGTGTGTGTGTGTGTGTGTGTGTGCGCGTGCGTGTCCCAGTGCAAGGACAACAATGATGCGGAGATGGAAAAAAAACTCGGGAAAAGTTAAGGCAGTAGGATGTTTGAAGCAGATCCCACTGGAACCAGCTGTCCTGCAAGGGCACCCAGAAGCTCCCCTCTAGCTGGGTTTAAACCGTGCTGCAGACTGCTCTGGGGGAAGGGCTTGCTGATGGCACAGGCAGGTAAAAATAGCACCTAGTTTAGAGACTGTAAAAGTAATCATGCACCATGCTGCCCAGCACCTTCCTCCCTGCACTGCCAGGCTGGTGAGGACTGGAGGGGGCAGAATGTTCTCATTTACTAAAGTGCTGGATGTGGCCCTTTTGGTTCGGCAGAAGCCAAAATCTGTGTGGCTTTAGTGAGTCTGGCTGGCACACTCACCCTCTGGGGGAGCCTGGACGTTCAGCTGCCTCAGGAAGTCTGTTCACTGGGTGGGCACCTGAGATTTTATCAACACTTTCGTATGAAAGTCAGGCTGAAATATAGGATTAGCAGAATGCGATAGGATAGGCTGGTATTCTGACGGCCCTCCCAGCCACCTGGATTATTCCTTACCTTCCTTCTGATCTTCTCAGAAAATCACCTCCTCCTCTCCGTACCCCTGCAGACAGGCCCCGCAGAGAAGGTGGGTGAAAGGCTAGCCACACCCACGTCACGATTACGTGCCCAAAGTGTTCAAGGCTTCTAGACAGGAGCACCTGACAAATTCAGACCTCCAGGTCTGGGGTAGAATTCAGGCATTCAATCAAGTACCCATTTTTCAGAGACCCCAGAGGAACCCACCTCATCTGGGCACTCGGGTCCAAGAGCTCCCTCCGTGACTCGGCAGAATGTAAACACTCTGTGCTTTCTCCAGCTGTTTCAATCCACCCCCACTTTTCTGCATTCTTTTCTGCTTGGGCACTTTCCCTTTCATTCCCTACAGGGATGTGATTGTTTATGACTTAGCTCTGCGCACACCAGTGGGAGATGCAAGCATCCGGCAGAGGACGAGCCGGGCACTGTGTGGGGCTGAGCCGGCCTGACGGGGGCAGAGGGTTGAAAAGACATGAGCCTAGCATTGCAAAGTGGTGTCCAGTGAGGAGCTGTCTGGGTGAATGAGTGTGGATTTTGGTGGAGACTGTGATTCACAGTCACAAATTCCCTTTTCCTTTGTTTTCCTTGTGTTGCTCATTGAGGGCTTCTGAGGAAAGTCCCCTTTTGAGATTATATATCCGAAGGCAAGATCATCAACTTGCTGCCGAGGGCGGCTGGCGCACGCTGGAGACTTTCTTCTGTTGACCCTGCCTTTTTTAGTGTGAGTAAATGGATTGGCAAGTGAGGTACTTAATCCAGAGCGAAGTTAGTGCACAAAAAAATTAAGGGAGGAAACATGGAGTTTCTTGTAAACTGCCTCCCAAATCTGGTGTGCAGACATACATATATGGCTTTTACCTGGTTGCGAAAAGGATTTAAGGAGGCACTCTCCTTCATTCGATGGTGTGACGTCACAGGCCAGGAGCATCAACCATGATGACTGTATTTGCAGTGGTGACGGTAGAGGGACATCATATGCTCCTCTATCCTTAGTGAAGGGATGCCTGATCCCAGGACAGGGGCTGTGCTCACTGACTCTGCTGACATGCATTCTGTGGCCCCTGCATCAACTATGGAGGATCATGGTGCTACCAGGCCTGCTGTACCAGCTTCTAGGAATCAGGGATGGTGCGGACTGGAAGGCACGCCCCTTCCACTTGATCAGATCGGTGTTGCTTGGCTAATGCAACACTCCTTGATTTAAGCTACTAGAAAAATAATCTACAGTCATTGGTGCCACAGACATACCCTGTTTTAGGAAATCTAACACCTACACATGACACAAATTCTAGGCGAATGAGTTTTTTTCCTTAAAAAAGGATCCGCTAATCAACAAATGTTCATTGGGTACTGCCAAGGTGTCCCACCTCAAGGTACTGCTGGATCAAGCCCACTCAACCACAGAGGAGGGAGGGCACCTACCTGGGTGGGCAGGGAACAGAGAATGGGCCTGGGCTGACAGGATATCCAACACAGCTGGGAGGCAGAGTCCAAGGGGACAAGGACAAGTATCGGACCAGTGGCCTAGAGGGAGAGAAGAAGAAGGAAGGGAACAGTAATTGTCTGATTCCTAAATATGACTACTTAAGAGAGGCAGCCTAACATAGTGACCAAGTGCATAGATTCTGCAGCTGAGCTCCCTGGAGTTCGAGTTCAGACTGTGCTATTTATTAGTCCCATGGCCTTATGCCTCAGTTTCATCATCTGTAAAATGGGGTAATAACGTACCATCCTTGTTGGTGAAAGGATCAAATGAGTCACGCTCTTAGCACAGTGCCTGGCTTATAGTGAGTACTATGTGAGTATCTGCCATTGTTATTACTGAAAAGTGGGTCTGAAAAGGCTGTCCACAAGTCCATTTGTTCCAAAGTCCAAAGTGAGACTCTATGAGTGACCACTATGGCCACGTTTGGGGCAGCATGGAAGTGCTTTGGCTCTGGCATGGGTTTTGCTTTCATCTCGGGAGCATTCAGAAATCGAAGGGCTTCTGTGTTGGTTGCTAGTGTTTCCTGAGCCCTTACCGTGTGCCAGGTACTCTGCCTGGCTTTATGCACAGTTGCTCAAGACAACCTCTCTGAATCTGTCCAAGGAATGCTAGCGATGGGGGCAGGTCTGAGGAGCATGCCCGTCTTGCCCCAGGACTGTGCAGATGTGGGTGGTCCTTTGGCCAAGACTCATCTCTGTCTCTTCAGGATCTGTGGTTTGCAAACTTTCACATGCATAAGAATCATAGGGGAGCTTGTTTTAAAAATCAGGTAAAGATCCTGCACACAGAAGTCCTGATTTAGCCAGGTTCCTGAGGGCCCCAGGATTCTACATTTCCTGGGTGGGGCCCAGGTGATTCTGACTTTGGTCCATAGGCCACAGCTGAAGTCTGACCATGACTCTGGTTCTTTTCTCTTCATTATTGTGAACAAGAACATGGAGTCATTTGGCCTCAGTGACCATCAGCTTCTTCCTTGTCATCACCTTCTTCCGGAATGGCCATTTTCCTGGGACTCACCCCCCACTGGCAGTGAGGTGGACCACACACCACACCTGCTGCACCCTGAGTTATTACGTGCCCAGCACAGTGGCAAGCCCTTCATGCTCATTCCTCACTCAGTCTTCAGAGCTATCCCATTGGTCAGGTGTGGTCATTATCCGCCTGTTACAAGGGAGGGGAAAGGCCCCACTGCTAGTGAGCAGCTAATTTGGGGTATGAACGCCAATTACCAGAGAAGCAGCATGTAACCCCTTGGCCAGGCGACAGCTGGGGTTTTAGCTGCTTGTCAGGTCAGCCTTTCCCTTCTCACTCGTGGGTGTCTTTCTCTGGTTCACACTCCTCTCTCGTCTGCTTCCATTCCCTGGCTCCCACATAACTTCTTCAGAAGATGATGTGTCCCTGTGCTTCCCTACTTTTTTCTCCTTCAATAAATCAAAAAGGGTTGGGGCAATGGACAGGTGGAAGGCAGGTGTTATGAGTTGAACTATATCCTCTCCTTAAATTCGCATGTTGAAGTCCTAACCCCCAGAATATCAGAATGTGACCTTATTTGGAGACGCCTTTACAGAGGAAATCAAGTCTAAATGATGTCATTAGGGTGGGCCCTAAACCAGAATGACTGGCGACCTTATAAAATGGGGAAATTGGGACACAGAGACACATCTAGAGGGATGACGAAAAGATGAAGACACAGGGAAAAGAGGGCCATCTCCAGGTCATGGACAGAGCCTGGAATAGATCCCTCCCTTACAGCCTCAGAAGGAGCTAGCAGCCATCTATAAGATGGAGAGAGGCCTGGGACAGCTCTTTCCCACACCACTCTCAGAAGGAACCAGCCCTGCCGATACCGTGGTTTTGGACTTCAGGACCCCAGGACTGCAAGGCAATACACTTCTGTTGTTTGACACATGGTCTGTGGTACTTCCCACGGGAGCCTAGCAGACTACTACAGTGGGAACCAGAGTCCTACATTCTCCCCACAGGCCCTGAGTTTGGGGTGATCTAGTTTGAGGCCAACACGTTATACCAAGCTATGACAGCGTTCTCTTTTCTTTAACTCACGACTGTTCTTCTGTTGGCTTCAACACTGTTCATGGGAGTCACAGGCAGGTCCAAGTCCCAGGAAGGAAGAAGGAATGACTAGCAAGGATGAGGAGGGAGGAAGGAAGGGAAAGTAAAGAAACAAAGAGGAAGGAAGAGGAAAAGGAGAGAGAGTGGGGACTGGGATGGGGGATACTTGAGGGTCGTTCATGCCCATGTCAGGTCCATCCCACTCCCCTGTGGGAGACCACCTGTGTGCCAGGGAGCATGTTGGGGGACACTGGGATACAACAGAGCCTGGAATGGGTGGCCCCTACCTTCAGGAAAGCCGGAGGCCAGATAGGGACACAGATCTCAATCACGCAGTACTTCTCCTGAGTGTCTCAGGAAAGCAAATGCACTACCCGACCCAGTCAGGGGGTCTGGAAAAGCTTTGGTGAGTTCATGATGCCTGGGTTGAGATGTGGGGGACTGGCAAGGGTCCACTGGGTGAGGGATGAGTGTTTCAGATGGAGGGAGGAGTACTGCCAAGGTCACATGGGATGAGGAAGTGTGGCACTGCTAAGGAATGGTGGAAAGGCCAGTGTGGCTGGAATGCAGGGAAGAAGAAAGAGGAGCTAGCCAGAGCTCAAGGCCAGGACGGGGCTGGACCATGGCAGCTGTGTTGACGATTTATGTTCTTCAAATGAGAACCACAGAAGGCCGGAGAAGGAAGCCATCCTATATAGGGAAAACTCCTTTCAACAAAGGGAATGCTGGGATAGAGATGCTGATGGTGTGGTTTAGCAGCGGGTCCATCCTGAAGCCAGACATCAGGCTTTTTGAGCTCCCAAACTTGGGGTTGGCTGCATTGCTTCTCGGGACTGAAGTTCCAGGATACTTTCTAAAAATTGCTGTAGCCATGGTGGACCCTCAACAGAGCACATTCTAGGTGTTCATCATGGTCCCACTGGAAAGGGTCAACTAGGGACACTTCTCCTGTCAGCGAGGTTGATTAGCAAGCTGGGCCCCTCAGACGGGTTGACCAGGCAGCCGCCTGTTCGGCATCCTTTGGAGGACAAAGAGAGGCAGGCCCCGGAATATGACCTCTCTGCTTGCGTACTTTGTCTGAAACAAGAGGAGCTTGCATGCATCCCGGAGGCTAATGATTCCATGGGGCTGCCGAGAAGGGCAGAGATTCCGGTTGTGAAAGGGAAAGAAGTAAGGGCAAGAAGCCCAGAAAGACCCCTGAAGCTATCAGGGGTGAGAGTGGGCAGAGAAGCGTCTGAAAGGAGCAGGGCAAAGCCCAATGTTGCCTTATTCATGAGTTCCTGGGAGCAGTATTCAGCTGAGCCTGGAGCCGGCGACTTCCAGTGTGGAGCCGGTAGCCCTCCCAGGCACGGAAGTGGCCCCCTACCACACACACACCATCCCCATCGCCGGGACCCTTCTCATCCATGCCTGTCGTTGTGGGCACAATCCGCACGGGAGGCCTTCGCCAGATGCCCTGCCTGCCACAGAAAGAACTCCCTTCCTTTTTCTTTCTGAAGAGGGACTGGATTTGGCTAAGCAAGGATGAGTTCTCAGAACAAGCGGAGCACACTTTGGAGAAGAGAGGTGATTTTCAGGAAGGTGAATAAGCAGCCCGAGGCCTCTTGGCGAGCAAGATCCCCTGACTCTGCTCCTCTCACATCTCCCACCCACTCTGGCCCCACTGGCCTCTTTCCTGTTCCTCTGGGGTGCCATGTCCTTGCCTGCCTCTCAGACTTTATGACTCTGTTCCATCTGTCTGGAATGCTCTACCCTAGTCTTCGCATAGCAGGTCTTTTCCCCCTCGGGCCTCACCTCTCTTGGGAACTCCCCAAAGAGGCTTTCTTTCCTGTCTCTCCCTCTCATGGCCCTTGTCCCAGTCTGGACTTTTCAATTTTTTAAAGACTTACTATTGCCCAGCTTCCCCACTCATGAGGGCAGGATCTCATCCATCTTGTTCCGTGCTGCATCCCTAGGACAGAACCTCGCTACAGAGCAGGTGCTCAATAAATATTGGCCCAAGGAATGAATGAGTGACTCATACAGTCTTGGAGTGGGAAAGCGAAGGTCAAGGACACTCTCTGTTGCTCCTCATAGCTCTAGAAAGGGGCGCATCACATCTGAAAGCAAAGCTGACAAGTTTGCATCAAGTGCCTCCGACCCTGCCTTAGGGGAGCACAGCCCTCAGGGGCCCCCACGCTATATGCCACCAACTCTGGCTTAGCCAGCCTAGTCTCATCTCTTCAGAGAACTCACTTTGGTTGTCTGGAAAAATCCAGCTTAGTTGTATTATTCATGCTTAGAGATGAACAACGTCTTTTGGCTGATGGGCATCAAAGGCAAGTAAGTGATGTCAGGCACCTAGAAGGGAGACGTCGATCTGGCATGTTCCGGCCCTCACAGCCATGGAGGCAGCTGGAACAGAGCATCTCTGCCTTCACCCGCTATCAGTCGGATGGGAACAGAAGCAGTTTGCATTGATTAATCAATGTGTGCAAAGTGCTGGACCAGTACCTCTGGGGACATAAAGAACCTCTAAAAATGAGACTCTCCTTGTCCTTCCTCAGGATCTCTGTCAGAGTTCAGAAATGGCAACAGGGGGAGAGCTGAGGTGAAGGCTCCAGTCACTCCCTGGAGCCCACACAGAGCAAGTCTGCAGCCCAGAGAACATTCCCCCAGTTCAGAGTCATGGGCTAGGTCGGCCCAGGTTTCTCAGCATTTAGTGATAAGGAATTTCAGTTATAGGAGCAAGCACAAAATCTTTGCTCAGGTGGCCACAAAAAACTTGCTCCATTCTCCCCGGCTGGTCCTGGATGCCTTTGTGGAGGGCTCTGGAAGCAGAGTTCCAAGTGCCTTGGAAAGAGAGTAAGCAGAGAAGCCCAAGATTCATCTCACTGTTCCGATTCTGCCCCACTGCTCTCATTACCCTTTCATGAGTTCAGAGTGACAGTCTGTGGTGCCTAATGGTAGGGGAGCAAAACGGTCAAGGGCATGGACTCTAGGGTAAGGCTGGCTTTGAATTCTGGCTCTGACTCTCAACAGATGCATGGCCCTGGCCAACTTCTCCACTTCTGTAAAACAGAACAGGGGCACCTGTTTCCTGGGGTTGCTTCCGCGAGTATGGGCGGTAATAGAGGCGAAGTCCATTCTGCGTTACATTATCAATGTTAGGTGCTGCTCTCTCATAGGGTTGGGTTAAGGCTTTAGTGAGACAGTCCGTGTAAAGCACCAAAAATGTTTTAGGGTGTAACACACAGCACAGTATTTGCCCAATAAAATAGTAATTATTGCTACTGACAAGTCTGCAGTCTGGCTAAGGCTTTTTTAGAAGTCTTGGTAAGAATTTATTTGATCTAAAAAAATGTTCCTGGGACATGAACGTCACCTGCTGTCCTGCTCTTCTTCCATCAGTTTTTTTGTTTGTTTGTTTCAAGGGACAATAATCACCCTGTGCTTTCTCAGCACTCTAAAATCCTCGTGTCAGGAACCCACAACTAGCCAAGGAAGCCATAGAGCCCCTGAAGAGTTGAAGCATGGAACAGACACAGGCCACTTGTTCAGGACTTGTAGGCTGTGGGCATTTCCAACAAACAAAGGAGTCAGCTTCAGCAGGCTCCTTCTGCTCAGTTCACGAAACAGCTTTTGGGATTCCCACCCATCCAAGGGCATGAGGTTCCTCAGGGCACAGACTCCTCACAAATTCTGCTCTAGCGCCCCGGTCCGGGACTTTGAGCTTAAGTCATCCGAAGTCCGACTGCTGGGATGAAAGCGACAGGCTGGTGTAGGCTGGACTGGCCCGGCTTTTGCATTCAGGCTGTCCACTGCTCCGTCCCTCCCTCCTGCATGACCTTGCGTAAGGAACTGGTCCTTTTTATGCTCTGGCCTCCTTCTACAAGAGCTGCCTCTAGAGAGTGGGGTGGAGGTTAAGTGCCGTGTGTAGAGCTCCAGCTGCCTCTCTCTACACGCCTTCCTTTGTGGCCTTTCTGACCATCACGTAGCTGTGGATATGGAAAAACCCCAGCAGCGGTCAGCGCGTTAAAGGCTTGCCAGTATTCGCTTGCACCAGGTGACCGTGAGCACATCACTTGGCTTCTGGAGCAGCACAGAGAGATGGATTACGGGAAGGGGTCCAGGCCATGGTCTGAAGGGGGGGATGCTGGCAGCCCCCACACTCAGCTCAGCCCATCCTGGCAGTGCGGGAGCCAAGCCCACATTATGGATCTTCAGCCCGCTGCTCCCCTGGGATGTCAGACTTCTCACGAAGACCTGAAGATCGATGGTCTTCCTTAAAGGAGGGGGACCCCTTCCTGACCTACTCTGAACTTCCCCAGATGCCTCTCCACCTCCCACTGAGGCCCGAGGACCTAACACGCAGCTGGTTCAGGGTGGATCCAAATGGAGGCAGCGCACATGGGGGGAGAGCGTTTCCAAGGCGATGTCCGGGTTGTCTCTAGTGACCCGCTGACCTGACCCTCCCTGCCTTATGATGCCCCAGAACTGAGCCAAGCCTTTGGAGGGCGGATACACCTTAGGATGTCTGGCTGGGGCCCTACTGTGGTGGGAGGTTCGGATCCCACGCTGGGACGGGCCCTGGGGAAGGTCAGGGGGAGGGTGAGCCAAAGCAGGCTTCATCGCCTCTGTTACCTCCTGGCCTTTCCTTCTTCTGATGGAACGGCAGTCAGATGTGGGGTGTGGAGGCCCCTGTTTCAGCGACTGTAAAGAACATCTCTTCAAAAGAGCTCTCAACATGTCTTATTGTAGGATGGAAGCAGAGCCTGAATTGGCTACTTTAAAGTCTTTTTATACTGTAGATCAAGAGAAAGACCTCTGGTGACTAATTAGGAGTCCTACATTCGTCAGACTATTACAGCCCCAAAGTCAATGTTTCCCCGGAGTCAAGGTCCCTTTCTCTTCCTGGCCAGTCCCACATCCTGCTGGGCCTGCGTTGGCCGCTCATGTTTCTCATTATCTCTCCCCCATCCTCTTTAAAGGCTTCTCACTCCACCCAGGGGTTTTATTTTTAAAACTTGCACAGTAATGCTAAGGCTGAGCAGGACACACTGCCCACATTCCCGGGAAACTGGGCTGCCTGGAAAAGCATCCCCCTTTTCGGAGACTTCCTTCCTTCCTCCCTCCCTCCCTTCCTTTCATATTTATTGGGCACCTTCTCTATGAGGAGCTCTGCCAGAGGACATGAAAACAAAGGGAAAGATACAGTCCCTGCCCTCGGGGAGCTTACTTTCTAACAGGGTAGGGAACACTGGGGATAGGCACGTACACACACACCAAGTAAATATTGGAAATAAGTAGAAATTTGTTCAGATCTACTTTATAAAAGGGACAAAAAAGGCACTGGAACAAGAGAAGCTGTTACAAATCAGGTAGACAGGGAAAGCCTCTCCAAGGTGGTGGCACAGAAGAGAAAGCCAGAGGAATGAGGGGCGTCATGCATGCAAAGAGTAAGGCTAAGACTATTCTTTGTGGAAGGAAGACTAGGGGGTAAGGTCCTGAGGTGAGCAAGTGCTTGGTGTGTTCTAGAATTCCAACAGAAGGCCAGGATATTTCAAGCACCGTGGGTAATGGGGAGACGTGCTCAAAATGGAGAAGTGTGCAAAGAACAGATCATGCAGGGATGTGGAGTCATGTTGAAAGTTAGGGCTTTTGTCTGAGGGCAGTGGAAAGCCAGTGGGGATTAGAATTAGGAGGTGACATGCAATATTTGACTTTTTTTTTTTTTAAAGATTTTATTTATTTATTTGACAGAGAGAGAGAACAAGTAGGCAGAGAGGCAGGCAGAGGCAGAGGGAGAAGCAGGCTCCCCGCTGAGCAGGGAGCCCACTGTGGGGCTCGATTCTAGGACCCTGGGATCATGACCTGAGCCGAAGGCAGCGGCCCAACCGACTGAGCCACCCAGGTGCCCCAATACTTGACATTTTAAGACGCTTATCGGGTTGTGAATGGAGAACAGACCCTAAGAGGGGCAGGAGGGAAGGCAGGGCATGAGTTAGGAGGCCTCAGAATCGTGCAGAAAGGAAATGATGGTGGCTAGGCTGGAGCCAGGCAGTGCCACAGCTAGAAATAGGCAGGCCCTTCCAAGAATTAGCCTGCCACTGGACGTTCTCCTTCCAGAGTCCTAAGTGTCCCACATTCAGAAGACAGAATAGAACACCAAGCCCCAAAGTCGAGGTGGTCAGAATAAGCCATGAAAGTTTAGATGTCCTATTGCCTATAACTAGCCAGATTTATTAGGTTTCCAAACCCAATTAAGTAAGATCCTTGTCCAACATTGGCTCCCATGGTTTTCTGAAAGGCATATACATTCTCCTTTACACCATGGAGGCTCTCTCTGTCCTTTACAGCTTTGGCTTGGATATGAGACCAAATGGCTTTGACTGGGTGATCCCACCTACACACAAAATCCAAAGATGACTTTATATGCCCAAAGGACCCGAACAGTGGTCTCTGCTGTCCAAGAGAAACACAACTGTTTATACTCTTTGGAAGCAAGGAGAAGGAAAACAAAGTGGAATAGCAATGTATCCGTTCTACATGCAGTAATAATAACAACAACATGACTTGTTGTGTACCTCAAGGCACTTTACTTGTAACTCACTGAATCCTCCAAGAGACCCATGAGGCAGGTACCACTTTTAGTCCTGCTCACTGGTAATGGCGCGAAGGCTTAGGGGGCAGTGACGTCTGCTGGTGCAAGGGGCAGAGTCAGGGCTCGGGGCTGGTTGGCCCGGACTGGCTGAACGAACTCCTAACGACCAGGGCTCGGGGCTGCCTGCTCTGTGATGACTCTGTTTTAAAAACTACACTGAAGGAGATCATCCAAAATGTGAGTGGAACAGGGATATCAGTAAATTTTCTTTTTTGGTTTTATTTTATTTTCTAGTGTTTGGAATACATAGAGCCTGGTACATAGTGGATACTCAAAAACTATCTATTTACTGAAATTGTTGGGTTAATGAGTATGTGTTACTTAAAAATTATCTTTACATCATTAATATATTTCATTATAGGAAATGTAGGCAATACCAGAAAAAAAATCTACCCATTATCTGGAGATAATCATATTAAAATATTGGTGATATTGATATCTTTCTAGTCCTTTTCCTGTGTTTCTGTCTGTCCATTTCTATCTCCTACCTGTCTATCTATGCATATAGATAGTATGTGTGTATAAAACAAAAATGGGATCATACAGTATTTATGGACTTTTACTTTTTCACTTAGTGATATATCATGGGCATTCTCCATTCCATTTTATATTCTTTTATTTTTTGAAGGTTTTTTTTTTTTTTTATTTGAGAGAGAGAGAGAGAGCACAAGCAGGGGGAACAGAAGAGGGAGAGGGAGAAGCAGACACCCGCTGAGCAGGGAGCCTGATGGGGGCTCCATCCCAGGACTCTGAGATCATGACCTGAGCCGAAGGCAGACCCTTAACTGACTGAGCCACCCAGGCACCCCATTTTATATTCTTTTAAAAGAGAATTCTTCACAGTGGCAGTGCGTAGCCCTAGAATTTATTTAATGAGCCCTCTCTTACTGGATATTCAGTTTGTAGTACTAATATCAATAATGCTTTATTGAACTTCCTTCTAAAAAACATTTATGCAATCGATATTACTATTAAAGAGAAAATGACTATGTATTGAAATACAAAAGTGAGAAAGACACTTACCTAGGGGGTTCTTTTGGGTAGGCCAGCTAGCATATTTCTGGCATCTGTCCTTCAGAATCAAAGCGGAGGGTATGTCATTGACAATACTCTCCACTTTCCCAGTCTTGTCATTACTCACCTCTCAAGTATGTTTCTGGTGCCACTGTGTTGCAATGCAGGTAGGTTAAGAAAAATTCCAGTTGTGGCTACAATGTGGGCCCTGAAGTCAGGCAGCTGGCTGTCTGTTCCCAATCCTACCCTCACCAGCAGCCTGACTCCAGGCAAGTTCATTTTTCTGAGCCTTAGTTTCTTCATGTGTAAATGGCATATACCCCAGAGGATGCAATGAGGTAAATCAGGCAAAGCTCTCAAGCAACTGCCCAGCCTAGAATGAATGCTCAAAAAATGATGGTTTCTATCATTATGAGAATAGACGAAGACTTTTCTCACAGGTTCAGTGCTTTGGAAAACTCCCGCCCAACCTACAGTGCAGGATCCAAGTAAAATGAGCTAAAAAAAAAAAAAAGAAAAAAATCACTCAACATACCCTCTGGCTATATTACCCTTTTACTCTTTGTGTGTGTGTGTGTAAGACTAAATTAAAAAACAATTAACTTGGGGCGCCTGGGTGGCTCAGTCGTTAAGCGTCTGCCTTCTGCCTTTGGCTCAAGCCACGGTCCCAGGGTCCTGGAATCGAGCCCTGCATCGGGCTCCCTGCTCCGCGGGAAGCCTGCTTCTCCCTCTCCCTCTCCCCCTGCTTGTGTTCCCTCTCGCTCTCTCTCTGTCAAATAAATAAATAAAATCTTAAAAAAAAAAAATTAACTTTCCCCCCTTCCTTGCCAAGAACCAGGTTTGTTGGATTAGAGATATATTTAAATTCTGTTGTTCACAGCTGCAGTTAGCATTTAGCCAGCTGTGTTTTATAAATGTCTATCCTAAAATAAAAACAAAGCAGGCAAAAAAAAAAAAGCAGGATTGTCTACAGCAATCCTCAACTGCTCTCAGTTTTATATAACAAAACAGAAAATGTCTAACCCCTAAAACACAGACCACAGAAAGAACTACCCTGACTCGTATACTGTACATTGTTAACCCAGACACACTGTTGGCATGTAGTAGGTGCTCACTGAGCCTTGCTGAATATATTTCTTGAATGTATGTTTTCCTTACAGACAGCAAGCTGTTGAGAAATAAATCAGGATATTCATTACATCCAAATACTGTCAGAGGGGCAGAAGAAGATGATAGATGATTGAATGAACAGATGCTTTTTGAGTTTGTAAATTGAGTGTTTGGGAAACTTTATCCTCCTAATTCATGGCTCTTGAAATATGTTTATGATCCTGGTGGAACTGTCTAGGGCTTTCTCTAAACTGCCATCAGGGAGGACACATAATGATAAAGCACTTCTGATGGGCCAGGCCAAGCTTTTCCATTTTCGTCTAACTCCAGGCAATGCTCGGCAAAATCTTAGTGTAGGTGTAAGAGTGTATCCTCCATATCAAAATGGCTCTAGAGAGCATGGGTAACACATGTGGTTGTAAGACAACCCCCCGCTGGGCCAATATATTAATTACAGAGTGAACCCCTAAAGCCAAATAACTATGAGGCACCCCATAATTTCCAAATAACTAACAGGAAGTGGTGGAGCTGTCATCAACCCCTGCTCTGGGGTACTTCTCTCTTCATAGGCTTTGCGGGTGTTGGTGGACTGCCTTCCATGCATGAGAGCTCGTGCTGTGGGCGATTCAAAGACAGCATGTGTCCTTTCCTCTCATAACATAAGCTAGCGGAGGGGAGAGACAAGCCATCAGGTCGATGGAATCCTAGAAAGAATGAAATAATGGCTAGGCGAAGCACTCCATGGGTCCTGGAAGGAAGGAAGGGCCCTACTTACCGGAGATATCATGGAAGGCTTTGCAATAGAGGTAGCATTCGATAGAGGCCTTGAAGGATGAGAAGAGTTCTAATTAGCAGCCATCAGAGGGGAAGGGCCTTCCAGGCTAAGGGAAGAGTCTACACCAACCATGAAGGCTTGAGAGTCCCTGGTGTGCAACAAGGAGAGGGAGCACCGCAGCCTGATGAGATGGGGAAGGATGTAGGAGAAGGAGGTGCTTTTCAGACCACATGTGGGGTCACTGAAATGCTTTGCCACGGGCTTTGGGCCTGACTGTCTAGGAAGTGGGAAGCAATGGAAGGTTTCTGATAATGGAAGCAATGACGCATGCAGATCCTCCTCCAGAAGAAGGACCTCAGTGACAGCGTAAGAAGTGATCAGAACAACAGAACTTGGAGGCGGGAGACTGATCCTACAGCTCTGTCTGCCATTTTCCACCTGTTGAACCTCTGGAGTTTTGCACAGTACGGACCAGTGCCAGCTTTCGCCTTGAATGCTATGACCGTGTGCCTTGGGCCTGTGTCCCGTGGCTTCTCTGAGAGAACTGTCACATATTGTGGATCTGAGAACGTGGGGCACCCCCCAGGGTAGCCCCCTCTGTTCACTTCTCTACTCAGATTCCAGGTTGATCTCCCTTGAAGATCCCACCTCTCCCCTCTGCTCCGACTCTCCTGCACCTGCTTCCAACTCTGACCTCTCTGCAGAGCCCTACCTCCACAGCCGGCCCCACCCTCAGCTCCGTAGGGATGGGTGACTCGTTTTAGATGCAGCACATGCCCTAGGGAGCCCCCCTCTACTCTGTAGAGTGGGATTCTTGGTTATGTCCACCCTGTCGGTGAACAGCCTCTCTATTCCTGTCTCTGTCCTGCACACCCACACCCTGAGTTATCTGATGATTCCTATGTTGAGTTCCGGTCATTGGCCAAATCCTCATATCCCCCCCCGGTGGTTTGGACCCATCATCCCCCTTCTACTCTCATGGCTCTAGTTTAGGACCTCTTATTTCCATTCAACAACTATTGATGGAGCACCGGGGACCGTGTTGAGGATATGAAAGTGCAGAGGAAGCACGAGGCCCCTGCCCTTGACCAGCGTGCACTCCAGTGAAGAAGATGAGCATTAAAGAAAGGACTTGAAGACTGATGAATTTTTCGGGGATGGAAACACAGAGCACTGTGCCCCTTGGCCTTGGCTCTGCCTCTGCCCTGCCCTCTCCCACCACCAAAATTTTCCCACAAAATGTTACCAGAAGCATCTTCCAAATTCCCTTCTCAAAAATTTCCACTGGCTCCCCAGTGCTTACAGATAAAAGTCGAAACTCTTCAGAATGGCACTGAGGTCCTCTATGACCTGACTCTGAACGAGTGTGAGGTGACCCTAGGCACCTGCACATCCCCCTGCCCAGCAGCACCCACCCCTCTGCGGGGAGACCACCTCTACATCCCATGCCTGGGCCCCTGGTGAAGCCATCCCCTGATCCCACATCCACATGCGTGAAGCCTGTCTGTCCTTATGGCTGAGCGGCCACAGCTTCTGCCACGTCCCCCAGGACCCTGTCTTCCGAGGGCTCTCACACTCCCATCCTGCTGCTTACCACGGTCTGTCTCATGCACGATTTCACTTCTCACCCTCCATCAAGCCCAGGGAGTTGGTCTTATTCATTCTGAATAACCCTAACAGCAAAAATCATAGCTAGAACTCTGAGATGCTTTCCCTGGGCCGGGAGCCCTGTGCTTCACTCGTGTTACCTCGTTGCATCCTTAAAACGAGCACGTGGGGCGGGCACCATCCCTGGTCGCCTCGTGCAGGTAAGCTGACTTCCTGGGCTTAAATCCAGGAATCCTGACTGCAGAGTCCATGCCTTTGACCACGACCCCACCTTTATTCCTTTACTGTGTTTTGTTAGGTCCTTTACACTTACTAAGGGTGGCTCAACTAAGTGCATGGGGACAGTGACCTCCAGAGCAGTGAAGCTCAAGGTCATGCTGTAAATCATAGTCTCTGAGAGATGACAAATGCAGAATGGCTAGTGGCCATGTCTTCTCTTTGGCATATTAACTAGGAAATAGAGGAGATTTTCAGAGGAAAGCTGTTTTGACTGATGGAGGGCAAAGGACTGGATAGCAGCTAGTTGCATCCCACTTGGTTTAATCTAGTTTGATTTGGGTGGTGACACACCCCTCTCGCACAGCCCTGCTGCACCGGGTGCCCAGAGCAGAGCACTTTCCTCTCACGCAGTCACCGGGTCTCTGCCTGAGCCTGTGAGGAGATGTTTAACAAGGGCAACAGCCTCTCCCCAACTCACTGGGCTGGACCTGTCTGTTTCCTTAAGGGGAGAGGTGTGGAGCCCAGGCCCTCCCCCCTGAGGGCCTGCGCTGCTCCGCTCCAGACAGACCTGCCTTTGTGAATAAGGGCAGGCAGGCAGGACCTCTGTGGCATCCTAGCCCATGGGAGCGGGGCCAGAGGGGAGAGCCAGGATGGGAAGGGTGGGAAAGGGGAAAAGCTGGTCGCCCACAGGCAGCCACCCGTGGGCCAGCCAGCGTGCTTCCTCCATCCTTTGTGGGCATGAACAGGGAGCGTAGCCCTGGAGAGCCTGGACCAATGTGGCCCCAGCTCCCAAAACCTGACCACACGAGGCACTCAGTCTTCAAATCCCCCCAAGAGAAGACCTCTGTAGCGTGGACATTTGGGAGTGGGAGAAAGCCCACTCCTTTCTTTCCATTGCCTCTGCCCCTTAGCTGGGGAGGAACTACAAGGTGGGTGGCCTTTCTTTGCTTTATTTCTTCCCCTGGCTAGAGTTTGGCTCATCTTGCTGTAGTCTAGACATCTTTATAATGCCACTTTGTCTTCCATAGCCTGGCTTAAATGCCACATTGGGAGGGGGGGTAGGGAAACATGTCTGAGGGTATACAGATGGACAGACAGATAAATAGGTAAATGTTGGGAGTCTTGTCTAACACACTGTGCCTTCCAGTCTCTGATTCAAGGGTGCCCCAGTACCGCTGCATTGTGTGAAACCGTATGCCCCAACCCCGCCAGCACACCGCATTATGTCCTTAAGATTTGTTTTTTCTGTCACTTTTTTTTATTCTTATGTTAATCCCCATACATGACATCATTAGTTTTAGATGAACTGTTCCATGATTCCTTGTTTGTGCACAACACCCAGTGCTCCATGCAGAATGTGCCCTCCTCAACACCCACCACCAGGCTAACCCATCCTCCCACCCCCCTCCCCTCTAGAACCCTGTTTGTTTTTCAGAGTCCACCGTCTCTCATGGTTCGTCTACCCCTCCGATTTCCCCCGCTTCATTCTTCCCCTCCCGCTACCTTCTTCTTCTTTATTTTTTTCTTAACATATATTGCATTATTTGTTTCAGAGGTTCAGATCTGAGATTCAACAGTCTTGCACAATTCACAGCGCTTACCAGAGCACATACCCTCCCCAGTGTCTATCACCCAGTCACCCCATCCCTCCCACCCCATCCCCCACTCCAGCAACCCTCAGTTTGTTTCTCAGAGTCCATAGTCTCTCATGGTTTGTCTCTCCCTCTGATTTCCCCCCCTTTCATTTTTCCCTTCCTTCTCCTAATGTCATCCATGCTATTCCTTATGTTCTACAAATAAGTGAAACCATATGATTGACTTTCTCTGCTTGACTTATTTCACTTAGCATAATCTCCTCTAGTCGCATCCATGTTGATGCAAAAGTTGGGTATTCATCCCTTCTGATGGCTGAGTAATATTCCATTGTATATATGGACCACATCTTCCTTTTTTTTTCTTTTTTTTATTATTATGTTAATCCCCATACATTACATCGTTAGTTTTTGATGTAGTGTTCCATGATTCATTGTTTGTGCATAACACCCAGTGCTCCATGCAGAACGTGCCCTCCTCAATACCCACCACCAGGCCAACCCATCCTCCCACCCCCCTCCCCTCTAGAACCCTCAGTTTGTTTTTCAGAGTCGTTCTTAAGATTTTTAAGTGAGCTGAGACAAGTTCTGAGAGGATAGGCCTTTTTTGGCACGCTCCTTAGACCATGAGAATCATTCTGTTGTGTCGCAAACCCAGTGAAAAGTCCTAATTCCACAGCTGCCCCAAGGGGCATCTGGAGGGCCCATGATGCTGCTCCAGATCCAACTCTGTGATAACCAGACCTTGAGGGGAAACCAGCGTTGTTAGAGAACTTTCATCAAATGCCATGCTGGAGTGGCTTGTGCAACACTGCAATTCTGTTGGCAAAGGTGTACATAAAAATCTGGGTTTTCCTGATCCCGGGATCAATGCAACGAGGCAGGTCAGCTATTAATGGCGGAACAAGGTAGATTGCAGGGGGTGGGGGTGGGGGTGGGGTCTCACCTCAAAAGAGAAAGGCTTACCAGAGAGCGAACCTGGAGAAAAGTCATTAGTTCTAGCTTGGGTCCTCATGAAGTGAGGAGAAATATCAGGGATAAAGAAAGGAGCTGGTAGAGCCTATCTGCCCGGGAGCCTCTGCAGCCTCCCCAGAGGAAAGCCTGTTTATACCACTTGGAGAGGAAATACGTGCAATGCTCTCAAGACTGTGGAGAATTTCAGATGGGAAACACCAGGGAGATCTGAAGATACGGGGAGGCTCTGGTGCGTGAGTTATTTATGTGGTACACAGATCCTGACTGATTTTGATAAGCCAGACTCATTAGGTAGAGGTCAGAGGGTTTGAAAAAAACATGCATTTACATGTAGGCCACTGCATATTGAGGGAATTCCAGCAAGGACAGAGGCAGACCGCTGGGTGAAGTGACCAAGGGTGCAAGAGGAGACAGGAGGATGATGGGACAGAGAGGAGGCTCGTTGTGGGGAGCTCTTGGGTCACTAATTGCTTGAGAAACCCTGGGGTTTGTGGTGGTCTTTTCCAAGGGAGATGAGCCAGCCATCTTCCCAAGGCAAAAAGTTCCTAAAGTAATGTGTCCAAAGGGGCCAAAGTCCTGAGGAGGGGAGTGCTGGGGAGATGGAAAGGTGGCTCAAGAAGGAGGATGGCAGCTGGGGGAGAGCATGCAAGGTGAGGCCGCAGTCCTAGATACACATCAGCACAGAACAGGAGCGCCAATTTGGGTTCTGAGATCCCTTCCCGCTGAGAGTCCCAGTTGGATGTTTTGCGGCGGGGCTCCCCAGGTAGTTCAGGAATAATAATAGTAACACTTTTTAGAAAATGTAATCTGGTTATATATGGTAATGCTATTATTTAATTATTAGTCTCATCATCATCATTATTCAATGTGTATGCAATGTAGCACTGTGCTAAGCCCTTTACAGAACTCTATGCCATTTTATCCTCACAAAACCCTAGGAGGGTAGGTAATATTGTTACCCCCTTATAGAGGAGAGGGAGAACTGAGGGTCAGAGAGGTGATGGTGCCTAGCCCCAGTCTCATGGTGAGCAGCAGTCAAGTCAAGACTTGCCCTCAGTGGGGCTGACTCCAGGGGCCAGGCTCCTGTCCCCAGGGAAAAGGCTCAACCCACCTAAAGTCAAGAATGAAACCTGTAGACATTGACGGAGCCATGAATCTAGCACAGGTAGAATAACCAAAAACACCCCAACTGCCTCTTACTAGATGTCTACCTACTTCCATATTTTATTAAACTTAAGACACCATAAATTGAAAGGTACACCATCATTTTACATACCACCATGAAAAAAATGCTGTACTTCCTGATTCTAGAGATGTGAAAATACCCAAAGAAAACTGCCCCCAAGGCTTGGGAAGTGTTTTAAGTGCCATACTGTGCTAGGAGCTGTGCCTCTACTATCCCATTTCATCCCAACCACAGCCATTGCTTATCACTCCTGCTTTTACAGGTGAGGACATAGGCCTTAGTGCAGCGAGGCCTGAGCGCGTGGTCAGTGACACAGAACCAGGGAGCCACAGAGCCTCAGTGGCTTCCTGGGCTAAAATGCCTGCCCTTAACCAGGAGGCAAGACTGCCTCTGACGGAGATGGGCCATCTTTGTCATCTGTTCTTTCTGGTGGGTGGACAGCTGGGCAAACCAAAAACACGATGGAGGTGCCTGGCCTCAAGAAAAAATAAATCTCGCCTCGTTCCTCTTCACAGGGTCATCTGTGCCTGGGCTCACTCCAACTCTCAAGCTCCCCTGGGCTCTGGGAGTGTGTCCTCTAGTTGCAAAGTTGGCCAACCCCTTTAGGAAGATCCTCCAAGATCTACTCATTCATTTACTAGCTCATAAGCTTCCTCAGTCTGGGGTCTTTCTCTGGCCCATCTTTCCCTTTTCCCCAAACTCTAGTGAGCAATCTGCGCTAGATTCTGTAGTGTCATCCTTGACCCTGAACCTTATTCTGCCCACATCTTCCTTGTCTCCTCCCATTTCTCCAAGTATCTTAAGTCTCTGACCCTGCCCTGCCTTGTGCAAGAGCCATGGTCATGTCCTAATCAGTTCCTCGCCTTGTTTCACATCTCCTTCCCATTATAGGTTTTCTAGAAACCCTGCATATTAAAATGAAAACATGGGGCAAAAGAGAGGTGGAATGAGGAGGTTGTAGGTGTGAGAGAAGTCAACTAGACAAGTTTTCTTACTTTCATTTTCAACTCCAAGACCTCCATCACCCTGTGGGCTGTGTATCTACAAGCCGGCCTCTTGGTTTCCCAACTGTGTCATCATCATATATCTTGTTGCCCTCTCTCTTGACCTCTTGGCTGTCCTTCCCATAATTTTCCATTGTGAAGAAGGCAGTTATACTATAATGAAATCTTCCCCATCTCTTTAAAACACCCTTGTTCCCTCCCCTCCCAGCCACTGAGTCACTCTTTCCCTTCCTATCTCTTCTTGAAGACTTCTCAACAGTGGACATGGAGGATGGTTCTTGGCACTTTCCCCTTTCCCGATATTACTCCCCCACCTCAACAAAAACTTAAAATCACAGCTTGGAATTGCCTCCTTGGAACCAGCAAAATCATTGGCAAACACCCGTTTTCTTTTTTTCTGGATTGACATTCTACTCACTCATCCTCTATCCTTCAGAATCTTTTTCTTTGCATAACTATCTCAACTCAGCCCAACTTCCCACAGAGCCCCAGTAAGGGGAACTTTAACAGAATTTCTGCTTTCAATATTTGCAAATCTTTAGTGAATATTAGATATTATTTGTTTTCAGTGTTTCATCCAAGTGCTAAACCTTCTCGGTAAAGGTTTCCTTTGCTGTAAGTTCCCCCAGCACAGAGACACGTCTGCCTCATTCATTCACTCCACACACCACGAGGCTGCAGTAAATACACACTGAGTGAATGATGACTAGCAGTCATCACTGGCCTTCCGTGTCCATTTAGTGTGTGAGCTCCATGAAGGCATCCGTTCATTCAACAACTATTTATTGAGACCCTACCATGTGCCAGGCCCTATGTTAAGCATGGTGGATATAACAATGAACAAAACACAAGTCCCTGCTCTCTTGGAGCTTACCTTCTAATGGAAAATAACTGTTTAAAGATCATTAAATAGGGCGCCTGGGTGGCTCAGTTGGTTAGGCGACTGCCTTCGGCTCAGGTCATGATCCTGGAGTCCCTGGATCGAGTCCCGCATCGGGCTCCCTGCTCAGCGGGGGGTCTGCTTCCCCCTCTGCCCTCTTCCCTCTCATGCTCTCTGTCTCTCATTCTCATTCTCTCTCTCTCTCAAATAAATAAAATCTTAAAAAAAAAAAAGATCATTAAATAGGTGTCTAGCTACCTAATATCAGACTCTAATAAGTGTGTTGGAGAAAGTCCTGAAATGACTGGAAGTTTAACTCATATTTGTCCTAGGATACCTAAGGAACTGGGAAAGAGGGATTCAGTTGGCGAATGAGATGAGCACATCTTTTCACAGCTTTCTTGAGATAAAATTTACATACCACACAATTCACTCATTTAAAGCGTCCAATGCAACGGCTCTTACTATATTCACAGAGTTGTGCACCTCTTGCCACTATATCCCTTCAGGACATTTTCATCACATCAAAAATAACCCACACCTATTAAGCAGTCCCTCCCCATTCTACCCTCCCCCAGCCCCTGGCAGCCACTAAACTACTTTCTGCTTCTATGAATTTGCCTACTCTGAACGTTTCATACAACTGAATCATACAAAATAGAGTATTTTGTGACCACCTTTTTTCACATTGCATAACAATTTCAAGGTCCGTCCGTGTTGTAGCATGTTATCAGTACTTCATTCCTTTTTATAGCTTAGTAATATTCCACTGTGTGGCTATACCATGTTTTATTTACCTATTCATCATTTGATGGGCATTTGGGTTGTTTCCACTTTTTGGCTATTTTGAATAATGCTGCTCTGAACATTTGTGTACATGTTTTTGCATGAACGTGTTTTCATTTCTCTTGGGTGTATCCCTAGCAGTGGGATTGTAGGCTCATACGGTAACTCTCTGGATTAGCCATTTGAGGAACTGCCAAACTATTTTCCAAAGTGGCTATACTGATTTTACATTTCCATCAGCAATGTATGAGGGCTCCGATTCCCCATATCCTTGCCAACACTTGTTAGTATCCATCTTTTGATGATAGCTATCCTAGTGGATGTGAAATAGTATCTCACTGTGGTTTTGATCTGCATTTCCCTCATGGCTAATGATGCTGAGCATCTTTTCACATGATGAGAATAGAGTTGACACTTGAACAACATGGGGGTGGGGGGGGCTGGCCTCCCATGCAGTCCAAGATCCATGTATAACTTTTGATTCCCCAAAAACTTAACTACTAATAGCATACTGTTGGCTAGAAGCATAAATGATAAGACAAACAGTCCACACATATTTTATATATTATAGACTGTATAATCACAATTCACTAAACTAGAGAAAAGAAAATGTTATTAAGAAAATCATAAAAAACTAATGATGTAATGTATGGTGATTAACATAACATAATAAAAAAAAGAAAACCATAAGGAAGAGAAATATATGTGGAAAAATCCACGTATAAGTGGACCCGTGCAGTTCAACCCCATGTTGTTCAAGGTGTTCTACTGTATTCATATCGCAGCTGTGAGGCACCTACTCACTTGGATCTCAGCCCAATGCCTGTATGTCAGGTGCTTAATGACCGTTGCTCAATGAACACAGGTAAGAATGAAGCAAAGAAAAGTGTCTTGGAAGACATGGGCGCCTTCAGCTGGGGTAGGCCTGGAAGAGGCATGGGTGCAAAAGGGAGAATGTTTGGCAACTACGAAGCCATGTGTTTTGATCCCTCCCACGCCATCCTGCTGCCTTTAAACCGTCCTCCATTTGGAGTCTCCTTCCCCAGAGGCTGGGTCAGGGGGCCTGTCACAGAGCCAGAGAAGGAAAATAGAACACAGACTACAGAGGATTAGGCAGCTCCACTGCCAGATTTGTGGAGAGAAGGCTTGCAGAACCGCTCGAGCTCCCATTTAATACAGCAAGTCTAGGCGTATGGACTGGTGCTTCCACTACGGTGTAGGGGGATGCCCATCTGCCGTGGGAGCACCTGAAGATGGAGGTGGAAAAAAAAGGTGTGTGTGTGTGTGTGTGTGTGTACGCATGCATGGGTGCAGGTGGTTTGGCCATGGAAACATCCAGATGAGCTGGGGGCAGCATGGCTGGCCTGGGATACGGGGAGGCCCAGAGGGTTGAGAGTGTGGACGGGTGTGATCCAGTGCAAGTGGGCGTAATTCGTACTCTGGATCTCCTGCTCTCCCTGCATGATGAAGATGCTGCGATGACAGCCAGAGGCCACTGGACGGGGGCGGTGAGCCTGCTGTGGGGCTAAGGGGAGACCTCCTGGGCGGGGAGGCAAGGAGCCCACGGCCAGCAGGAGCTGGTCATCCAATGAGCCGCCCTGACTGCACCGAGAGAGACCAGGACCTCAACTTGAGCCTGACGGGGCAGTGACAGGGCAGGTGAAGCACTCCACGCTGAGACCCTGGGCCCCAGAGGCCTGTGAATGAGGGTCTCGGCTCTTCTGGTGAGAGACTGAGTGACCCTCACTCCCCTTATCGCGAGATGATACTTCCGAAAGGAGCAGGTGCCAGAGACGGGGGATCTCGGGGGCAGAGTGTTACTTAACAGGACTGTTTAAATTCTTATACTGGACAAGACTGAGCTGTTTTCAGCCACTTAACAGCCGAGGTCTTGTGAGAAAGCCCAGATTACAGACAAACAAAGAGAAATTACAGTCATACTGTGTGGGGTACCCTGTGACCCTGCCACCCGGGTCTGTTTGTGGCTGGTCGCGTGGCCTTGAACTAGCCCAGCACAGAGCAGTGGGAGCAGGGGTATGGTCAGAATCTGATGGAAGCTGGATGTGTGGTGTGTCTGTGACCGCTTCCACGCCTGCTCTGGAGTCAGGGAGTGCAGGAACAAGAGAATTTCTCCTCTTCCACCAGAAAAATAGCTCAAAGTGCATGCCCTTTGTCGTCTTTGGCTAGGATTCTTCTAGAAGCTTTAGGAGGCTTTGGATGGGCCAGGCTGAAGAATCCTCAGTCCTGTAAGAGCGGCACCTCCCGGTTTTTGAGTCCTTACTTGGTTTCATGTGCTGTGCTCTTACACGTGTCACTGAATCCTCCCAGCCACGCTCTGAAAGTATGTACTGTTGTCAGTTACATTTTACAGATAAAGAAACTATGGACCTACCACTGTGGGTAGTGGCTGGACCAGTATTTGAACACAGTGATCTAGCTGCAGAGGCTGGACACTTAAGCACTGTGCATACTACCTCATGTTTTTCTGCCTTAAAAAATTCCCTTAGAATTAAAGCAAGATCCAGTTAAGAGCTGTTTATTGAGAAAAAAGTTTCTAAACGTTAGTTTTTTATTTGTAAGAAAAAATGCTTGCCTGGAATAAAGTCAATAATATTATAGTAACTTCATATGGTGACAGATGGTAATTATACTTATTATGGTGAGCATTTTGCAATGCATATAATTGTTGAATTACTATATTGCATGCCTAAAACTATATAATATTGTATGTCAATTCTACTTTAATAAAAAAAATACTTGCCCATTTCTCAATAATAAGGATGATTACACAGAAAAACGACGTGTAACTAAAGTGGTAGAGAACCTGAGTGAGAATTCTTTTCAGTCACTTTTCTCGCAGCTCAAGCCAATTCCAGCAAACTCCAAGCCTCAGCTTTGTTGGTTATAAAATTATTCCCAAAAGACAATACAGCCAGCTCAGCTTAAATCGTGTGTACTTTTTTACCCACCCATCTATCTACCCACTCACCCATCTATCCATCCATCCACCCACCTATCAATCTATCATCCACCCACCCAACTATCCATTCATCCACTCATCCACCTATCCATTCATCCATCCATGCCTCTATCCACCCACCCACCCACCCATCTGTCTATTCACCACCCAACCACCTATCCATCCATCCATCCATCCATCCATCCATCCCTCCATCCATTTATCCATCCATCCAGTTTTTCATCTCACAATTATTGAGCCTACTATGTGCCAGGCACCAGGGACCCAAATGAACAAGGCAGTTCCTCCCTTTGAGAAGATCACAGCTAGGGCAGAAGCATCCCCGAGTACAATGTATACGAGTACCAGGCGGTGGTTTAGCCTGCATGAAGTGCAGAGTAAATAGGGAAAGGGAGTGAAGACAGGCCAGCATGAGAAGGAGAGATTTTGTCTGGAAAGAACTACCCACTGCATCTTCTCTTCCTCTGGGTCTCAGCTTAAATGTCATCACCTCAAGGAGTCTTGCCTGACCGTTTATCCTAAAGTTGGCTTAACTCTTCATTCTCGTAGTCCCTTGATACTGAATTTTAGTTTGTCCTTTAAAGTGTGTATGCATGTTGGGGGTGGGGAGTCTGTAAGGTCCCAGGTACAACGTGGTCCCATAAAGGCAGAGACCATGACTTGTTTTCACAAAAGTGTCTTCAAGGCCTGACAAATAGTGGGCGCTCACTTTGTTGCCTGAATGAATAAAGGCCGAAAGCAGATCATAAAGAGCCTTGAATGCCAGGCTAAGAAGTTTGGACTTCAGCCTGCAGGCAGTGAAGAATACGGGAGGTCATTTGAGCAAGGATGAGACCTGATCAGATTTGTGGTTTGGGAGGACAAGGCTGGAGATGTTGTGGATGAGGTAAGAGGAATAAGCTATAAGAGAAAAATTAGAAACAACTGCCTTGGACAGGGGTCAAGATTTTGCTGGCCTGACTCAAGATGGGGATGGTAGGGAAGGAAAGGAATGAAAATGTAAGGAATCAAATCATTAGGAGAGGCCTGTGGGTACTGAGGGAAAGGGAGTATGACTAAGGTCTGTGGTTTGGGTTACTTTGTAACCACTGTACTGTCATGAATGAAGGCAGAGGCAGTTTGGGATTTTGGAGACACGAGCGGAACCTGAGGCAGACAAGGGCACTCACGGAGACAAGGAAAGCACATACACCAAGGACAGACCCCTGACGGATGCCGGACTTCAAAGGATGGCTAAAGGAAAAGAAGCCAGGACAGGACGCTGAACAAGGGCAGTTAAAGAGAAAGGAGAAGACCTAGCAGCTGCTGCTACTGTTGAAACTAAACAGAGGAGAAGGGTCTAAAACGGGATCAAACACTCTACTGCCCAGGGGGCCGGGAGAGTCCACAAGACAGAGTGGTGGAGACCCCGGGTCTGGCTGACACTCAATTCCAGCCGTGTGGGAAGGTGGGTGTAATGGGCCAGATCTTCTGGTGGTTAAAGAGAAGACAGAGAGCAGGAACTCTAGGGCAAATTTCCCAACTGGTAAACGTCAAATCCACGAAGAATAAACACAACCAAACATGTGGTGCTGGCCAACTATAAAGCCTCAGGCCACATCTGGCTCCGGGGTCACAAGTCTGCAGTCCTAGGTGTTGGAGGAGATCAAGGGCACTTTGAGTGCAAGAGTGGGGTGGAAGGAGGACTCCAGAGGACTGGGGATGATGGAGAGGTGCTGGGGCTCTGGCTCCCTTTGGGAAGCTCAGCCCTGTGGGAAGGAACAGGACCCAGCACAGAGGTGGGGGCAGCGGGAAGGATTCTCCAGGAGGAGGGATTTAGCAAGTTTTGGGGCTGAAGGGAAAGACTGAGTAGATAGCATTCCTGCCCTCTTCTTAGAGGGCTTCAAAGGTGTTACTAATTTTTCCTTTAAATCAGAAAAATAACTGCAAAAAAACCAAAAGAAAATGTGAGTTCCTCCTCACCCACCCCATCCCATTCTCCAGAGCTAGTAATTTTTTCAGGTTTCTAGCCGTGTATCTACAGAAACACGTATAATTTTAAAAATAAGTTATGGGGTAATTCCACATATATTACTCTAGGGCCTCCTCTTTCCCCACTCATCTACGTACCTATATGCCTAGCTCTCTTTTTTATGGCTGCCTGGTATTTGCTTGGCTGTACAACTTATCATTCCATGATTGGTGCCATGGTTTCCAAATTCCTGCTATTATTTAAGTGGGATTTTTAAAAGGATTTTATTTATTTGAGAGAGAGAGCAAGTGGGGGTGAGGAGCAAAGGGAGAGTGACAAGCCGACTCTGCACGAAGCACAAGCCTGACACGGGGCTCGATCCCACGACCCTGAGGTCATGACCTGAGCAGAAACCAAGAGTCAGATGCTTAACCAACTGAGCCACCCAGGCGCCGCTCCTGCTATGATGAACAGTTCCTGCTGTGAACCTCATCCAGTGACCTCTCCTCACTGGCGTGAGTCCTGCCATAGGACAAATTCTTAATATTAAATGTGCCAGCGACAGTCTGTGCAGAGTGTGCTCTCTCTTCCACGTACTTGCTGAATCTGTCTGCTCATCCCTCAAGGCCTAGGAATAAAAAATGTAGGGAAGAAGATGTGCTTCCAAAGAAGCTTATAAACTGAAACAAGGCTTTAAATGATCTTTTAAGCTTTAAAGCTGACGAATATACAGCTTTCTTTTTAATCAAGATGTTGTGGGTAAGGACCACAACTCACATGGCTAGGTACCTCTTATTCATTACCTTGACAGACATAGAACGCATCCACATAACTCTCAGAAAGATAAAGTAAGTCTACCCTTCTTGATTTGATCATCCATTTTCTAGGTGTAGGATCGATATTTGAAGATACTGATTCCTGGGGGCCCATTTAAACATACTAAAAGCGTTCATGGTGTGGGAAATTTGTTCACAGATTGCAGGGAGACCAAAGGTTGAAGGCCATTAAAATGTTTTTGTTTAAACACGATTATACTCTTGGGTTTTGGTACTTAATCTGTGAAATCAGCAGTTTAGTTAGACTTTCGGAAGAGGATTCTTTGGCACAGAGGGGGAAAACCCTCTGTCATTCCCACAGAGAATGTGAAAACATGGAGAAGAAACAAAGACATAACATAAACAGCCTCTTCTAGAGACCTGCTATTTCAGCACGGCCCTTGGCACACTTAGCTTGGAGCGCCCTCTTCTGGACCTGGGCTCCATGGCACCATCTGACCACCAAGGCAGTCAGACAAGTCTGATTTTCAAGTTCAAAAGCTGCTCTAATCTCCAATTCCAACTTCAGCACATCCTTCTTCTACCTCAGCCACTGAAACCCTGAGATGTTCTTTTTCAATATTTGTGCTATATTTTCAGGTTACACAGAACTCTTTCTCCTCTTTAAAAATGACTCCTTGGTTGCTATTTTAAAAAAAACAAAAACAAAAACAAAAAACACCCTCCTTAGATCTGATTTAAGCCACTGGGATTCCACTTAACATTGTTCACTGTCAGAAATACATTCATAACTTTGGATAAATGGGAACTAGGTCTAGAAGCCAAAGGAGAATGGCAAACAGTTCTCTGTGTCGTTACCGAATACACTGGAGCAATATATGCTTAAGATGAAGGCTTTCTGTCCCACTCTAGAAAGCTGTCAGAACCTTCAGTTAGCCTCATATTTCCTGAATTAATTAAACAAATATTTGCAAAGCAAATTGTATGTACATGCCAGGGAGTGTGCTAAGAGCTGTTTCACAATGGGGGACAAGGTGAGGGTAGTGTCCCTTTAATCAAACATGTGTGATAACTAGGTGGTGTTTTTATTGCAAAATGCTTGGCCATCTTTGAGTGTCATAATGGGTCACTGGAGCTTCAATGTTCTTTCACATTACTGTTAATCTATCATGTGCTACTACTATTAAATTTAACTAGGTTAATCCTCTTACTCAGAAATGCTTTCCCTCAAACTTCTTAAAAGGGACTATTCAAACCTCCAAGGAACATGCTCATGATGTGTTATGATGGGAAGGAGGAGGCAGGATGAAAGCAAACAGCGTTTGCAAACAGCTGCCTGTTTTCCTTGGAGCTGGGGTGGGTAGGGCTGAGGCCGGGCCCTGCTTGGATGTGGGAGCCTGTGGTTCCCTGGCACCATCTTCACAAAACTCTCCTGGGTGAGCACCAGGCCCATCGCCCACAACTTGCCCCTTGTCCTGTTCATCCACCAGACAGAGGAGAAGCACCGTTTGTTCCCTCTCTCTCTCTCTCCCCGCCCCCCAACCCCTTTCTCTCTCTCTCAGGTATGGAAGCCCATAACCCATCTGCCAGACTGAGGGGCACCAGGCCCTGGGCAGGGCCAGCCCCAAAGAGGGGGGTGCTTCCATGTAAGCAGACCACAGCATTTAGGGAGTCAAAGTCAGCAATGACAGCACGGGGAGGAATGAGCCACGCAAGGTCATCCGAGAGAGATAAGGAAATGACGCAAGGCCACCCACCGGCTGTAAGGAGCCAAATCCCAACACGATTTCTAGTGAGATTCCACTAGTTACTTCTGCTCTGACTTTCTCTCAACTCCAGATGAACCTCTGAGCCGTAGATGTTCATTCTGCCTCCTTTCTCTTGGGTTTGTAACTGTAATCCTATGCTTCTTTGGGCAAGTCACGGATCCCTCTATTCTGTGATCCAAATTATAAAGGAACTTGGCTTTTTAAGAAAGCTAATGTTTTCTCTAAAATCTCTCCGGATCTCCAAGGGTGGGGGATGGATTCGGAATAACTGTAATCTGTGGGCTCTCCCCATCCTAAGTTCTGAGTTTTCAGGTGCCCTTTCCTCACTCTGTCCCACTAAATCCAGTACATTCAATTCAACTCACCAAATATTTACTGAGCTGAGTGCTGTGTTAGAAAAAGACCTGGACGGTGCCCTCAGGAAATTCACAGACCAAGGGATGAGAAAGATGAATAAACAAATCCTTTCAGGCCAGTATGGCAAGGGCTATGACAGAATTATCTAGCACTTTCAAGCCATTGCTCTTGCGGAGTTAGGGTCTGGAGGGACAGCCGGACGCTGATCAGAAAACTGCACACAGGAAAGCAGGATTTCAGTTCTGACCAGTACCCTCAAGGAGAGGCGGGCAGAGCCAACTGAGCTCTAATGGGGCATGCTGCTGGGCGGGAGGGGGTCCAGTAGGGCATCCTTGAAGAAATCATAGTTGAGATCTGAAAGATGGGTCAAGGAAAATTAGGTGTAGAGTGTAGGAGTAAACAGTGGCCCAGGCAAGGGGGAAGAGCTTGTGCAAAGGAACTGTGGCAGGAGAGCACAGTGATCCAAGGCAGCAAACCAACGCTGGTATGGCTAGAGCCCAGGGTGGGAAGGGGAGTGTGGGGTGGCTGGGCCAGAGAGGTCGGCAGGATCCCACATACTGTGTGGTCAGCCATGGCCTTGGCTCAATTCCTCATCTGTATCAAGGGATCAGACCAGCTCCCACCTGGTAGGAATCGGTGAATCCCGTTTAGCACTTAGGGGAGGATGCTCTCAGCACCAGCTGCTCTTACGTTGTACTCATCATCCTCATCATCTCACCAGGACGAGCCTGTGGATGAGGACCCTGTCGGCCCAGGTCGGATATTTCTTCTTAACACGACACTGCTTATGTGGGCACAGCTCCACAGAGGTCTCAGAGACCACAGAAATTAGCATAAATCCTATAAGGGTAACTGCTGGCTTTCTGGAGACATTCTGAATGAATGACCGGCTGGGCCACTGACCACAGGGCTTAAAAACAACCACCAAGAGTTTAGCCTCAAATACCCAGAAAAAACCGAGACAGAGGAAGGAGGACAGTGCCTCCTGAGAGAAAGTGGTCTATAAATGGAAAATTACACGGAAAGCAAACAAATCTTATTTGATGTGAACCCTTTTTGACTCTGTCTGGAAATCCAGGGCAGAAGGAAGTGGAAGGGACAGGGAGTGAGCAGGTGTGCCCAGGCTGAGGCTGCCTGCCGGGGACCAGTGGGTACTGTGACCAAGATGATGAGGAAGGGCTGGAGCCGGCTGCCAAGGCACCCACACCTCAGGCCAGACACTGGACAGACCCAGACGCTCCTGGGCTGCTTCTGAGCTGTGACGCATGCCTGGGCTGCAGATATTGGCCCAGGCTGTGGTGGGGAGCAGGGAGATGGGGGGGGGCGGACAGGCAGGAAACACAGGAGAAACTTCAGGGGTGTGTAACGAGCAGAGCTGCATCTCCCACCTCTGTTTCCTAATGTGGGTTGTTATAGCATTGAGGGGGATAACGTATCTAGTAAGTGCTCAGTAGATGTTACCCTCAACAACCAACTCTCTTCAGAGCAACTCAGAGCCTCCATTAACCATGAATTTCAGTTCCGGACCTACAAGCCGTTTGCTGCGTGGCTCGAGGAGATTTCTGAACATCTCAGTGCCTCATACTTCTCCTTAGAAGAGAATCGTGACCCTCTGATTTAAATGGCTCTACCTCAAAAACATTAACAATAACAAGAGGTAATGTTTGGTGACATGTTTTCTCTACGTGCCAAACGCTGGTAAGAATGTTCCTGGAAGGTTAGAGCCTCGGTACTAAAACCTGGAGTCAGAACATCTGGGTTCGAATTCCAAACAGTTCCTTTCCTGGATGTGTGGCCTTGACCCGTTATTTAACCTCCGGGAGCTTTCGTTTCTTCACCTGTCAGGGGAGGGGCAGGGGGTTGTTCATACTACTACCGATGTCACAGGTTTCAGGAAGGACTAGATGAGGTAGAGCAGAAGGAGGCGGTTACCAGGGTGGCTGGTAGCGAGCACTTAAAACGTCTATGCTTATCGTTATTTTTTTTTTAAAGATTTTATTTATTTATTTGAGACAGAGAGAATGAGAGACAGAGAGCACAAGAGGGAGGAGGTTCAGAGGGAGAAGCAGACTCCCTGCCGAGCAGGGAGCCCGATGTGGGACTCGATCCCAGGACTCCAGGATCATGACCTGAGCCGAAGGCAGTCGCTTAACCAACTGAGCCACCCAGGCGCCCCTATGCTTATCGTTATTACGAAGTCTCTTAGTCTCTGCAACCCAGAGCCCTGTATCTAGGAGACTGAGGCTAAGAAAAGGCAACATGCTCACACGATGGAATACTATTCAGCACTAAAAAGAAAAAAGAGCTATCGGCCAGGAAAACATGTGAAGGAAACTTACATCCATGTTACCGAATGAAAGAAGGCAATCTGAAAAGGCTACACAGTGTCTGATTCCAGCTATATGACATTATGGAAAAGGCAAAACTAAGGGATGAGAAAGGGACAGACCAAGGGATGTACGTCTAAGGAAGCAGTTAAAAGATCAGTGGTTGCCAGGAAATTGCCGAGAGGGAAACGAATAGGCAGAGCACAGAGGCTTTTTAGGGGAGTGAAACTATTCTGCATGATACTACAAAGGTGAAGACATGTCATCATATATTTGTCCAAACCCTTCAAATGCCCAGCACCGAGTGAGCCCGATATAAAACTATGGACTTTGGGAGATTAAGATGTCAGTGTAGATTTATGGCTATAACAAATGTGCTGCTCTGGCGGGGGCTGTTGCTAACGGGGGAGACTGTGGGGGGGGAGGGTCAGACAGGAACCCTCTGAACCTTCCTCTTAATTTTGCTGTGAACCTAAAAACTGCTTTTTTTTTTAATATAGATTTTGTTTATTTATTTGACAGAGAGACACACAGCGAGAGAGGGAACACAAGCAGGGGGAGCGGGAGCGGGAGAAGCAGGCTTCCCGCCGAGCAGGGAGCCCGATGTGGGGCTCGATCCCAGGACCCTGGGACCATGACCTGAGCAGAAGGCAGGCGCTTAACGACTGAGCCACCCAGACGCCCCTAAAAAAAATTTTTTTTTCAAGATTTTATTTATTTGCCAGAGAGAGCACAAGCAGGGGAAGCGGCAGGCAGAGGGAGAAGCAGACTCCCTGCTGAGCCAGGAGCTGATGCGGGGCTTGATCCCAGGACCCTGGGATCATGACCTGAGCTGAAGGCAGATGCTTAACAACTCAGCCACCCAGGCGCCCCTAAAAACTGCTTTTAAAACGTAAAGTCTATTAATTAAAAAGAAAAAAACAAGTTAAGAGAGGCAGAGCTGGGACTCAGACCTCTGTATCTGAAGTGTAAGCCAGGGGTCTGGAACTCTGTCTCCAGCTGTGGTGGCAGATTTGGGCTCCTCTGGCTGATGCAAGTCACAGGAAAAAGGTGGGTTGAGATGCAGGGAGGAAAGTTGATGGGCACGCCTGGGTCAATTTTCCCTGGTCCTTGTCTGTGGATGGGACCCTACACGCCCTGCCTCTGGCCCCCTCGCCTCTCACCACTGGCCCTTCCAGGAAGGCGCTCACAGGGAAGAGGTGTAGATATTGCTGTGTCACCAAGGCCCCTGTGTTGACACACACTCAGCTCCTCCGTAGGGATAATCCGGGCCGTGTGCGTGCTATGAGAGCACGTGGATGTATTCAGCTATATATTTACACTTAAAGTTCAAAATGTTTACCCTTTGGGACTCAGCCCCCCACCTCCAACAATACAGGCACTCTCCATTATCCACCTAATACATTTCTAGAACCTGTGTCTTACAGCTGATTTTATGTGTTAATCATACTTTCCCATGAGAATAATGGAATGGCTGAGGGCGACATATTGAAGATCTCCATCCATGTGATATGAAAGCAACATCTGGTTACTATAAACCTCAGTTGTAGTTTCAATAATGGGGTATGATCCAAATTATAAAATGTGTACGAATGGATTACGAAGGGGGTGCTAAAGATTCACACTCACCACCACTATCCTCATTTGGTGACCACCTAAGAAGTTTCAAGCTCTGGGTTAAGCAGGTCATGTGCCTTAAGTCATTTGATCTTCACAAAATTCCTTTCAGTTAGGTACTATTATATATTGTAGATGAGGACACTGAAGCTCAGAGAGGTTGTGTGACTTCCCAAGGGCACACAGACACTAAGCGGTGGACTCCACAGAATTATTTTTTAACTGCCATGGTCACCTGTGCTGGACTTTTGAACTTCCTGCATATATTATCCTGATAAATCTCCATGGATTTCCCCATCCTTTCTACTCCAAATGTCATGTCCTAGTCCAGCCCTCCCTCTGACCACCCCCCTCCACTCCCAACTCCTCTCAGAAGAACCATCTGTCTCTCAGGTACGTCCCAAACTGGAGGATGCCTCAGCATCACCTGGAGAGGGTTAGTATAGTGTAGACTCAAAAGGTCTGAGGCAGGGCCCAGGAATCTGCATTTATAACAAATGTCCCACGTAATTCTAATCTCGGTGTTCCTTGGATCATACTTTGAGAAACACTAACTGGCAGGTTTCCAGGGGAAATTAATTTTTCTTATTTAAAGCATCTGTTAAAGTGATTTGCAATGTTTATAGCAGCAATGTCCACGATAGCCAAACTCTGGAAAGAACCCAAACGTCCAGCAACTGATGAATGGATAAAGAAGATGTGGTATATATACACAACGGAATATTGTATAGCCATCAAAAAGAATGAAAATTTGCCATTTGCAATGATGTGAATAGAACTAGAGGGTATTATGCTAAGCAAAGTTAGTCACAGAAAGACAAGTATCATGATTTCACTCGTATGTGGAATTTAAGAAACAAAGCAGATGAACATAGGGGAAGGGAAGGAAAAATAAAATAAGATGAAAACAGAAAGGCAGACAAACCATAAGAGACTCTTAACTATAGGAAACAAATGAACTCTTAACTATAGGGAATAAACTATAGGGTTGCAGGAGGGAAGGTATGTGGGGGGGATGGGGTAACTGGATGATGGGCATTAAGGAGGGCACTTGATGTAATGAGCACTGGGTGTTATATGCAACTGATGAATCACTAAATTCTACCCCTGAAACTAATAATACACTATATGTTAATTAAATTGATTTTAAATTAAAAATTTTTTAAAATAAAACACCTGTTAAAAATATAAATGGTTGGGGTGCCTGGGTGGCTCAGTCGGTTAAGTGTCTGCCTTCGGCTCAGGTCATGATCCCAGGGTCCTGGGATCACGCCCCGCATCGGGCTGCATGCTCAGCGGGGAGCCTGCTTCTCCCTCTCTCTCTGCCTGCTGCTCTGCCTACTTGTGCTCTCTCTCTCTGTCAAAGAACTAAATAAAATCTTTAAAAAAAATATATATATATATATATATAAATGGTAAAAAATTCAGAAAGTTCAAAAGAGGGGCACCTGGGTGGCTCAGTCAGTTAAGCATCTGCCTTCAGCTCAGGTCATGATCCCGGAGTTGTGGGATCGAGCCCCACGTCAGGTTCCCTGCTCGGCAGGGAGTCTGCTTGTCCCTCTGTCCCTCCCCCCAACTCATGCTCTCTCTTTCTCTCTCAAATAAATAAATAAAATCTGAAAAAAAAAAAAAGTTCAAAAGAGTAGACAGTAAAAAATATATCTCTCCATGTACAAGGTTGTTCAGAGCAACAGTTTCAATGAGAGTGAAAAACTAACATACCTGTTTGTCCCTACAGAATATATGCAAATACAGTGTAGGCTATTTGTAAGACCAGAGCTTACTTACAGAGTTTACTTACATAATATTTGTTGATGTATCTGTATGGGCGTATACAAATGGAGATCTCAGATGCTCAGAAGCATCTGCAGAACCAGAGAGCACACGGTTTATGTGCATTACACACACCCCTAAATTCCTAATAGTAGTTGCATCAGAGGAAGAGAGAAATATTATGTAAAAGGAAAATGGGAACTCCAACTTCCTCTCTGATGTTTTATTTTATATATAAAAAAGACCCGAAGAGGGGCGCCTGGGTGGCTCAGTCGTTAAGCGTCTGCCTTCGGCTCAGGTCATGATCCCAGGGTCCTCGGATCCAGCCCCACATCGGGCTCCCTGCTCAGCGGGAAGCCTGCTTCTCCCTCTCCCACTCCCCCTGCTTCTCCCTCTCCCACTCCCCCTGCTTGTGTTCTCTCTCTCGCTGTGTCTCTCTCTGTCAAATAAATAAAATCTTTAAAAAAAAAAAAAAGATCTGACGTAAATTTGAGAAAATGTTAACATTTGTTAAATCTGTGTAGAGTGTACACAGGTGTTTCTTATTATTTTTTGTTTGTTTTTCTTAAATAAAAAAGAAAGCTGCCCCTGGCTCCCCAGTTCACCCAGTTTCCTTCCCTGAAGGCAGCCTGTTATTTTTCCTTTGTCCCTGTCTAGGTCAGCCTCAGCATTAACAAGCACCTGAGTCTCATCTACATTCTTCATCTGATTCTCTCCTACCCACTTCAAGACCTGGTCTTATTAAATTCTCTTTGGATCTTCAATCTATTCAGTCCCTTTTCCTGCAGGCTTCTTCTTGACAAACATTCTCAGGTCTCTCATTTTAGAAAAGCTGCTCTCCCATCTTACTCCCTCAAGACACGAATTTTCTTTTGGTGGGATCCCAGTTGTTCCCAGGAGGGTGGTGTGGGCTCACCATCCCCAGCTTCTTACGCTGACTCAAGCCTCTTGTCTCCTCTCCTGGCTCCCCCATCCACCCATCTCCGGAGACAGACTCAAGACTTTTCTGCAAATCTGATACATTTGGCGGTCCCTTTCTTGACCTTGTTCCCTGCCCATACTTTTGGAAGCACTCCTTATCAGTCTCTTTTCTCACTTCCACACCTCAGCTCACCTCCTCTCGTGCCATCCCGGGCCTCTCCCATGGCCCACCAACTCTGTCTGCTTCTCTTCTCTCTTGTTTTTCTCTCCATTGACGACCTCACCAAGCCCGTAGACGCCAACCCTCAATGCGCATTTTGGGGAAGATACCCACTTCCTCTTGAATTCTCTTCCTGTGGCTTCAGAACCACCTTTCCAACTGTCTTGAGGGTCATGCCCACCTCAAAATCCTACAGATAGAGCAAATTCATCCTGCCAAGTTCAAAGTACTTACACAGAGTACGTAATTCTGTATTTCTGCTAGGTCAGTTCTTCCTAAATTTAATACGCATACAAGTCAACCTGGGGCGTCTTGTTGAATGGCAGATTCTGGTTCTCTAAGTCTGGGGTGGGGCCTGAGAGTGTGCATTTCTAACAAGTACCTGGGTGATGCCTGTGGGACCCCACACACAAATAGTAAGATGCTAGAGAGCCTTCCATTCTCCAGGTCAGGGCTCTCAACTCTGTCTTAAACTTAGAACTACCTGCAGCTCATGCTAGGTGTAACATGGTTTAAAAATATGCACATGGTTAGAAGATTTAAATTAATTAACTCTTCTTTTGCCTGGCCCTGGCCCAGATAAATGAATCAGAATTTCTGGGTGCGTGGCCTGGGCCACCTGCGTTTCAAGAATAACTACTAAGTACCTGGGCAGGCTAGGATTATGGGAAAGACTGAAGGGACAGTGGTAAGACAAAGCCCCTGCGGGGCCTACCTATTAGTGGAAGTGGTGGTGATGAAACAGGAAAACAGACATCAATATTGAAGAGCATTTCAGGTTAAGTGCTAAAAAGGAAAGAGTGGAGTTCCAAGTAGAAAAAAATCTGAAAAGGGGCTGCTTTAGTTAGGGTGGTCAGGAAAGGCCCTTGTGCAGAGAGGACATTTGAGCTGAGAAATGGACATGTAAAGGTCTAAGGACAGAGAAGCATTTCAGGCTGAGGGAACAGTAAACACAAATGTACTGTGGCAGATCCATGCTTGGTGAGGAAAAGAAGGAAAGCGAGTGGTGTAGGTGGAGCACAATGAGCAAGGGAGGACCAGTGAGGGATGAGTCTTCGGGAGGCTAGAGGCTGATCATGAGCCTGCAGAGCACCATCTTCCCAAGGACAGAGCAAGAGTAAGCCTCTAGAAGGTTCTACCCAAGCAAAGCCCTGTAATCAGACTTAAGCAAGCTGCTGTAGGAGGCCAAGGGTAAAAGCAGGATGCAGGTGTGAATGGTGGCTTGGAAAACAGTGGGAGTAATGGAGAACCCAGAAGAGGGCAGACAGAGGATAAAGCCTGGAACAAGAAAAAATAGAACTTGCTGACGAATGAATGGAATGGGCTTACATGAAGTAGAGACATAAAAGGACTTCTCTGTTTTTCAGCTGAGACATCAGGGACATTTACTAAGATTTGAAATATTTGAGAAAGAGAGGCTGAGGGGCTGTGTGGGGAAAATCAAGTTATGTCTGGGTCATCTTAAGATAATTACTGGACATCCAAGTGGAGATGCTGAACAGGAAGTGGGATTTAAGATCTGTCTAGATATCTTTCCAGCCTTATTCCTCACCTTCAAGAACCCATTCTATATGAGCCAGTCCTAATTCAAAGTGTCCTGATTCCAATTCTCACTATGCATTTTCCTAACTCTGTTCCTTCCTATGCTGTATCCTCTGTCCAATGTACCTTCGATCTTGGCCTTTTGAGACCCTAGTCCCACATTACAAACCATCTCAAGTCATCACTGTTCCCTAATATCTCTGTCATCAGTGAGCTGTGCCTCCTGGGGACTCCCATAAACCCTGATGCCTTGTTTGTGACATCTGTCACATTTTCCCCCCATGAGCTATTTGTGTGCATTTACCTGCCCTGCTGGGCTGTAAGTCCCTGGAGGGCAAGGCTTGCCTCCTATTCTTTTACTGTATCCTCCATGATATCCAGAAATACATCCAGCACATAGAAGGCTACTCATTAGAAGTGTTGAATAAATGAGGATTGGGACATGTTCTGAGATGATCACCTGAGGTTAATCTAGTCATCAGTGATCAAAGGTGACAGGTTTTCTTAACCCTGGAGGAACTGATGACTGCTGAATCTCTGGGTCATTGGTATAGAACCACCTAGTATGATGCTGAAACTCTTGACACACGTATGCCATTGCTTCTCTCTAAGTAGTAATGCATGCTTTAGGCCAAGAGTATATCCTTTTTAAAAAGTCTGAATCTCATGTGTGAACTCACTAAAGACGCCTATTGTTGGAAAAGCTGGTGGTATGTTCTTTCCCAAGAGAAAAACTCCCTTTGTAATTATCACCACTGCTGCCCAAGGCCCAAGTTGCTAAGACTGGACTGTGATCCACTTTGCTTTCTGTGGGGGCATGTCTATTACACTGGGGCACTGGAAAAACTGGTGTTGAGCCCAGTTCAGTTTATATAGATAGCCTCATGCTCAATTTGTCCATGAGGCTTCATTATAATCAGATTGATTTATTATAGCGCATTTTGCCTCATGGCGTGCAAGGCATGGATTGTGTACTGGGGAAGAGAGAATGACAGGTCAGATATTGAACAGTGGGCTCTTGGTACACAAGCTGGCAGACACTGAGAAAGTAAGAGAAAAACAAGACAGAAATGGAGAGTAGTGGCCATGAAGGGAGGCTGGGGTGTGGCCAGAGCTCATAGGGCACTATAGGTAAGGGATCACTCCTGCAAGAGGGGCATGGGGGCTAAGTGAGATTAAGAGAGAAATAAAATAAGAAAGGATGGAGAAGTAATGGAGGCTGGGGGAGGAAAATGGTCAAAGAACGTTGTCAGTTCCCACAGCGATCATCTACTGAGTGTTGATTATGTGCCAGGCATTGTGATGAAAGCTTTACACAGATTGTCTGATTTACTTTTCCCACAACCTGTAGTAGATACTATTTAACCCATTTTACAAATGAGGAACTTGAGGATCAGAGAAGTTAAGTAACTTACTCAGGGTCGCAGAGCTAGAATAGGCAAGCTGGGATTCAGACCCAGGTCTGTTGGACACCAAAGCCTATGTTCGTAACAACTGTTTTATACTACCTGCTGATATGGACGGAGGGGCATTTCCTCCCACCAAGCCTGCTGTAGGCTGAGAAACACAGTGTCTTCCAATACTCCAAAGAGCAAGGTACTGAGTGATGAGCTAAGTTAGAGGTGTTGTTAAAAAGCCCTGCTATGACTGAGCTGTCTGCCGGGGCTGAGGGTGCTCAGGGCGGAGATGCTCTCATCCATCATCAGGGAATACTCACTCCATTGTGTCGGGCCCCACCTAAATGTTTTTTTATTGTCTGCTCTTCACCATGAGTAATGCCACTTTCCATTTTAAGCTGGGAGCTTCAGGAGATGACCGTGTTATAAGCCAGAGTTTAAAGCTAAGTGCTGCCTGGGGGATTACTCACCCACTTCAAGACGTGGCCAACATCTCACCCTCCCACTCAAGATGCTGCTGGAATATCCTCTTCCTTGCCAAAGCCTAAAGGAAATCTGGCTTCCCCTAGAATCAGACTGGGAATGGTGCCAGGTTATCAGAGAGCTGGCAAGTTAACTAATTCTCCAAGTGAAACTACTGTGGTTGGTCTGGTCCCTGCCTGTGTGGTAAAGTTTACTTGCTTATTCATTCATGTGGCATAGGCTGAGGGCCTACTATGTACCAGGCACTCTGTTCCGTGATAGAGATACTACAGTGATCTAGATGGCTTTAGTCCTCGTCCTCAGGCCGTTAACAGTCTGGGGAAGATGAGCAGTTATAACAAGATGTCATAACCAGTAGAGTGTAAGAAATGATAGGACGTGAGGAGCTCAGAGAGTCTGAAGCACTCACAGCTGAAGGATTTATGCCAGGGTAGGAGCTGACTGGGTTTCTTAATTGTAAGCAACCAAAACTGACTTTGACTGCTAATAAACAGAAAGAGAATTTAGAGAACCTGGGGTTGCCCCAAGAATCACTGGGAAGGTGTGGTGGTCCAATATCACAGGAAGGGTGTAGCCAGACCAAGACCCTGGGGGGTGGGTAATCCCTCAAATAGGGGATGTGGCTTCAGATACTGGGCAGTCAAAAGGATGACAAATGTCCAGGACAGCAGGTAGAAGTAAGGAAGGTAGGGAGGAGAAGCCTGTCTCAGAATGACCTAAGATAGTCTGAGTCACAGAAACCAAAAGGAACAGCTTAAAGAGTGTGCTGGCTTATTGAGGGAAGCAGGCAATGGGGCCAGGCAGCCAAGCTCCCAGGGGTTTCTGTAGGGAGTGA
Source organism: Mirounga leonina (assembly GCF_011800145.1). Lineage (NCBI taxonomy): Eukaryota > Metazoa > Chordata > Mammalia > Carnivora > Phocidae > Mirounga > Mirounga leonina. The sequence goes on along the minus strand of NW_023270426.1, from coordinate 26,033,634 downwards.
AGTTTGCTGCTCAACCAGACTTTGAAGCTTCTGTGGGGAAACAGCCCTGTGGCAGCAGGTAAGGAGGAACTGTATTCTAAGCCTTTCCCTTTTGTTTTTAGGGCTCCTGGGGCCATTCTGGAAGGCCCCAGTTCTCAAAGGATGCCTTGAACTTATAAAAACCAGCTAAATCAGAAGAACATTCTCCATATCATAGTTGGAAACGATGACAGAGATAAGCCAAGGAGATAATAATGATAATAGCCAATGTTGACTGCTTGTGCTAACATGAGCTTACATGCATTATTTCATTTACTCCTCATAATAAGCCTATTAGTTTACAGACAAACAGATGGAGGCACAAAGATTATAGATGACTTGGCCACGGTCCCATGGTCAGCAGATGGTGGAGAGGGATGCAAATGCAGATCTGCTTTACTGTAACTAGAGTCTGCTGACAGGAGCCACAAGAATGGAAAGGTCAGAGAAAGAAAAGTGAGAAATCATTTTTTTTTTCTGTGCCAAGTGTATCATAAGAGACTGGAAGCCTAGTCCCTTACCTCTTACCTCTCGCATCAGTACCACGTTGAATCTTAAGGATCGCCCCTGCTCCCAAGCAAGAAATTTTCAAATTTTATCTGAAGGGGAAAAGACCTGTTTTCTAGAGGGAGTCTTGAGTAAGGAACTTGTAGCAGTAAAGTCAAGGTATTGACCCCTAGACTACAGCAAGAGCTATATACAACCTTTTTAATGGATTTTTAAAAGTAGAAATTTCTCTAATTATACAAATAATATATGATATTTGTGAAAAAATGAGGGAAATATGGAAAAATAGAAAGAAGAAAACAACAGTCATCTGTAACCTCCCCATTCGATGATGGCTGTTGTCACATTTGTGTGTGTGTGTGTGTAATTTGTACTCTCACTTTCCAATGCATATATATGTCGTACTGTCTTGTAAAATCAGTTCTCATATCTGAAATAATTGTTATTTGCCTTGATTTCATCCTTTTCCTCAAGGAAAAAGTGTATCAGAGTGCTCCATTTTGCAAATCTACTAAGTGAATATCAGTTCACAGAGTAGAGCATGGTATGTAATGCAAGCCTGTTTGTTCAAATAAGTGTGTAGATGATATGGGGCTCCCTGGGATGCACTGCATACAGTGTTGGTGAAAAGGCCTAGTTCTTTAAGGAGGACTTGGTTGTTCATCATTCACTGACATTTCCAACCAGTAAGCATTACCTGAAAAATGTCTACTATACTGAGTAACCTCATCATTTATTAGATAACTATTTATGTATCAGGAGAGATTTATTTCATCATCTACCATATGGATAACATTCAAACACGTTACATAGACAGAAACCAGAAGAGCGGTTTCTAGGACTGAGCTCCAAGTGGAATCCTGGTTCTGTCTGATCCCACTTCCCCTTCTCAAGCCTAGGGGACCTCGTCTCCTTCGACATCCCTGCCAAGGTGGTTCAAAGCCCCCCAGTCCAGCACACACAGGAACTTGGCTTTCTCGGGCAGGAATGCAGCTGGGCCTCTCCAGTCCTCTCTGAGTATCTCATCTGGGAGCCCACCTGGCTCAAGCCAGCCCACAGCCAGGTCTGGTAGACTGCTGCTATTGTCAGCTCTTGGCACACCCAGTGCCATCCATCTCTCGTCCTTTTCTCCCACTCATCGAGACAAAGTCCCACCAGTTCAGGAGCCCTGCGTGCTTCCTCTGTGCAGCCCAGACGTCTGTTTTGAGTTGAGAGTCAGTGGCCGGTCAAGCGCCTGCACAATGCAGCTGGATTTGTTGATGTAAACAAAGGAGCTTGCATGGGAGTTTTCTGACCCCGAAAAGGCCCCACAGGACGATCCCCTCGGGCCTCCGTCAGGATTTTAACCTTGTCCAAGGGGACAAGGAAAATGAACTTGAGTTTAGTTAATGAGCTACAGCCGAGAGAGAAGCAAAGCACTTGGGCCCTCTCTTTCCTTCGCTGTCTCCATGTAACCCTGTTCTCACTGGGCCATTCCTCAGCCTGAACTGAGGCTGGATCACTGCCGGGCGAGCCATGTGGGGCTCTGGGGAGCCACGGGTTAGCCGGCTCCTCTGCTCGTGGCGGACACTTTCCTTCACACCCCCAGTGCAGGGCTCCCTTCCCCCCTTGCTTTTTTCGCTTTGTGTTTCCATGCTTCGTTAGATTTTATCTTTACTTACAAAAGCAAACAGTTCATACCTAAATTTATGTTTTAACAGTTAATCATCTCTGGCCCCACCATCTATTCTACTTTTTAGCTCCATGAAATTCCTGGGGTCCTCTTCACATAGGACATTTGCAAACAAAAAAACTAAATGATAATTCAGTTCGAAAGACCTCCTAACTCTGGGAGTGACTGAATTTCTTCATTGCTCAAGAATGAAGTTTTTTCATCAATGAAACCGAGAATAATGGTATGCTCAAGTGCCACCCCATGAAATCATGAGATAACATCTAGGAAGCACTTCATAAGACAGTACAAATTAATTAGACTTTATGGTTATATACTTATTTTTTTTAATTTCCTAACATGCTATGTTTTGACCATGCTTACTTTTACAATTACCTTCTGTTGCAACTGGTGCTGGTTATATATTTCCAGTAGTGATACCAAATTTCCATGTGATATAAATTCCAGTTTGAACACTAACTCAACTTTAAACATACTAATTAAATGATAATTAAAGATAAATTCAAGCTGCATAAATCTAGATTAATCAGGACAAATCGTTCTGTATATATGGAAAATGAACCCACTGGAAGAAAAGAAATGACCAAGGAAATAAGAAACCCCAACCAACCCCTAAATCAACCAACTACCCAACCAGGCAGCAGAAATCTCAGAGTAAACATGGACATCTGTGGCACCGTGCAAGATGATTTTCTTTCTTTTTTTTTTTTTTTAAAGATTTTATCTATTTGACAGAGAGAGGCAGTGAGAGTGGGATCACAAGCAGAGGGAGAGGGAGAAACAGGCTTCCCACTGAGCAGGGTGCCCGATTTGGGGCTTGATCCCAGGACCCTGGGATCATGACCTGAGCCGAAGGCAGATGCTTAATGATTGAGCCACCCAGGCGCCCCACGTACAAGATGATTTTCAATGGCTCTTTACCACCACCAAGACCAAAACAGCCAAATTAGGCATTTAGTCTTCATGGCCCTGCTTCTTCCTGTGTCCCCAACAACTTGCTTTTCTTATCCTGCCATCCTCACTGGAAAGCCTCAGGCATCTGACATTCTCAACTAGAACCATCTGGGTGTGGGTCTCCCTCAAGAATTCTATGCTCCAAATTACCATTTGCCCAAATCATGACTTTTTTTTTAAGATTTTTTTTTTTAAGATTTTATTTATTTATTTGACCAGAGAGATACAGCAAGAGAGGGAACACAAGCAGGGGGTGTGGGAGAGGGAGAAGCAGGCTGCCTGCCAAGCAGGGAGCCCGATGTGGGGCTCGATCCCAGGACCCCGGGATCATGACCTGAGCTGAAGGCAGATGCTTAACAACTGAGCCACCCAGGCACCCCTTTAAGATTTTATTTATTTATTTATTTATTTGGCAGAGAGAGAGACAGCAAGAGAGCACAAGCAGGGGGAGCGGCAGGCAGAGGGAGAAGCAGGCTCCCCGCTGAGCAGAGAGCCCGACATGGGGCTCCATCCCAGGACCCTGGGACCTGAGCCAAAGACAGATGCTCAATTGACTGAGCCACCCAGGTGCCCCAAGACTCTTTAAAATAGGTATGTTTTTAAAATATTAGCCAGAAATCTTAGTTATCCAATTTAATAAATGTCAGCAAATATCCACTGAGCATCTACTAAGTGTGAGACAAGAGTGTGTCCATGGGAGAAGGGAGAGCATAAGATCCAATCCCTGTCCTCAAGGAGTTGAAAAGTCACTAGGGAGGCCAACCAGAGGATGCAAATAACTATAACTGATGGGTAGAATGTAGTGACTGCCACAAACAGCGCCAGCCAACACGCTGCAGGAGGAGAAAATGAATTTGAACTCGGTGAGGATCAGGACAGGTTCACAATGGAGGCAGCACTGGCCCTCAGAGAAGCATCTGTCCTTTGAAAAGATTCTATTAACTCTTGTGGCTCCCCAGTTGGTGAATTATTTTGAGTCCTGTGCCTATTCTGGGCCAACAACTGGAAGAAAGCTTAGCATCCTGACTTTTCTTCCCCGAAATGCGCCAGCTCCTTGCTCCAGGGGATCACGCAGTCTCCTCCAGCCAGTGAAACACACTGGGACACATGGGGCTCTGCACACGTCCCTGACCCCACCCACTGAATTCCTGCTCATCCTCAAAGGTTGCAGCTCGGTGTGACCTCCTCAGAGACACCCGGACCACTCTCCCCCTGCTGATGCACTCCCGCTCTCCGGCCACTGGTATCTGATTTCAATGGACGGAGAGAAGAATTGGCACTGTTTCAGATTATCTTAGCTGTTCACTTTTTTAAAAATGCAGTGTCTCCCCCTACAGGAGAAAAAATAGACAAGAAAGCGGGAACTTGGCTTTTCTATTGCCTCTGTGTCCTCCGTGCCTGATAAATCATAGTATTTAATAAGTATTGGTTGAATGAATTAATGAATAGTAATAGATCAACTCATCCCTTCCCTGGTTTTTTTCATCTCTCTGATCTGTTATTTTTGCGGGGAGAGATCAATGGTTTTAGAAAATATGTAGGATTAATGTCATACTGATGTAATCAATCAAAAATACTCATACTTGGGACCGCCTGGCTGACTCAGTCAGTAGAGCATGCGACTCTTGGTCTCGGGTTGTGAGTTTGAGCCCCACGTTGGGTGCAGAGATTACCTAAGAATAAAATCTTTAAAAATCTATTCACCCTGGGGCTCAGTATGGCGACTGGCAATTAGCACAGTTTCTTGGGCTTTGGTTCATGAGACGTTTTCTGCACAGTGCAGGTCTTGTCAGCAAAACCCACACGCTGAACAGCACAATACAGCTCATCACCCCACTCCCGCCCTCATTCCTTTCAGCAACTATTTAGGAAGCACGTATTACGTACCATGACGTGCAAGGCACTGCAGATACAAAGCTGAGCGTCACAGACAAGGGCTCTGCCCTAATGGAGCAAAGTGGAGAGGGAGAAAGAGTCCACGAAACAGCACCAGTGAAGAACAGAGGGATAAGGGGCACCCCACCCTCACCCCCGCCGGAGGGCTGGGCCTGCTCCTGGGGCTGGTCGTAAAAGAAGGCTTATTTGAGTAACATTTGAGGCGAAGTCTGAAGAAGAAGTAGGAATGTGCTGGGGGTGGGAGGCAACGTTGGCAAAGAGAGCTCCAGGCCAAGGGAAAAGCAAGTTCAAAGGCCCAGAGGTGAAAGCAAGCTTGGCACATTTATAAAATGGAAGCTCACTCTTGTTAGAGGCGCCTGAAGGGTCCGATGCCAGGAAACATGGGCCTTTTTATTCAACACCAAGACCAAGAGAGCATGGAGGCAGCGTGGGTCACTGACTGTGCCTTGGGAAATGCCTGGAACGTAAGCTCCATGGGGTATGGACACTGCCAGCTTTATTCACCATATGAGAATGGGGCCAGGAACACAGCAGGGTCTTAATAACCATTTGCTGAGTGAATGAATGAAGCGCCCTAAGATGATCTCAGCTGTCTCCTCTAGTGTCACCAGGCCCCAAGGCATCATAAGACTGGGAGGCGTCTTGAGAGCTGGCTGGTCTGCTCCGCCCCCTCAGGCTGTCTGACCTGCCCTGAAAACTCTCAGAGGGGACACTATCTTGTGTATTTTATGAAGAATAGTGGCATGACTCGGAAATTCAGTTCTGAGGTCATACACATGCAACTGAGGGACAGACGATCTGTCCAGTCATTCGGTGAGTCACAGCAGGATGGACAGGAGCAGGGACAATAGTCCTTAATGCTCCGACTGGCAGGTCAGGTAGCGAGGGCACTCTGGCTCCCCAGCATTATCTGTCCTCTGTTAAGATGCCCTGGTGCCTCATTTCTCAATCTGCGAGTGAAGATCAATGAGACCCACATTCTCAAAGCAGCGCCCTCAAACGCGGAAATTTTATTTTCTGGTATAGCTGGCAGACCCAAGTTTCTCTCACCTCTCATTACCTCTCAGCCCTGGCTGACTGCTGCCGTCTCTCCCAGAGAAGGCCACTGCGCCTGTGATCCAGGATATCCTGGCTCGGAAGCTGGGAAGCACAGACACCACATCTGGCCTAGGCCCACATCACTCACCCTATCTGAGGGGCCGCTGCCTCTCACTTGGGCTACTGCACCTGTTCCCTGCTTCTGCCTCACCTCCCCGACTTCTCCACTAAGCCCCCAGAGTGATGTTTTTAAAAAGCTAATCTGATCATGTCACACCCCAGCCCGCACTGCTCAGTGGTTTTCCACAGTCCTTCAGAGAGAAGTCTCCAGGGCTCTGCATGGCCTGACCCTGCCATCTCCAGCCACAGCCATCTCTCCTCATCCACAGCAGGCTATTTTCTCCCCAAGTGAAACATGCTCTTCCTGCACTCAGGACCTTTGCACAAGCTCTTCCTGCTACCTTCTTTTCCCTACTCACTAGGAATATAAATTCCACTTCTTCTAGGAAGTCTTCCCATCTCTCAGGCTCTGTAGGTCACCTATTATCTAACTTCCATGGTACCCTGGACTTCACTGCAACACTCAGTTCACTGGGAATCCCTTTTATGGTGGGCCTTCCCCACTCGAATGCAAACTTCAGGAGGTCCTCGTTGTGTCTGCCTTATTCCCCACTATATTCCTCATGTCTGGCACAGCGGAAGCTCATCAAGTGAATAAATGAGGACTCCAATCTTGGAACTCTCGGGAAACACTGGACCAATTAAAATAGGAGGCAGAGAGAAACGGAAACAAAACAGAACCTCATTACATTGCTAAGCTAAATGACCCCCCTGCCCCCCTCCCCGGAAGCCTGATTTCATCTTATCATGGGCGTGTATATTGTGACTAGGCCTCAGTTCATTCTTCAGAACTGGTTTCTGGTTCGGATTGGAGACATATGGGCCTCGCCACCATGTACCACCATGGTCAGTAGCCGGGGCTCTGTGACAATCCAAATCAAGTCAAGATGCACTGCCTGTGGCCTGTGCCCTCCGCTGCAGAGACAAACAGCCCTCCTGTCCCAGCCTCACACAGCAGAACAAGGCCAGAAGGACCTGGAGCCTTCACTCATTTTGTCTTACCTTCTGTCTTATTTTCTTCCCCCCAACAAGGACAAACAATAATTCAGTAAAGGAAATATGAGTAATGGAAAGAAAGAAAAAAATAAACATATCAAAATGGGCAGTGTCCCTTGGGCCACTGCTTTTAAAGAAAACAAGGAGAGTCGATTTGGAGATATTTCAGTAACTTTGGAGAAAAAAGGAGAAAAATAATCAAGCTGGCCTCTCCCTTTCTAGGCTGGATTCCTTCTCTCTCTCTTGATGTAGAAAGAAAGGATTTCTCAGGCCAGGGGTTGTCACTATGGCATGCATCAGAATCCCGTGGGGAGATGTGTTGAGCTTGCAGGGGCCAGCCCCAATCAGGTCCAGTGAATGAAAACCCCTGGGGGAGGGGCCCTCACAGGATCACCCCTCCACCCCTGCAGGGAGGAACAAAGCTCAGGAGGCAAAGGCAGAGTTATGCCCTGTGCCCAGTGACGTAAGGTACAGCTCAGGTAAGGAACACAGATGTGCTCCTGGGGTCCCCAGAGTCAGGTACTGAAAAGCTTGTTCAGGGGCGCCTGAGTGGCTCAGTTGTTAAGCGTCTGCCTTCGGCTCAGGTCATGATCCCGGGGTCCTGGGATCGAGCCCCACATCGGGCTCCCTGCTCGGCGGGAAGCCTGCTTCTCCCTCTCCCACTCCCTCTGCTTGTGTTTCCTCTCTTGCTATGTCTCTGTCAAATAAATAAATAAAATCTTTAAAAAAAGAAAGAAAGAAAGAAAGAAAAGCTTGTTCAAAGTAAATGGAAAAGGCCTAAGAAAATCAAAAGAATTAGTGCAAAACATACAGCTTTATGAAACAATGAGCAATCAACCTGTGGACCCCTGGTGAGTCTTACCCTGTTTTGGTTAAAAACTCAGCAGAGGCTTTGTTACCTGGATCTCAGGAGTTGTGAAAGGAAAGCAAAGTCCTCTAAGCAAAGCAACCACTTCTCTCCGCTATGGAAGGGTGGAGTCGGAGTGCCTTAGAGAAAGCCAAGCAGCCTTTACAGTGCGTCCCTCCCATGGCAGGAAAGGATGAGGGGAGCAGGGGACAACACAGCCCAAACCCAGGGGGGAGGCTGGTTCTTTTGCGAATTCCCAAGCTATGAAAGACAGTCATGATCCCATTTGTGGTGAGCTCATCACTTGCTAGGTACCGCGCGCTATTTGCTTTCCATGCTCTTACCAAATGTGATCTTTACAACAACCCTGTGAGTAGGTACCGTTCACGCGAGGAAACCGATTCAGAGAGCATGAGCGACTCGCCTGCAGTCACACATCTATCTATAAAGGGGCGAGTCGGAGATAATATCCGTCAGTCTGAATCACAGTGAGTTCTTAACTTGTATCTTGGCTGTCTCTTATTTTAAAGACAAGGACGGACACCATTTGGAATGTGACATGAGCAAGAATTCTCAGTTGTCTGCCATTTTTATTTGGCTGGGCCAAGCCTCACCTCAACCTGGGAGATGAACCAGGTTCTTATTTCAGTAAGTGTTACTGACGGCCTTCAATACATTGTGCTCTGCAGCAGGTACAAAAGCCCCAGATTTAATAAGTGGAGATGAGGTCCCCCTTGCAAGAATTTACTGTAAATTTACAAATTTACAGCGTATTAAAGAGACAGACATAAAACACTGACAGGTAGTTTTACCAGAGGTCTGGGAATTGCTGCATCATACAGAGTCACTGATGCCTGGAGATTTAGAGAGGAGGTGAGCTTTGAACAGAGGTCAGGACTGGTTTGTCAGCTGAGAGGTAAGGGTGGTGCAGCAAAGGACGAAAGCAGCCAAGTGTCAGTCAAAAGACAACTCTGCCTCAGGCCATTCTGCTCCCCCTTAGTCTGGGCCCAGCGGAGTCTGGCAAGTTCCCAAGCTCACGCTGGAAAAGCAACCCTTGGCTTGGGTCACGTGTCCAGTAAATGCCTGCAGTGAAATCCCAAGAAGGGTGCTATGCATCCTCAGAGCACCTTGAGGCAAGGGGAGCAAGGCTCTCATTTTATGAGGTGACTTTGAAACCAAAGTCAGCAGGTCCAAAACTTTCCAAATAATTTCTCCTCTACCTTGAAGAGCAGACATATAAATCAGAAAGGAAGCACATGTAAGCCAAGGAGTAAAAATGGAAATTAAACCCATGATAGGTAGAAACTTTCAGAATATTTTGAGTAAAAACCTTAACAATATGCACGTGCTTTCCCCCGCAATTCCACGTCCATAAATCCTCCCAGGGGGAGGGGAGGGTGCAAGGCATGGGGTGCAAGGATGACTATAGCAGTTTTGTTTATAATAGTGACAAACAGTACACAACCAAGTGTCCAACAAGAGAAGATTAGCTCACAGAGTTCAGCATGTCCACAAAACAGAATCCTATAATCCTCTGTAGCCATTGCAAATGGAGATGTAGATTTATGTTTATTAATGAGGGAAACAGTCCTAATGTATTTAGTCAAGTCTGGTTATAAATAAGCAGATTATAAAACTATACATATATATATATATTTTTTTACAAAATGGAATCATGTGATTCTACTTTCTCCAGACCAATCCTGAATCAATTGAATAGAATTGAAATCATATGGAATAAACTCTCTGATCACAGTGTAATTAACCTAGATATCAAAAACCATAAGATAACTAGGAAAACTGCAAATATTTTCAATTAACACACTTTGAAATAATCCATCAAAAGAAAATGTATAGGGTAAGGAGAATTTATAGAGTAATTTAAACTGAACAATATAACAAAATATAGCATATGAAAATTTGGGGAGGCAACTAAAACAATTATTAAAGGGAAACTTTTACCTTTAGCTGCTCATATTAAAGAAAAATTTAAGGCCTAATATTAATGACCCAATGTTCTGCATGAAAATAAATAAATAGGGGCACCTGGGTGGCTTAGTCATTTAAGTGGCTGCCTTTGGCTCAGGTCATGATCTCAGTCCTGGGATTGGGTCCCCAGCGGAGAGCCTGCCTCTCCCTCTCCCTCTGCCTGCCACTCCCCCTGCTTGTGTGTGCTCTCTCTCTCTGACAAATAAATAAAATCTTTAAAAATATATTAAAATTAATTAATTAGTTAATTAATTAATAAAAGGGCAAAGTAAAGCAAAAGTAAGCCAAAATAAGAAAAATGAAAAATAAAGATAGCAACAAAATAGAAATCAGGCAAACAATGCAGAAATCTAAGAAAGCAGAAAGCTGTCTTTCTGTTTCAGAAAATCTGAGATATTCCTATATATAAGACCCTGTATAAAAGGCTTATATCTCTATGAATAGACATGTTAACAGAAGTTATCTTTGGCTGATAGGATCGGGGACAATCTTTAAAGACTTCTTATTGACGTTCATCTGTATTTTCTTTTTTTTTTTTTTCTATCCTTCTTTTATATTTGAGGGCTCCTAAGGGGACTGACATCCTCTGCTTATTTGCTGAAAAGCAACAGACCCTACCTATTAACCCTTTGTTTCCCAAAGGAGGGGCATGGGCCCCTGATGATACAGAAGTTCTGAGTGGTATGAAGATATCTTTCAATCACACTGCAGAGAAAAAGGGGGCCCCCTTTGAAGTTTCCTTCAGTTATTATGACCTAATGCAAGGAGACAGCTTTGGTCTGGTGCAACTATGTTTTCGAATGCTTTCCTCTCTTTGCGAGCAAAAGGGCTTCAGGGGCAGGAAGCAACACCTAAGCAGAAGCTAACCACAGCTGCCCTTCACTGTGTTTATCCCGAGGACTGCCTTCTGTTCATGGGATGCTTTTGCATTAATACTTGAGACAGATAGCTTCCTTCAAACAAGGAAATGCAATTGAAGTAAAACCACGCATCAGTAGTTTAAATAGAACTCACAAATAAGGGGGCGCCCGGGTGGCTCAGTTGTTAAGCATCTACCTTCAGCTCAGGTCCTGATCCCAGGGTCCTGGGATTGAGCCCCGCATAGGGCTCCCTGCTCAGCGGGAAGCCTGCTTCTCCCTCTCCCACTCCCCCTGCTTGTGTTCCCTCTCTCGCTGTGCCTCTCTCTGTCAAATAAATAAAATCTTTAAAAAAAAAAAAAAGAACTCACAAATAAGGAATTTGGTCAGGGCATAGCAATCAAAATGATGAAGCTAGCACACCTCTGCTGCAGTCCCAAGGAAAGCGGTGTGAAGCTCTGGGGAGGAAGAAACTGCCCCTGAAGAGTATCAGTGTGCACTGGCCTGTCCCCATGGGTCCCTCAGGCCTTGATTCCTGTCTATCATGTCACTGAGGTATCAAAACAACAGCACGGAAATAGTAAATGTGCAATTTGCTCAGGTGATGGCCCAGGCAGTAGGAAGACCATTTCAGAACAGGATTCCAAGTCCAGATAAATCCTGCTGGGAGGATGATTGATGTGGGAGGTTTCTAAGAGCAGATAACATTTCTTTGCAATGTTTGCCTGGAGGAAAGAGGCCTTCCGCAGGAAGAAGGTCAAGGCCGGTCTATTTTTATAAAAGCATTTCAAGTGGTTTAGTGGACTTATTTCCTGTGGTTCCCAGGAATCCTGCAGCAGGCTCCCAGGAGGATGTTGGTGATAGGGAGCAGAGACTTGATGAGTGACAATCAATAATTATCTCTATATTTGCTTCACTTTTTCCAATAAAAATAATCTAGGGGAAAAACACTTGCTCTAGAAGAGCAAAGTTCACAACAACAAAGGGCAGAATGGGACATGAAAGTCCCTTAGTGTGCGGCAGAGTCCCGAGGTCAAGATTTTGCAAGCTGAAGATTGATTTATTCACTCATTCCCTTTTACTCAACAAATAATCGAGCATCCCCTCTGTGCCAGGCACTGTTTATGGGCTGGGAAGAAGATGGTAAATAAACATGGCTTCTGCCCTCCAGGAGCTTACAGTTTACTGGGCGAGGAAGAGATCAGACAGGTCACCACATGGAAAGATACATACTTAATCACAAATGGCAGGAAGCATTGGGAAGGAAAGAACAGGAGGTACAAAAGAGACTAATGGAGGTGGGGGTGGGGGCAGAACTTAGATTGGGAGGTCAGGGAAGACCTTTGAGGAGGTGGCTTCTGCTGCCATTGAAGAGTGAGCAGGAGCCAGCCAGGGGAAAGTGCTAAAAAGTGAACAATGTGTATGAAGGCAACCATGTGGAAGAGACCACACTAGACTCAAGGATCCAAGAGAAGATAGGAGTGGAGGAGTGACTGGAATATAGTGGGCAAAGGGAGGGAGTGGTGGGAGGTCAGACCAGACCATCCAAGATCTTGCAGGCCATGGTAAGGATTCAGATTTTACTTTATGGAAATGAGAAGCTACAGAAGGTTACAAGCTAGGGGTTGATGTACGTTTCCAAAGATCCTTCTGACTCTGTATAAAAATGATGGACAAGAGAGGAGGCTATTTTAGAAGTTAAGAAGTGGACTGGACTGGGCGTTGACAGTAGGTACTAAGTACATAAATTTGATAGCTCTTAACTTGACCATAAGAGATTAGGAATTCTACTAGCATACGGAGCTGGGACTAAGGTGAGGCAAGGGAGGTACTTGCTTTGGGCACAAAATTTACTCAGAAACCAAGATAAATAATACTTTAGTGCAATATTTTTTTTAAGTTTATTTATTTATTTAAGTAATCTCTACACCTAATGTGGGGCTCAAAGTCATGACCCCAAGATCAAGAGTCGCATGCTCCTCCAACTGAGCCAGCTGGACACCCCGTTAGTGCAATATTTTAAAAAAGTCAAATTTAGGGCAAAACAATCCTTGATGAACAAAATATCAAATTTCTTTTAAAAAGACAGGATCAGCAACAGTGCTGTGCCAAGCCACATAAGGAGCCTGAGGCAAAAGGAAAACGTCTGTAATATTGTCTGTATTTAAATTTTGATTTTTTGTTCATTTCCTCACTCTTGTTCTGGCTAGCTGACCTTCCCCACTGTAAACCAAGAGGTCACCATGTCATTTTCTGCTCTTAAAATAGATACTGCGCAAAGAAAACTAACGACAAAAATCATCACAAGCCCCCTGGTGGTACAGATGCTCTTCTTTTTCCTGATTCTGGAGACTCTGAGATAGAAAGTGCATCATAGTTGCTCCATAAATATTTCTGATAATGTTAATGGCTAACATCTATCAGGCTCTTCATATGTCAGGAACTTTGCCAGAAACTGGTAAATACAACAATCTGATTTTGTCCTCACACCAATCCTGTGAGGTAGGTATAGCATTATCCCTGTTTTACCATGGTTGGCATATACTTGGTTAGCACTTAGTGAATACAGGAAGACAGAAAGGGTGTACAGATCAAAGGGAAAATGAGAGAAAAGAAAGTGACGGGCCTCATACTATTCCTTAAAAGTCCTATCTGGATAACCAGTGATTCCAACTCCCTTGGCAAACACTCTTCTCTGACAAACACTAATTACCACACTTAAATGGACCTGTACAGAAAGGACTATTTTTGGTAAGTTAGGTGTCTTAAACCAAACAGCTTTTCTAAGAACATATTTCTTGAATTCATTCATTCCCAAATATTTACTGAGCAATCCGTATGCAACAGGCACACATCTAGGTGCTGTCATGTGTGAGCAAATCAAACCTGAATGTGGGTCCTCGTGAGACTTATAATCCACAGTGTGTGCGTGTGCGTGTGTGTGCTGAGAGTTGTGTTGGCATGAGACAGTCAATAACTAGGAAGCAAACATATATACAAGATCATAAATTATCGTAAATATTATAGAAGTGTAGACAGGGAAGTGAGGGGAGCTACCCTATATATGGTGGGCCCGACACAATTAGACTCAGGGAGGCAGGTATCCTGCTTCCCATAATATTTATGTTGCTGAAAATGCTGTGTGAAGAATTTTTGCAAATCAAATCCACCAAACTCCCTTCACAGAGTGTGAAACTTTACAAACTAATGACTTACTCCTATCGAGGACAGTTTCAAAAAGCAACACCATTTACCCCTTTTCTACCCAAACACATCTATGGAAAAGGTCTTCCCACCACTGAAGGGTCAAGAATACAATACTGGAAAACACTGGAAAATGTTCTGCCTTCTGTCTGCCCCACCCCCGTGGGCCCATCTAAATGTCTAGGTTTATGGAATTCCCGAGGAGCCCCATGAACCCGCCAACACCAAGGAGGAACCAAGGAATGTAGGACCTTTGAAAGCCAGCAGAAATTATGCACAAAATGATGGCAGCCTAGCGAAGTAAGGAGAAGTCCCTCTGACGTTTCTTTTTCCCTCCTGTTGCCTAATCTACTTTCAAAGGCCAATAATGTAGAAATTCTCCATTTTTCAAACAACCCCACCCAACAGAATAGCACTTTGATCTCGAAAGCATGAGAAAGGAGCAGTGGATGGTCCAGGGTATAAATGGCTTTGAAAGGTCAGTCAGAAAAAAGAAATAAACAAGGAGAGGAACCATGAGGAGTTGAAGGAATGAAAGCAAACCATGCTTTGAACTACCTGCCAACTTGAAAGCAAACTCCCCTGAGAGGCCACGGATGACAGATGAGCGTATTATCAAGGTTACTGGTACCTACCTATGCTTGCGAGGTGCAACCCGCACCTTCCTGGTGATACTAGACACCGGGGGCAGGTTTATCTTAGTTTACCCTCTTGGATACAAGATTTCAACACACTTCCAAGCTCTTTCATCCCTTATCAAACACCAGTCCTTGCCCAGGGCCTTCGGTGATACTCTCTTACTTCATCTTCTTCCCATAAAACCCACCTGGTTCCTGCCAACAGCTGGGTTGTGGATAGGGCTGCACGTGGAATACCAATGATATGCTCACAGGACCACGGGAGCCACTGGGCCTGCTGAAACAGGGCAAAATGTGAGGATGGGAGAATGGTCCCTTTTGGACTTTCTGTGTGGGATCAAAGAGAGCTGGCAAGTGAAAGGAACCTCTAAAAATAGCCAAAGTCCTTAAAAAGAAATCATGCAAAGGGAAACAAGGTTTATACTGTCCTAATGTAGGCTCTGCAAAAACTAAGGCCTGGCAGGCTGACGCTGGGACAGCTTATTATTTTCTTCCGGCCCTTTGGTGGAGACACCCACTGGGTCCCTTTGCAAATCCTGGGCCCTGCTCCCCCGCCTGCTTCCTGCATAGTGCTAGAAGCCTCTGCAGGAATGTAGCTCTGCTGGGGCACAGCTGGGGCTTCCATGGCCCACTTTCAAGATCCAGAATAGACTCTGACATGTGAAATGAGCTCCACGGGGTTTACAATCCTCCTTCGTATCCAAGTACCTTAAACACAAAACCTCATGCCGGGATTGCTAACCATTCTTCCAGAGACGCCTGGATATCATGTCTGGCAGAAATGTGAGTTTTGTCCTTTTTACTCTTCAGTGTTTTGAATGAGCATGGGGCCCGTGGAAATGAGGCTGCCCAACAGAGGGCTGACATAATAAATGGATGTCTTAGGGCTCAGGGTTTTGTTCTTGGCTAAGCTACAGATTTGCTTTGATAAGCTGTTCAGCCTCTCTGTGTCACACTTCTCTTGGCTAGAGAAAAAGAGAAAGGGCTCATCTATCCCATGTCATAGGAGGAATAGAAAATACAAAATGATTATCAAGTAGCTCATGTAGTATCTAAACACAACAGGCATCCAGAGATGCCTGCTAACTCATGCAAAATGCTTTGTGAAACTCCAAGTGCCATAAAAAGGTAAATAACCAATGCTGTAAACCATAGGCTCTTATTAACAACTATAACAACACCTTTTATTTCCTAGGCACTAACTACATGTGAGGCCCTTCCCAGGCCTGCCTTGCTCTATTCCTCCCTCACAGCACTGATACGAGATCAGTATGCTTAATAGCTTCATTTTACAGATGAGGCAGCTGAGGATCAGAAAGGTTAATGACTTGCCCAGTTATGCAAATAGTTAATGACACAGCAGAAACCAAACCCAGGTCTATGAGAACTTCCCTTTTTCCTGGCCTTTCCAGCCCAGTCGGAAGTAGGACTATCCACTCATTTCCCCCAGTGGGCTCTGGCCTTAGCCCAGCGCTTTGAAAGCAATGGCAGTTGATTCTACTGTGACAAAGGCCAGGAGGGACTTGACTGCCACTGGGTCATCTTGGGGAAGCATCACAGTGACGATCAGAAAAGTGCTGGTGGGGGTATTTATCGCACTGAGCTGAGAAAGAGGACCATTCTGTGTCAAGGGAGGAACCTGCGAAGACTCCATTCAATAGACACAAGTATCTGTCAATGGGGCTGTGTGAGTTATGGGTGCTGGGAGGGCTTGGGGAGTAAACAGAATAGAGAAGCTAAGGATCAGTTATCTAAAGGCCCTTTTGTCTCTTTCCCGTATTTCTTTGGCAGTTAAAATCATGGACTCTGCAGTTAGAAAATGCTACGTTCAGATCTCGGCTCTAACATGGATTTATCTGCGTGACCTTAGACAAACTGTTTAAACTCTCCAAGCCTTGGTGTCCTTCACTGCAAACTGGGGATAAAAAAAGCAATGCCTTGAGTTCAGTTCAGGGCAGCCTCCTTATTCAATTAATTAAACTTTGGGACATGACCAGGCTAGGGTAGATGATTACATAGAAAATATTATTCTATTCATTTATCTCTCAGCTGAAAGAAAGAAAGAAAGATAGAAACAAAGAAACAAAGAAAGAAAGAAGGGAGGGAGGGGGGAAGGGAGGGAGGGAAGGAGGGAGGGAGGGAGGGAGGGAGAGAGGAAGGAAGGAAGGAAGGAAGGAAGGAAGGAAGGAAGGAAGGAAGGAAGGAAGGAAGGAAAGGGAAAAGCAATGCCTACCCCACAGAACTTCTCTGAGGATTAATTAGAATAATGTATGTAAAGCACTTAGGACAGTACCTGGTACATAGTATATGTTCAAGAAAACGTCACTACTTTGTGATTTATGAATCTATTTGATTATTTATGGGTATGTCCAGAATAGGCTATTGGGAAACATACGGTAGGGCAAGCCCTCAGCATTTCCAGAGATAACAAACACATACTTCAAAAGACTGAGCTTGGAGAAGCCAAATTTTGTAGGTCAGGAGGGAAGAACAAAAAACACCTAGCAAGCAGACCATCTTCCTACGAGTTGGAAGGTCTGCTGTCTTGGAGAAAGGAATGTCCTTGTGGGCTGGTTCTGGAGATTGTAACTTGCACAACATTTTCAAAAGAGTTTTGGAGGCACATCAGTGAGAGCAGCCTGGAGAACGGGCCCAGAGCCCCTGCAGAATCACTTTGCATTTGGCTGGAAGCCCAGGGCTCTAAAGCATCAGTCTGTAGGAAGGATACATCCACGTAAGAAGCGTGGAGGTCTTCAGGCTGGCCGAGAGCCTACAGGATGCTCCGGACGGAGGGGCACCAGTACCTGGGGCCTGCAGAGCATGCTGCTGTACTGGGGAGTGCGCAGTTTCTCCTCTTGGAGGGTGTTTTCTCTAAGCATCAAAATAATTCCTGACCTCCAAATGAATGATGCTCTATGGGGGTCTGAGTTTTGGGGGTGGATAGCCCCACTGCAGAGAATTAAAGACCCAGAACCCAGGGAATAAATAATGGACACTGGAGGCGATCCCTAGGAATGTGTGCGTCTCTGCTTATGTTTTCCTACTCCTCGTAAAGGAGTGCGGAGGCTAACAGTGCGATTGAGCTGTTGGGTGATACAGCCTGACTGGATTTCCAGGCCCTACTTCCTGCCAGCTACATGCGGTCCAAACATCTATGCCCCTTTTACTGGAAGCTCGGCTGGACTGATCTGGTATGGCCAGATTATAACCTCCTTAAAGACAGATACTGTGATTTCTACTACAGGCCCAGAATCCCTTCTCTGAAAAGCCTTAGGATGATATGTTTCTGAGCGGAGACTTTGGGGGATTTTAGACAGGTGATTTGGTATGCATATTGTATATTATGGAACAACCTCAGTGGGGTCTGGGGCAGTTCCCTGTCATCAGAAACACTGGTGATTCTGTACCAGATTACACAAATATTAATACAAAGGGTGATAAAGACTTTAAATCGTCTCAGGGCAGTTTGGGTCAGGTTTTGCCACAATTTGAGTTATGAAAGAATGTCTAGTTTTCAGAGCTTTTTGCATCTCAGAATGTAGATTAGGGATTTCAGGTCTTTCTTTTCATTTCCATTTCTTTCTCTTTATTTACTTTTTTAAATTTCCAGAACAGTCTGCCTGTGGCAGGTGCTGAGTAGAAGTGGTTGGCATCTAGAGTGTGACATCTTGATCTCCCTCAAATAATATTTGATCCTGGAAGCCAGGGGATGGTTTATTCTCGGTGACTGGGGGATTCTTGAGGATTAGAAGGATTCTAAATTAAAGAACAGGAGAGAAAGACATTGAACCCACAGGCTCTCTGTCACCCTGGACAGTAACACACAAACCCATGAATACACAGAATGGTGACTAGTACCTGATATTCAGCGCCCAAGTAAACGAGAAGAGGGCATCATGGCACATCAGTGGCAATAATGGTAAGCTTTAACTGATTGCTTAGAAAATGACATTTTTAAAATATTGCTAAAATAGGGGCACCTGGGTGACTCAGTTGGTTAAGCGACTGCCTTCGGCTCAGGTCATGATCCTGGAGTCCCGGGATCGAGTCCCGCATCGGGCTCCCTGCTCGGCAGGGAGTCTGCTTCTCCCTCTGACCCTCCTCCCTCTCATGCTCTCTGTCTCTCATTCTCTCTGTCTCAAATAAATAAATAAATAATCTTTAAAAAAAAATATTGCTAAAATATTACTAAATGTTAAACTCAAGTTTGTTCAATGCTAAGTCAATAGCACAGGGATTGGCAAAATGAAACAACAAGCTACATGGAGAATGATAATCAAGCTAACATCTGTGAATGCTTACAAGTTTTCAAATGCTGGGCTTAGCACTTTATATGCATGATCAATGAACACGGCAATTCTGCGTGGTAGCTAATGGGGCCCCATTCTGCAGATGGGGAAACTGAGGCTCTGTGAGACTGAGTGAGTACTTTGCTAGTGAGTGTCCAGCCAGGACTAAAACTTGAGTCTAGTAGTATGCTGGTAAACCAGCTATCAGAGAAAAGGAAGGAATGAAGGAAGGAAGGAAAGAAAAAATTGAAGGAAGAAAGGGAGGTGGGGGAAAAAAAAGAAGAAAAGAGAGAAAAAAGCCCTGATTATAGTATTTTCCAATTTCTGTGGTGTAAATACTCTCACAAGGGTTGATTTCAAGCCCACTAATGATTTACTAACCTGAATATTTAAAAATTGGCTTTCACAAACCGGGAGGAACCACCTCCTGTACATGCGGTCAAGTCCACCCCATGGCCATGTCCACAGTTTGCTGCCAGCTCTGGAGGATGAGATTGCAGTTCACGGAACACAACTGGCCTGGGAGCACCAGACCAAGATGCTAGCCCCGCCAGTCAGCCAAGGCCACATTCCTACCTCAGACCTGGTACAGATCCCTGAGCGGGGGAGGAGGGGGAAAAAGACAGAAAGGCACCCTGTCTCCCTTTCTTCAGGCAAACTTTCCTCACCAGAGGGTGTGAGGTGGGTTCCTGCCAACCTGGCACTCCCTGACAGAAATAACAAAACCTAGAGTTCTTTTTAGGCCCTACAGACTTTTTCGCCGTGAGGTAAAGAAGTGAGGTAAAGACTCGAGATTAAAAGATCTGATCCTTTTTTGAGATCTTTCAATTCCGAAATATTGCCTTCAAAGAAGTAAGGAAGTATCTTCTACAAGATGGGGAAAAATGTTTGGGTCTGCTTTTAACCAAGGGTAGGGTATTCCAGCCTAATTTGAACTCACTTAGAATAACGTTTAGGGTCTTGGTTTAGCCTCTCTGTTAATACCTGTAGGACCCCACCTTCTAATTAAGTCTTCTGATAACATGTTTCCACTAGAGCCTCCTAAGAAGGGACCGGCCTGGTATTCAATCCACAAATATGCCGAGGACAATGATTATGTGCAGGCATTTGCTAATAAATGCAGGGCCTAGAAAAAGAGGCATAGCTTTTGTTCCGGAGCTTCTGAGACTAGTGAAGGAGACAGTCAGGTAACCTTAGTTAAATTATATTCATTTACTCATTAAACAAATATTTATCAAGGGCCCATTAGATACCAGGCATTTTGCCAGGCACTGATGGTGAGTAAGACAGATTGGTTTGTACTATTATGGAGCTGACAGTCCAGTCATAAAGGGAGACATTAATTAAATAATCACAAGAATGAATGTGTAATTAAAAAACGAAGTAAGAGCTCCGAGGAAATGTTAGATGGTTCTACAAGAACGAGAGGAACCTGACCCAGTTAAAGAAAGTCAGCAAAGGCTTCCTTGAGGAATTGGCAATTGAACTAGGACTTGAACAAAACGTAGGCGTTCACGCAGGCGAGTGGGGTGGAAGGAAAGAGAGGAATCGTGCTCTAGAGAGAGGGGACTGTGTGGGCCAAGATCCCAGGGTGAACAGGGGCACAGGGGTTTCAGGGAAATGGAAGGCCAGTGTGGGGAAAGAGCATGGTGGGTGATGAGGCAGGGGATAAGCCAAAGCTGGTCCTCCGAGCCCTTAAGGCCTTAGAACTTTTTTAAAAAAGCAAAAGGGAACTTGTAATTACGTTTTGTAATTGAAGTGTAGTTGACATACAATAGTATATTAGTTTTAGGTGTACAACATAGTGACTCGACACTCATATACATTATGAGACAACAGGGATAAGGCCTTAGTCTTTCCCTCAAGCAGTGGGAAACCACTGGATGCTTTCAGTGGGAGACATACATGGCAATCATATAGCCAGGGCTTCCGTAGGGTAAATGTGCTACTAGAGGGGCATATGGGGAATCAACTAAAATCTAAACTGGTGTGTGTGGTGTGGAGGGAGAGGAGGGGGTTAGGGCTGGGGGATGTGTCCACATCGACCTTCTGGAGGAGGACATATCTGAGATGAATTTTTGAAGGGAGAGAATGACCTAACCCGGCCACAGTGGAAGGTGGAGGGAGGGAGAGAGGATGCTTCTGGGTGAGTGTGAGGGTGTGGGGGGACTACAGGAAGAAGAGGCCAGTAAGAGAAAAGGCAACAGAACTTATAAATTTCCATTATACTTAATGCCTGATTTCATGTAGTTAATGGATTAATTTATTAGAACAATTTGTGAAAATCCCCAAGGGCCCATGAAGGCTGGGCTTAATGGTTTTATCATGTCATAGACTTCTTTACTCCTCTCCTTTAACGAATCCTGAGTAGGCAAGGAACTTAGGACTAACTACTGCTTAAAATATAGGTAAATTGTAAATAGAGCCCCCAAAGAATAAGGGCTTTTTGTGCCTCTGGGGTTTCCTTCAGCAACAAAAAGGGATTTCATTTTTTGTATGTTTCAGCTGATTCATAAATCCCACTGCCACAGTCTATCAGCTTCATGTTGACTCAAGGCTGATTTTCAGGAGTCGACATGTTCTCCTCAGGTTTCCAGCTATGGATGTGAACTGCAGGGCGGTGAGAGCGATCTGAAGTCAGTACAGCCACCCCCCATTACTGTCCCTCTTACTGTGGGGAGCAGACAGAGAGCACAGTCGTGGCTTTATAACTGTGGGGTGCACTGTGGTCGGGAAGAGAGGGACACCTGAGGACCTGCTGGCATCTGGCCAAGATCTCCACAGTGATGAAGCCCAGGCTGTCAGGCTTAGACACACATAAGAATGTGAGCATTAGGACAATCCTTGGCCAGACCTGGAGCCTCCAACCTCAGGAGCCTTCTGGTCTATCTGGTCCCCTTCGTACCAAGAGGATAGAAGCAAGAATGCAAATGAATAGAGCCAAATTCATACCCAGCACTTAGAAAACGACTCAACGGAGACTCCCCGCTGGTGCTAGATCTAGAAGGGAAGCCATCCTTGATGCCCACACAGTCAGGGGCACACAGGGACCTCCACTTGAGGAAACCCAGGGACAATGACAAACAAAATCCTGTCCACCAAAGACTGGCAATACAAATGGCTATTTGTACAGTTAAATGGCAACCACCAGTATATAATTATCGTCTCCTGTACCAAATGAAGTATACAACTTAGCAAGTCCTTGGGGGAAAAAAACCAAAAAATATTTATTATCTCTTGGCTGTACTTTAAGGCACAGGGATCTGATCACTGTTGCATGTTAATGGAGAGGTGATAGGTGAAGATGCCCAAGTTTGGAAGAGCTAAACTGCTTTATATCAGAAGGAGATCCAGAAGCAAATGGAGGGAGGAAATGGAATGAGAGAGAGATTGAGAGGTTGGGTGAAAAAGGGCTGAGCAGAAAGACAGAAAGAGAGACCGTGAAAGGAAAAGGTGGGCCCACAGACGTAGAGGCTTGTGGATGAACAAGAAGGGTTTGGAAGGGAGAGTGTGGATTTGGGAAAGAAATGCAATGTGCTCCACAAGGTGAAGTCTGCGGATATAAATAACATTTTTTATCTGTTACTACATTATCTGAAAAAAAGCTGGATAGAGTTTCACCATATGTGAAGGGGATGTTTGGGATGGCTTGACTTTAAATATAGTTTATGTAGCATATCCAAAATGCTCTTTGGGGTTCGCTGGAGGGACTGCAAAGCATAGCTGAAACCGGGGACTGTGACTGGCCCGTGTGACTGCGGATTGGAAGACATGAACCACAGACATTAAAATACCTGGAGCAAAAGAAACAAAGAGAGGCTTCCAGCATGAACCCTAATTCCAGGAAAATTACTCAAATTGTTTTGATTTACGATGGAATTGCTTTCCATGTGAGCAGCTCTATGAGGCCACCCTGGAGATGGATGGATGGATGGATGGATGGATGGATGGATGGATGGATGGATGG